>NC_065444.1:84147978-84461585 GCF_917563875.1 Diabrotica virgifera virgifera | reverse complement strand
AGATAGTGTGCTACTTTTTTTATAAACAAAATGGCGCCCGAAAATCGTATTTTTTTCAATTATTGCTCTATAACTCCGAAGATTTTAATTTTACAACAAAAAATCTCAAATAAAAATTCACCGTGATTAAATTCTGCATAGAGACGTGTTTTTCCCCATCTGCTCCGATGAAAATTTTCCTCGGAAAATGCGGGTTTTCCCAACAAAATCTTTAATTTTCAAATAAACTTTTAGATAAGTAATTATCTACCAATATTTAAATAATTTGGTGACTTAAAAGCCTTCTTAGTTTAGATTATAGTTCCAGAAGATGATGCAAATTAAACGAATATTTTAGCAACAATTCAATTGTTAATTAATAATTTACGGTCGCAATAATAACCAAAATAATTATGATACACTGATCAAACTTTGAAATCTTATAAACATGAGATGCCTTTTTAACATTTTGTCGACAAAATAGATTTTTTATATTTTTTTGCATAATCTTTAAATGTTAAAAAAAAATAGTTATAAACAAATTAACGTTTCTCAGAAAGTTTTTATTATATTGTAATTTTAAAAAATAGCTAAAATGCGCATTTCAAATATCTTGAAAATGAATGCTTTAAAACTTTTTTGCAACCATTTACAAAAAAGTTATGAAACAGCAAAATAAATGTACGATTACTACGGTGTTTATATATTTTTTTAATTCTTTCAAAGCGTAGAAGTGAGTATAATGTACAAGCTAATTATTTACAAAAAAATATCGATTATCAATTGAATGATTATATTTTAATTAAAGATTATAAATATATTTTTTTGTAATTTACACGCGCGAAAGTAGAATAATACAGCACTGTAACTGAAATTTTCACTCGGAGCGACGACCGGCCGCGCGAGACGTACACTTTTATAAATAATATATGCTGCGTGTCAGTCGCTTCGAGTGAACATTTTAGCTCCGACTCTGTATCAGGCCTACTTTTGCGCTAAAAATTACAAAAAAAAGTATTTTTAATCTTTGATTAAAATATAACCATTGCACTAATTTTTGGCATTCTTTGTGAGTAATTAGATTGTACCATAGACTCACTTTTAAGCTTTGAAACAATTAAAACAAAATATAAATAACGGAGATTTCGTATATTTACTTTGCTGTTTCATAACTTTTTTGCAAATGGTTGGAAAAATTTTTTAAAGCATTCATTTTCAAGACCTATGAAATACGCATTTTAAGTATTTTGTAAAATTAGAATATAATAAACAATTTCTGAGAAATGTTAATTTTTTTATAACAATTTTTTTTATAAACATTTAAAGATTATGCAAAAAATGAAAAATTTATATTTTGTCGACAAAATATTAAATAGGCATCACACCTTTATAATCTTTCTAAGTTTGATCAATGTCTCATGATTATTTTGGTTGTTATTGCGACTGTAAATTTTTAATTAACAATTGAATTGTTGCTAAAATATTCGTTTCATTTTCACCGGCTTCTGAATTTATAATCTATACCAAGAAAGTTTTTATTTCACCAAGCTATATAATTATCGATAAATAATTATTGGCCCAAAAAATTTATTTGAAAATTCGAGATTTTGTTGGGAAAACCCACATTTTTCGAGGAAAATTTTCGTCGGAGCAAATCGGAAAAAACATGATTCTATGTAGAATTAAATTGGGGTGAATTTTTATTTGAGTGTTTTTGGTGTAAAGTTAAAATTTTCGGAGTTATAGAGCAATAATTGAAAAAAATACGATTTGTCGGCGCCATTTTGTTTATAAAAAAAGTAGCACACTATCTGCGGACTTTGCATACCTATATTAATAATATATAGGATCTTATAATTCGATTCCAGTAATAAAATTGCTGGTAAATAACCTTTCTTTGTACTTTACTAATTAGACCAGCGTATTATAACTATTTCTTTTTCAAAATTTAAAGATTACGCAAAAAAAAAGAAAAATTTATATTTTGCCGATAAAATATTAAATAAGCATCTCATCTTTATAATCTTTAAAAGTTTGATCAATGTATCATGATTATTTTGGTTATTATTGCGATCGTAAATTGTTTATTAACAATTGAATTGTTGCTAAAATATTCGTTTAATTTTCACCGGCTTCTGGAATTACAATCTATACCAAGAAAGCTTTGATGTCACCAAGTTATTTAATTATTGATTAATAATTACTTACCTAAAACTTTATTTGAAAATTAGAGTTTTTGTTAGGAAAACCCGCATTTTCCGAGGAAAATTTTCGTCGGAGCAAATCGTGAAAAACTTATCTCTATGCAGAATTTAATTGCGGTGAATTTTTGTTTGGGTGTTTTTGTTGTAAAGTTAAAATCTTCGGAGTTATAGAGAAATAATTGAAAAAAATATGATTTGTCGGCGCCATTTTGTTTATAAAAAAAGTAGCACACTATCTGCGGACTTTGCATAACTATATTATTAATATATAGGATCTTATAATTCGATTCCAGCAATAAAATTGCTGGTAAATAACTTTTCCATGAATTTTGCTAATTAGCCCAGAGTATACATGTTTGTAATAAAGAACAGAAATCCACATATAGTTTTGCTATTTAAAATCTCTCAGATATTTAAAATCATCTGTTTTTTATATATTTAACAATTATTTTGTTTCTGTATAGCTGTGTTAACAAACAAAATTCACTTTTAGGTTGTTCCTTATTTAGTCCAGGTTCTCTCGCCACCGAAAATGATGTGAAACTAGTCGATAAACTTCTGTCTGCTACAGGAACTTGTAAACAAGTACCAGAGAATCTCTTAAATGCTGCTGGAGCATTAACTGCTAGTGGACCGGCTTTTATATACATGGCTATAGAAGCTTTGGCTGATGGAGCTGTAAAAATGGGCGTTCCTAGGGATCTAGCTACTGGATTAGCAGCTCAGATGACTTTGGGGGCTGCAAAAATGGCACGGGATGCTGGGAAGCACACAGGACAACTAAAAGATGAGGTGTGTTCCCCGGGAGGGACGACTATACAAGGAGTGCATGCTTTAGAAAAGGGAGGAATGAGGTAAGCACAAGCTCAATACAGAACACTGTTTAACCCTCACAAGCCTAAAAATCACAAGAGCGGGCGCGTGGCTATGCCGCAAGCAGAAAAACGTTTAAATTAATCAAATTCTCCTATTTCGAATTTAGTCTAGATTTTTTTTTGCTGATCCTTTGGATCCAGGACAAACTTTTATTATACACTCATGGACAAAAATATTGCATATTTTGAAATTATCGTGTGAACTGAAAGTTTTTGTGCTACCCCCAGTGTCACAGAAATAGGAATTCTTTTCCGAATGCGATGTTTAAAAGTTAAAGTATCATATAAATGGTATAATCGGATTTAAATTTGATATGGGCTATATGGTGGCGAAATATAAAATGTGTTAAACATGTTTATCCCAGTGGCAGCTTTTGGGGGTAGGCAGGATAGGCCGGGCCTACCCAATAATTTTAAGAGCTTTAAAATTGAAACAGATAAATATTTAAAAATTATGTTAAAGCATGTAAATAACTTTTAAATGTACTAAATCACTAAATACATCAGCGTCCGTTAAGACAACCTTGTTATATATTATCACAGAAAGCATCGAATTGTATTCAGGCATTTTAAATACCATTAATAGGCCCGCTCGGAGCTGGCCGACCCCGCTCACATAAGATCTCCGTACAAAAAGCGTTTGAAGTTAAGCAGCTTGCCGGAGAATGATTTTTATATTGCCATGTTATGCATGGTGTATAGGCCCGTCAAGCCTCGTTGCCACTTGTAACATAATTATCGAATTGTAACTGACAAATTTGTACAAACCAAAAAGAAAAGAATAAACCTGCTCTATAAATAATAAAATATGTAAACTATTTGTACCTATATTTTAGTTCATAATTTTATTTAGTTTTAAAAATATAATCAAATGTAAATCTGTTACAGTTACCTTCTAAGTATTTTCATACCTACATAAAAATAAATTTTTATTTGCATATTATGTATTATGCATAGCTATTTGTAATTTGCTGGCGTGGCCTACCCAAAATTTTACCCTACCAGCCGCCACTGGTTTATCCCGGTACTGATTCGTTAAATTGATTAACATAATTTCAATTATAACTGTAATAACAGTTATTTAGTTTCCACGTTAACAAAAATAAACAGAATAATTCTATTTTGACGTTACGAATTGTCTGTTACGAATTTTTATAGTTACGAACAGTCGCCGTTACGAAGTGTCACTGTTACGAACTGTCGCCGTTACCACTTGTCCGGTTACGAATTGTCGCTTTACGAGATGTCTGGTCACGCGCTACGGCAATGCCGACAATTTAACACCTATTACTTGAGCGTCGTACTGACAACTATCATCGCCGGTCCGGAATAAGAATGACGTAACTGCAAAAAGTCAAATTTCTCAGGAGAGCGAAAAACTATTTTTAAATGTAAAATTTAATAAAATAATTTTATCATTTTTAACTATTTATAATGGGAAATAAGCCACAATATTATTAAAAAATGATTTTTATTAACGTTTTCGAAAATACAAAATACTACTAACATAAACAAAAATGTTGTTGCTTAGTAAAAAAATTCTTCTAATAATTTATTTAATTTGACTCATTTATATCGGCAATTCAGATACATATGATACATTTGAAAGTAGAAGGCTTTAAAATTATATTGCCAATATTTATGAGTTGCGTTCCTGGGACGACTTTACTGAAAGATAGTTCATTCGATTACATGAAATCAACCCCAACTCAAGAATATCCGTCACAAAAAAATCATAGCATGTGATCTGTCTTTAAAAAGACAACCACATGCAACGGTGACATTAAAATTCTCGCGTTAGAGATCTCATAGTAAATCACGAGGGAAAACCAGGAAAAACCTCGTGATACTATCCCGACATCGTAAATATTTGGTGTTACATTTAATTTACTCTCAAAATTAATACCAAACTCTGACTTTACTATAATTTTGTTTAAATTATAAATAATATCAATAATACATGGATATATAAGTAATACTAAAATATAAAATATGTACTAACTCGACTATTGACTTACTAATTGTGGTATTTTCTTTCTATTGACTTCCTCTTTCAGTGTCAATAGTAAATAGAAAGAAAATGCCTCAATTAGTAAGTCAATATACCTCGTCCAATTTACTTACCGTTGCACGTCATCCGCGCCATAGCCTGTGACACGATACCAACACGAAATATTTAGGCGGTGGGTGTGTTCTTTTTTAGAATCAAAATGATTCTAAGGGGGAACACACCTACCGCCTAGATATTTCGTGTTGGTATCGTGTCACAGGCAATGGCGCGGATAACGTGCAACGGTAAGTAAATTGGACGAGGTATAGTCGAGTTAGTACATAGTTTATATTTTAGTATTACTTATATATCCATGTATTACTGATATTATTTATAATTTAAACAAAATTATAGTAAAGTCAGAGTTTGGTATTAATTTTGAGAATAAATTAAATGTAAGACCAAATATTTACGATGTCGGGATAGTATCACGAGGTTTTTCCTGGTTTTCCCTCGTGATTTACTATACGCTCTGAGCTTCGCTGGTGTCGCTCCTAGCGGTTAATAATTCAACTTTCACCGGTGATTTTTAAATTTATTATTTAATTGTTATCGCTTAATATTTACAACGCTAAAAAGTAATTAAATTGTAATAGATTTTTTTAAGATTTTGTTAATCATTTTGACGTTATATTGATGAAATATTAATTTCTTACTTCGGATACTTTCACAATTATCATGTAGATGGCGCCAAGATTAATTTATAATTACATATTACAAAACATTAAAAAACGCAAATTCAGTATTTAAAACGTAAGTATATTTAAGGTAAAAATATAAACCACAGCTTTGATCAACTAATATTTTTTATAATTAATGTTTTTAATTTTAATTTAAAATTAATCACTTTGACATTTATGTCAAATTTCCGGTAAACGTTTACATACTTGTCACTACTGGCGCTCACGAATTTATAAATATCCCCTCTACGTACGAGCTCACAGCGTATAAGATCTCTAACGCGAGAATTTTAATGTCACCGTTGCATGTGGTTGTCTTTTTAAAGACAGATCACATGCTATGATTTTTTTGTGACGGATATTCTTGAGTTGGGGTTGATTTCATGTAATCGAATGAACTATCTTTCAGTAAAGTCGTCCCAGGAACGCAACTCATAAATATTGGCAATATCATTTTAAAGTCTTCTACTTTAAAATGTATCATATGTATCTGAATTGCCGATATAAATGAGTCAAATTAAATAAATCATTAGAAGAATTTTTTTTACTAAGCAACAACATTTTTGTTTATGTTCGTAGTACTTTGTATTTTGACAACGGCATCCGATTTGGGCGTCGAAACGTTAATAAAAATCATTTTTTAATAATATTGTGGCTTATTTCCCATTACAAATAGTTAAAATTGTAAAAATGCCACAAGAAAATAGCTTCAGAACAACATAATTTTATCCTGGTAAAAGGTATATTAGTTTAAAAAGCCCCTATAGGGCTACAAACATAGAAACAAAACGTTTTCGCTCTGTAACAAGAGCATCATCAGTGTTACAAGAACATGGTGAGCCACCCAAAAATACAAAGGTTGAAACCTTTTAAAAATAGACTAAAAGTCTCATATAAATATAAACATCGTAAAATCCAAAGGATTGATAAAATTCCTATGGATGTGGCTTTAGGGCAACATATGACTCAAACACGTAATAAGTGGGTTAATTAATTAGGTCATTATGTTATAAGACAGGCAACTCACCTGTCACCTCTTATAACAACAGGCAACCTAGTTGTATAAGATAATGACCTAATTCATTAACCCACTTACCACGTGTGGGAGTCCACAATTTTATCCATCATTTGTATTTTACGATGTTTATATAGGGTGAGGCAGATAACTGGCCTATTAGAAATATCTCGAGAACTAAAGGCAACAGAATCATGAAAATTGGAATAAAGGGGTTTTGAAGGATGATCTATTAAATGAAAATATTTTCATCTCTTTGCAACTTCCGGTTATACCGGAAGTTGCTTATAACTTCGTTTTTTTTTAATGGGACACCCTGTATATTTTTACATTTTTGGATTCTCTTCGATGTCTTCTTTCTTAAAATATGAGGTCTTGTAATATTATACAGGGTATTTTAAAAGATAATTACGTTTTTTCATTAATTTCGTAGCAAAATTAACACCCTATAGAATTGTAGTAGTTTGACATCTAAAACTTTACTTACGTTCAAATGATTTCTAAGATACTTTACTATTGTTAAGAATCATTAGTATAGCTAAATTTTTAATTTTAGTATACAGGGTTGGTCAAAACTCGGAATGAGTATTTCCTGAGTTTTCTTAAATGGAACACCCTGTATTTTTGTATTGTAGTGAAATGATATTTTATAGTACTTTTTTATTTATTAAGCATTCCCTATACCTAACTGCTTTAATTTGTGAGTTATTGGTGATTCAAGCTAAACATTAATTGCAACAAAAAATACGTAAAATTTTATTAGGTTGGCCGTAAAAATACTCAATCCCAAATGATTTTTTAGAAATAAATACATATTAATCCAGGCTGGTCCTTAAAATTACTAATAATGGTGTAGCTATCAAAATACCTACGTAGTTAAGATTGTTGGTGCGATTAACAATTAAGCACAAATTAAAGCAGTTAGGTATAGGGAATGATTAAGAAATAAAAAAGTACCATAAAATATCATTTCATTACAATACTAAAATACAGGGTGTTCCATTTAAGAAAACTCAGAAAATACTCATTCCGAGCTTCGACCAACCATGTATACTAAAATTAAAAATTTAGCTATACTGATGATTCTTAACAATAGTAGAGTATATTAAAAATCATTTGAACGAAAAGTAGAGTTTTAGATGTCAAACTACTACAATTCTACAGGGTGTTAATTTTGCTACGAAATTAATAAAAAAAACGTAATTATCTTTTAAAATACCCTGTATAATATTATAAAACCTCATATTTTAAGAAAGAAGAGAATCCAAAAATGTAAAAATATACAGGGTGTCCCATTAAAAAAAACGAAGTTATAAAAAGAGATGAAAATATTTTCATTTAATAGATCATCCTTCAAAACCCCTTTATTCCAATTTTCATGATTCTGTTGCCTTTAGTTCTCGAGATATTTCTAATAGGCCCTTTATTTGCCTCACCCTGTATTTATATGAAACTTTAAGTCTATTTTTAAAAGGTTTCAACCTTTATATTTTTGGGTGTGTCACCATGTTCTTGTAATACTGATGATGCTCTTGTTACAGAGCGAAAACGTTTTGTTTCTATGTCTGTAGCCCTATAGGGGCTATCGAGGCGTATGTGTGTCATAAGTTACCTAATATAGTCATTTGAGAATAGCGAGATGGATAAGTGGAAGTAACTCATAATATTGTACGAAATCTTGAAATTAGTAAAAAAGGCGGTATAAAGGACGGATAGCGCGCCCGCCGGAGGGTTAAAGTTAAAACTTCTATTTCATTTTCATTCTTTTGTTTTAGGGCAGCTTTTATAGATGCTATAGAATGTGCGTCTAAACGAGCCGAACAATTGGGGGAAAAATAAATGCATTATTTTAGAACAGCCATAGTAAAGATAAGAGGAAGTTTATTAGCTTAAACTAATCATGAGAGTCGAGTCTGTTCAGAACTTGGTTCATCAGTGCATTTTTTTACTAATCCAATATACTCTTGGGAAGATACAGAAGGAAATGTTAGTTCACTCTATTCCATCATCTTATATGTACCTACAACTCTGTATATTTCGGTATGAAAATTTGGTGATGGTGAAGTGAAGAGGACATCGTATAGTTGATTTTTGCATAGCAATATATTTTTTTCATGTTAAACTTAAAAAGCAATTTAAATTAATAAAAGTTATATGCTAGTACCTGCATTTTTATTTTTTAGTATTAATACATCTTTATACATAATACATCTAATACATAAATCATTTTTAGTCTTCTAACATTACTGCATCACAGATATGTTTTTTTAATGAAACACCCTGTATTTTAAGTCAAAAAAGCCGGAAACTCAAAATTCGGATTATTATCCTCTGCGCTTTTTAAGATGTAAATATAAAGCAGAACAGAGTGATGAATTAATCGACAAGGGAATCTATAATTGCATTCACGACTTCTCGTTCACCGAAATAATAATCTTTAGCGAACTAGTTCCTTTGTACCCACAAACCCTAATAAAAATAAACTAAAAACAAAATATTGAGATTTGGTTTCAGAGGGCGCCGTCCAATTCACCTAAAACCTTGAACTTGTCAAACGTCACGCGCATGTCCTATACGCTCCAACTCGTATACAGTCACTTCATCGAGAGCCCCAACTCATATACTTGACATTTCACATACTCAGGTGAAATTATTCGTTTTTAAGCTTAATTCCTTAATCGGACTAGACCACTTATAAATTTGCAGAATTGGCTATTATTGACAGATGACAGCCTAGCTTGGAAAACAAATAAATTTTTATTTTTAGTGTTTATTTATACATAATATTCATTCTACAATATAATATATACAGTGCGTCCATAAAGTAACGCATAAATTCATTATTTCGTAAACCGGCGACTTTAAAGAAAACTCCCAAAACAGGTCGATTTTTATTTTTAATTTCTCATTTTTTGCCATATATATCATAGTAGTGACGTCATCCATCTGGGCCTGATGACCTAATCGATGATTTTTTTAAATGAGAATAGGGGTCATGTGATAGCTCATTTGAAATGGTATTCAATTCTCTATTCACTAATGTAAACATTAATATAATTATTTATACAGGGTGGTCAAAAAAATATTTTTTAATTAAAATAATCGAGACAAAAAGAAGAATGTATGTAATTTATTTAATTCAAAATGCGTTTTGCTACTGTCAGTAAACAGAAAAAAATTATTTGACAAATAAACATTGATTTTCGCTTGAACGAAATGTTCAAACTGGCAAGAGGCAGGTGGGTGGCAGCTTTAACATTGAATTTAAGCAAAAAACAATATTTATTTGGCAAATAAATTTTTTTCCTGTTTTCTGACAACATTAAAACGTGTTTTGAATTAGATAAATTACATACATTCTTCTTTTTGTTTCAATTATTTTAATTAAAAAAATGTGTTTTTGAACACCTTGTATAAATACTTATGTTAATCATAAAATCCTTTATAAAAGGTATATTTATTAAAATCCCTATACAGGGCTACATCAAAGACAGAACTAGTTTTCAATCGGTTGACCGATCATCATCAGTGCAATCTTAGAATCTACATGCAAGCCACCAAAGTAAAAATAACAGGGTAAAAACCCTTTACAATTGATCCGTCATCGGAACATATGACTAAGATGTGAATTATAACATGGATGATTAAGATATCCAATGTTTTTCGCCCGAAGTATCAATGAGCTCTATCTGACAAGTTCACATCATGACTGTATGGAAGCAAGTCATGATGTGAACTTGTCAGATAGAGCTCATTGATACCTCGGGCGAAAAACATTGGATATCTTAATCATCCATGTTATAATTCACATCTTAGTCATATGTTCCGATGACGGATCAATTGTAAAGGGTTTTTACCCTGTTATTTTTACTTTGGTGGCTTGCATGTAGATTCTAAGATTGCACTGATGATGATCGGTCAACCGATTGAAAACTAGTTCTGTCTTTGATGTAGCCCTGTATAGGGATTTTAATAAATATACCTTTTATAAAGGATTTTATGTTTTTGTAATGGTATACAGCCAACTACAGGAAATTTTTCCTCGTGGACTTATGTTAATGTTTATATTAGGGAATAGAGAATTGAATACCCGTTCAAATGAGCTATCACATGACCCCTATTCTCATTTAAAAAAATCAACTATTACGTCATCAAGCCCAGATGGACGACGTCACTAGTATGATGTATATGCCAAAAAATCGGAAATTAAAAATAAAAATCGACCTATTTCGATATTTTTCTTTAAAGTCGCCGGTTTACGAAATAATGAATTTATGCGTTACTTTATGGACGCACTGTAGAACCAGAACAGTCTACACGTTTATACTAAAGAAACATGTAAAAAATTGATGATATTTGACTCTGATTTACTTAATGGGCATTAGGGGGGAAATATTAGCCAATATGAAGAATAAAAGCTGTGATTGTGATAGGTCATAACTTCCCAGTGACTGAAGAAATATTAAATTCCATGGAGTTTTTTAGTGTCTACTGATAGGATTAATAGGATAGCATCAAATGGATGACGAATAATACGGGACATCGCTGAAGCTACTAATAGACAGGTTACACATTAAAAGTGGTATCTTGAAAAAAGTTAAATCTAACAGCAAGTACCTACTTTTGGACAAATCGTCTCATATGCAAAGGAAACAGGTCTCCACATAGTTTGTTAAAAAGCCTTGTTGTAGGTGAGTTAAAATATGTGTATTACAGTACTTAGTAAATGAGAAACAAGAATAAAAATCCTAGAAGTTGTTCTGATAATTCGACCCCTGCAATGAATACCCTTGGTAACCAGCATTTATGATATTCTTCAGAAAAAAAGATAGCAATTTCTTTGATTTTTTTAATTTCATGTAACATTTTTTCAGTGTAAGAAGTAATTATACAAATGTTAAACTCTTTCAGAATAAGAGGATAGGTTTTTGCATTATGGCAGTTACAGCTTTTGATATAAATATAAAGTGCATAGAATAATCTTGTAAGGGCACTTACGATGATCTTATCTGACACATATGTAGTACCTACCTGCACAAAATTATCAGAACTTAGTAGCGAATAAAGTTGTAACAACAGTTACGTGGCGAATAAAATTGTAACAACTGCAGTTACTGTGTTGTTCTACAAATAAGTCAAATATTTTTTACATTTATGGTATTACACCATTCGGATTTTTTCTTATAAATGCAGTTATAACTGTTATAAATTGAGTTAGGAGATGGAATGACCATCAACGATTATAATTCAACTAAACTACAGGACAACAGGAAACTTTTATACTTGGATTATAATCCTTGATGGTCATTTAGTTAGCTCACCTAACTCAATTTAAAACAATAACCACACTGATAATATTGGCAGATAGAGCATAAAAAGTTGTACCAGAAGAACACTGTAAATAAAAATCGCCAAAAATGTTAGTTACAACGTCACTCTATGCAGGGGTCGAATTATTATTCTGCTTCTGTTTTTCAATGAGATTTTGATAATTGTTGTACATAAACCTCAAAAGATTTTTTTTCTTTGCAGGTGAATACAATGTTGATTAGGTATATAAAAACCATTCATTGGGCAGAATCTATAGAAAATATGCATAGGCCCATGGAGCACCTAAGACAAAATTATAGTCTTAATTTATGGCTAACAGATTCGAGACTCCTTGGTAGTCCTGATGGAATTATTGAAGAAGAATTATGTTGTGTTAGCGATTATGATGAATTTTGTAGCTTATGATCTTTATGTAAGTAAAAAAGTACGGACTGCTACATGTTATATATAGAAAATACTAAGGAATCACTGAATTACGATATAAAATCTGTTTAGAATGTGGTTAATTGTAAGAGAAATAATTTTAATATTCCATGTTATATGAAGTTTAACACTTTATTTGCGGATGGTTTTCATGTGAGCCACATAGTGCCACCATCAATGTGCATTGGATATATATGAACTTCTAAGACGAAAATAATTTCAGTTGAGAGTATAAGTCTTAATTCATTTTATCCACACTCAATGTTAATGATTCTGTTTTTAGTGAGCCACAATCAATTGTTGATGCTTTTGCGAATTTCTTCAGCAGTGTCCATAATGCTTCTTTTTCCTGTCCAGACCAGAGCAGTCATAGTCCCAATATCACTCACAGTGATAGTGATATTCACACTTAACTATTAAAATTTGTGACATTATATCATGTTTACAGTGTCTTAATGCCAATAAAGGTCCTGATACATATAGAATATCTAATTTGTTTAGATTTCTGATGTACTGTTCTTTTAAATTGTGTAAGCCATATTCTTATTCTGGTATGATCAATTTATTGAATCTAGATTATCTTCTTGTCAGAAGAGTTAACTTTGACTTCATATTTATTTTTAAGCTTGTAAATGAGATAATCCAATCTTCTGAAATGCTTCAGCTAATTTGTTATATTTCTTTCCGTTCACTGTGCCACAATTCACTTTTCTCTGTTCCTTATCGCAGAACTAATTATGGTTCTAATACAGGTATGATATGGTCTGACCACTATGCATGCAAATCAGTTACCTCATAATTGTTTAGGTTATGTATCAATTGCCTTAGGAATTTATTTATTGTATTTGAATCAGTCATTGCGAAAACAATCTTAGTCCATATTTTGGGTAAAATGACGATGCTTTTTGACGCCATGAAATTTACATTTAAACATATAAATATTTAAACTTTTTTTGCCTTTTAGAAAGATTCATTCATAACCCATAATACTTATATAAAATATAGTATTATCTAGGAATATCCAACTAATGAAAAGATTTTTACGTTTCCTGAAAAATTTACACATTGTAACATGTATTGTTTTCGCAATGACCGAATCATTTATGTATTTCTAATTTTATAAATATATTGTATATATTTTAATGCTGAATTCTTATATAATTTTGACAGTGATTTTGTCTCATTTGTTAGTAATAAATACCTACATATCAATTAATTACCTAATGTATTAATGTAATATGTAATAAAAGTTCCTTTGAAAATTTATTTTTATTCCCAAAATACATTCTTAATAGAAGTAAGTCTACTAGACGTATTGCTTGGATGTCCAATGAAGGTCCAATTATATTGTGGACATCCTCTCAGGAAGCTCGGGAGACGTTTATTAGCGCGACATTTTGGACCAAACTATGCCGTCTGATGAAGGTCCAAATGACACCCAGTAAACGTCCCCTCAGGACGTTAGGTGTATGTTTGGCAGCACCACATTTGGATCAAAATATAAAGTTGTTCATACTAAAATGGACGTTGGAGGGACATATGTGAAGGACTTTCACTGGACGTCCGTGTGTTATTAGGGAAATATTTTGAATGTGTATAAAATGCCCTAATTGTTTATTAAAATAATTTTGTTTTTCGAAATAAGATCTTCCTTTACTTGCACAAAAATAATATGTTTACTTATCTTAAATAATCGTTAATTAAATGAGTCACTAGTTTATTAAGTATTATCTATGCTTTAATCCAGCCTTTAACTAAATGCAATACATAACTGCCGAGCCCTATAAAGTTTAAGTGATATTTCTGCAATTAATTTTATATAAATTGAATAGAATAGAAAAAAGCTTTATTCTCAGGATTCACAAGTTTATACAAAAATAAAAATATCAGTAGGGAGAATGGTGTAAAATACAATTTATAAGGGTTTCTGAAACAACCTACACTTAACATAAAAATAACAGTCTCCTTGCAGGTCAGCTTGAAGGTATTATTCCACTTTGTATGGTTCTAGGTATATGAGTAACTGTTGAACAGACTTTCTATATTCTGTAGTTTTCTCAGATGTTGTTAGTCTATGTATTGGTACATTATATAGTTTATAAAATTGTTTGGTTTATGCCTACTATGCGAATTTATGCCTACTTCTAAAAATGAAAAGAAAGCATTCATATATGTATGTTCCTGTTATTGTTAGTAGGTTGAGTTTTTTGAAATTATCTCTACATGAATCCCTGTATTTCAAGTTAAGTAGAGTTCTGATTGCTCTTTTTTGTAATATAAAAACCTGTTCAGCCGTACTACTTTCCCCCCAGAAAATTATTCCAAAAATCGTAATACAGAATGAAAATTTGAAAAAAAAATATATAGGTAACTAACTCCTTTACATTTTTCGTCCAAATAATTTGCTGTTATTCTGAAAGAGTAGCACATAGATTCAGGGTATAAAATTGCAATTGTATTTACATAAATCACACTGTCTTTAGAATATGTATATTATAGTACCTATAATCTATTATAATTAAAAATATTTATTGTGAATATTTACAAATTTAGATACAATTTGATCTAGATTTATTAGATTGTAAAAATGAATTGAATTATTGCAACTTAATTAATAACTGTCCATTTCAGAAGTTTCCAAACTACAGGCAATCTCCACTGCTCCCTCCAAGTCTAGATTCCTGGTGCCCAATAGTCTTGCTTGTATTCTTTTGGAACATAAAACAAATTGGTTCCTTACGGTAGACTTTAGATGTGCTTGAAAATTGCAATTTATATAGAAATTATTGCACTGATTCTCCTTCTACTTGCTGTCTGCGTTTAAATCTGTAAGTTTCAGCAATTTCCAAAGGAACAGGATTGTAAAAATTGTCCATTTTTAACAACTTCGTCCTAAATTTTATCTATCATCTGCTAGTTATACACATATTTTAGAAATGTATACTCTAATTTTCCAAAAACTACTTTATATTTTATTTTTATGATGTATTTTTATAAGATTTTTATTATAAATCATTTTAATAGGTTAGGTAGGTAAATCAAATCTTCTCTTTTTCTTCCCATTTGTAATACAATCCAACAAACATAAAAGTATAAAATACTGTTATACTCTTATATTATATTTGTGGGATAATACATGTTCTATACTTTTTAATCGATATAATACATATAATAACGACATCATTAATTCAATTTCTAATTATATTATGTATAAATATTTATTCTCAGTATGTATGTGAGTTGGTGTGTATATGAATAGGGTTGTATCCAACTTGGTGTGACTTGGTGATTATGCGTTTTCGTGACTATTTCTGTGTTACCGACATTTACAGTTTAGGCGAATTGGGGGCGACCCGGTTTCAGAATAGGGCTTCCGCTATGTGCTTATGCACATTTGGATTGTCTCGTCAGAGCACCTCCGGAGCACTGTTGCCACAGGTCTTAAACAAAATTTCGGGAGACTGTTCCTATTTTCCGGTAGATTTCATTTTTGCTATCACATTGCAAAAAAATGATACTTTAGGTATGAGTATTCAAAAATAAACTACATTCATTATCATTTATAATGATCAATAATCACCATTCATCATAAAAATCATTCAAAGTTCAAAATCGTTATATTATGTAGGTACCTTAAAAAAAATGTATTTTCTCGGCTTTCTAGGTATTATAGAGCACTTTTCTTCATTTTTTTTAATCCAAAGTAACTCGAGTAGAGCCGTCTAGCTAACGCAATACTAAATATCAAGGATGCTTTAGTTTTGTTATAAGGAGTTAATTTATTTATAATAAAATAAAACTGCATATTTTTTCCTGTTGTAGACTTTTAAAAAAACTTACCATACGTGTACCTATTAACGTTAAAAATACAAATATTCTTATTTGAAAGCTGTATAATTGTTTAACAAGTTAAAAATTTTTGTTATAATTAATAATAGTTAATAATTATAATAATAAGTTATTGACATTTATAAATTACTGCAAAAATAAGGTTTTTTTGCAATTATCTCCAATTGTTTATGTATTTCAAATTAGAAACTATTATGATCTAGAACAGTGAACGCCAGTGGGCTGCATGCGGCCCACTAGCGTTTTTTATGCGGCCCAAAGGCTAACTAAAGGGCCCTGTGATCAAATTATTTGTCAAATTTCACGTGTTTAATTATTTGATAGTGTGCCGATGTGTTTGAGGCGTGTTTGGGAGTGAAGCAGACAATTTAATCACTTTAATTTTAAAGTATATTGAAATTTCTAAGAACTCTGATTAAAAAGCAAGGTATTATTAACTTTTAATAAAAAGTTAACTAAATTTATAAAGTTAATGAACTACTCATTTTAAAAATAATCAATACTTATTTACTACATTGCAACGACCCATTTAGTGATCACAAACAAAAATTCAGGTCCGGATTAACAAAAAATATTTTTTTAAAGATTTGTGACCTTGAAACAACACCCTGTATATTAAAATTTTCAAAATTCGTCTGCACATTTAAAAGGAGCATAAAAACTAAATTTAATTGCTCGCTTCAATTTTTTGTGTAGAAAATTTAATGACATTAATTTTGAAATAATTATATCGAAATTTTTGTTTTGAACGTATGAGTTCTTAAAAATTTCGACATAATTTCAAAACTAGTCATTGAATTGTCTGCGCAAAAAATAGAAGCTCCATTAAAGCTCTTTTCAAATGTGCAAACGGGTTTTGACAATTTCAATATACAGGATGTTGTTTCAAGGTCACAATGGATTTAAAATTTTGTTTAATCCGGACCTGGATTTTTCTTGTGATTAGTAGTTGGGCGGTTTAGAATCTAAATGCGACATATGTGTACCAAATATCAAAAAAATATACAAGGTGGTTCTTAAGTTATGGGCCCAGAAAGAAATGGGCAAAATCGATAAAACACCCTGTAACTCGGAGAAATGGGCAAAATCGATAAAACACCCTGTAACTCGGTTATAAAGTCGGTGGAGCAATAAATTTAGTATGTCTAGAACCGGCTCATTTACCTCTATTCGCCGTTCAAGTATTTCCGTTTCCCAATGAAACACCCTGTATACTACTTCATCTTGATTGCGGCCCGCAAGCTGTGGCAATAGCTACTATGTGGCCCAGGAAAGAAAAAGGTTGAGTATCGCTGATCTAGAATATTTATTTGAAATATTTTTCTCTAAAATCTACAAGGAATGTTTTATAGGCAAAAACATGATTTTGTTACACTTTATAATCGTTTAAAAACAAAACAATGTCGGATATTGAAGCAATTGAGAACGAGAAAGATTTTTAATGTTCTTTAGTTATGTCGAAATACTGTAAGTTAAAAAGGTGCGAAATAAATTTCTCCTGTTTTAAGATTTTAATAAATACTATTTTTAGTTTGGATTTATCTTCTATATCAAAATAAGCCACAATCCTTCAGTATTCACTATTTAGATTCAGGTAGATACATTTTACTCCCAAAATCATAATATAAAAGGAAAAAGGACTGGTCATAAAATTGATATCGGTAAATCCGTATCTGCTGGTTCGCACATTGTGTCACAAGCTAGTAAAAGCAATTCAAGAATTCTTGAAAATTGACTAAACTCTATTGCCAAATCTATTCACTAAAAAAAATTTTCTAACAATTTTGATTTTTCGGTAGAAAAAAAATCGGCAGATTAATTTGAAAATTAAGAATTTTGATTTTTCGGTAGAAAAAAAAAGGAGAATTAGGCATATCTGTAGATTTGACAGGTATTCGGTTGATCTACCGAAAAATCGGTTGCTGTGGCATCACCGCTCCGGAGAAGCACTGAACTGGAAACAAATCTCTCATCCTTCGGTGTAATTATTGAAATATGTAATTACAAAAAGGTACTACTAGCACCATCTATGAAGCATAAATCAAAAAATTCGGAAACTAAAGATTTGGATTATTATCCTCTGCGCTTTTTAAGATGTAATAATAAAACAGAACAGAGTGATAAATTAATCGACAAGGTAATATAATATGAATTAGTGATGTAACGAATATTCGCATATTTTTACAACCATTGTGGCAAGCTGAAAATTAATCTAAGACTCAATGGTGCAACGCGTATATTTCGTAAGCTTACATCTTAAGCTTAAGATCTGTTGGTGCAACCCGGTATTAACCTCCTATATATCGTTATCAACCTTCACGGTATTTTATTATTTGGTATTATGTAGTAGAGCTTAAGATTCAGATTGATTTACACTAAATATTAATTAAGGGCGTAGGCGCAAGATTCCGCGCCAGTGTGTTTTAAATGCATTCATTTTTTTCGAATCTTGAGAAAACTAAGTACTTTTAAAAAATTTAAACGCAGAATGAAAGATTACATATTATTACCGAGGGCCGAAAGTCCCTTAGAATATCCAAAAAAAAATTTGAATAAGATATTTGAAATTAAAAATCACACTAAATTTTCTCTTTTCTGTTCCCCCTATGACTTACTTATTAAAATAAACATTATAGAAGTTTCCAGGGACTTTCTGCCCTCGGTAATAATGCAATCTTTCATTATGTGTTTATATTTTTCAAAAATACTTATTAGTTTTCTCAGGTGTTGCCAACCTGGAAAACATGATAGCAAAATTGATGGAGAGAATGGATACTATGCTCAATATCCTTACCATTATGATCTCCAAAATGCACTAATGCAACACACACTTAAAATAGCTGTCTGGAACTCAAATGGGCTAACGAATCATATCCAAGAAATAAAAATTTTTCTCGACGAAAAGAAAATTGATGTTATGCTCATATTAGAAGCTCATCTAACAGACAAAAATAACATTAAAATTCCAAAATACGTTGTTCACTACACAAAACATCCAAATGACAAAGCACACGGCGGCACAGCTATCATTATCAAATCTAATATAAAACACCATGAGTTAAAGAAGTTCAGTGAAAAGTACCTGCAGTCAACTAGCATTGTCATTGATGACTGGTTAGGCAACCTTACCTTATCTGCTGTCTACGAAAATAACTTTAATACCTGTTTTAGTTCACTTGGACACAAATTCAAAGCAGGAGGAGACTTTAATTAACTGTAAACATCATCACTGGGGCTCTAGAGTAATCACAACAAGGGGTAGACAACTCCTGAAGTCGATAATAGAAAACAATCTACACACATATCTACAGGAAAAACAACTCATTGGCCTACAGATCCAAATAAAACACCAGATCTCTTAGACATTTGTGTGATTAAAGATATTTCTCTTAACTACTTAGCAATACAATCATGCTGGGACCTCTCGTCCGACCATCCTCTCATTCTAATTGACCTAGACTCCAAAGTCATACTCAGAAATAAGCCTCCAGTCCTAACCAATAACCAAACAAATTGGAACATATTCCAATGGTTTGAATCAGCGAATAGCGGACCAGCGCGAGTAGAGGGGATAGCACTGGTGACTGTATTATGTTCTCTCACTGATCAATTGTTTGCTGACGGTTTCTAACTAGTTTGACTGTTTGCTAACACAAACCTATTATCAACGAATTTGCCACTTAAAACAGAAATACAAATTGAAAATGCAGTACAACTTAGTACCTCCATACAAAAGGCAGGATGGAGTGCTACACCTGAACAAACATTATGGAAGGAAAGCATAAATTGTTATGTGAATGCAAAAAATTTGATTGAAGAGAAAAGAAAACTTAGGAGAAAATGGCAAAACACACACGCACCTATCGACAAAGAAAATCTAAACAGAATTACCAGAAGACTTAAAAATGTATTGAAAGAAGAAAAAAACAGGGGGATCCAAACCTATCTAGAAAATCTAACTCCATTCAAAGACACTAACTATTCGCTATGGAAGGCGACGAGAAAAGTAAAAGGGCCAAAAGACGCCATACCTCCTTTAAAAAATACCAAAGGTAAATGGGCAAGAACAGACACAGAGAAATCCAAGACATTCGCAGAGCATCTTTCGACAATATTTAGTCCATTTACTAGAGTAGTACCATTAGAACAAGAAGAACCATTTTATTCTTTTCTTGAGGCTCCATATCAAATGGATCTGCCAATCTCCAAGTTTAATATCAAAGAAGTAAAACCGATAATAAATAAAGAGATACAACCTAATAAGGCCCCGGGATTCGAGCTCATAACGGGTAAGGTCCTTCAGGAACTAACCAATGATTGTTACAGAATAATCACTATTATCTTTAATGCTATGTTAAGTTTGCACTACTTCCCGTTGCAATGGAAAGTGGCACAGATTATACTCATTCAAAAACCTGGAAAAGATCCAGAAGATGTCAACTCATACCGACCGATAAATCTACTCCCAGTCATCTCTAAGATGTTTGAAAAACTTTTGTTAAGAAAATAAAACCAATATGCTGCCGTCCTAAGCAAGAAGGCAGTATCTACAATTTTTACAATTTTCGAATTTTATATGGGTTATTATACAATTATTCATATACCTAACAAAGTTAGAAAGCAATAAGCCTTCATTCCTGGGTCTGGTACACTATTAAAATTGCAGTAGCTCAACTTGTTAGGCATTACTTAGTTAAAAGGCAGTTAAGTATTTTATACAAGCCTAAAAAGCAGTATCTCCTACAGAAAAAAATGGAGATACTGCTTTTTAATCTAGCATCTGCTTGACTAATTTTACTACTTTTAAGCAAGTGTGTAATAACATATTTTGTTTAAAAGCAGTAACCGCCATTTTCATTAAAATTTATAAAAATGTCTGATAAAAAAATAAGCTTATCTAATGATATGAAAAAGAACTACAACGCAGTTAAACAATTCTGAAATCCATAAATATTTTCATGGTGGAGCCCCGTTTATTAAAATCTGCATTATCTCGAAACTTACATTTGTGGAGATACTGCCTTCTTTCTTAGGACGGCAGTATTAGAAGAAAAGAGTCTCATACCTGACCATCAATTCGGATTTCGTAATCAACATAGTACAATAGAACAAGTTCACAGACTATACACAACAATAAGAACTAGTCTCGAAAACAAGCAATACTGCACTGCAGCCTTTTAGACGCCTTCAAGCTTTTGACAAGGTGTGGCACACAGAACTTCTGTACAAATTAAAGAAAAACCTACCTTACCTTACTTCAAACTGCTTCAATCATACCTTACAGAAAGGAGATATCTGGTAAAATATAGTGAAGCCTATACAAAGCTCTACCCCATCCTATCTGGTGTACCTCAGGGTAGTGTGCTCGGACCGATCCTTTACCTGATATATACGACTGACTTACCAACAAGCAACGACCTAACACTTGCAATATTTGCAGATGATACTGCTTTCCTGGCCTCTCATGGTAGGTAATCCAATAATAGCATCAGAGAGACTCATCTGAACAAAACAAATGAATGGCTTAAACTCTAATTAGAGTAAAGCCCTCAAAATCCACACACATTACATTAACTCTAAGAAGAGGTACATGTCCACAAGTTAACCTCGATGGACATCCTTTACCTCAAAAGGATGACGTAAAATATCTAGGTATTGACCTTGACAAACGACTAACTTGGACGAAACATATTATGTGGATGAAAAGACTTCAACTGGGCATTTTATACAGAAAACTTTACTGGATGTCGGGAAAAAAGAAATCACCTATCGGTCGATAACAATAAGCTGCTGATATACAAAACAATAATAAAACCCATTTGGACATACGGTTCGCACCTCTGGGGATCAGCTAGCAAATCTAATATGAAAATACAAAGATTTCAATCCAAAACTCTAAGAACAATTGCTAATGCCTCTTGGTATATCCAGAATGACGCAATACATAGAGATCTTCACGTACTAATAGTGTCTGAAGAGTGCAAAAAATCTTCTGACCAATATCAAAATAGGTTGCGGGTACATCCTAACACCCTAGCACACAATTTTCTCAACAACCAATAAGCGAAGATATTGAAGCGATATTATGATCCCTTGGACCTAACTAACCGATCCTGACAGACCCTATCTGCAATAATGCGCTCTCCTAGACTTGGCACTCCAAATCAGCAACTGTCTGCAACTTCAACCGGCAGATCTGATAATTACTCTCCTCAACCATGCACCAGGCACCAATAAGCAGGCTAATGCAGATATCAACGCTAGTTCTTCCACATGCATACTATAACTACTGTCTCCAAAAATCAGCCAACATAAGAAAAAGCACAAAATCAATACTAAAAAGGAGATATCGAAAATTTTGACAAGCACCCCAAATAAAGATTAGTAGAATTAGAGACAACATATCAAAACCAAAACCACGCAAATAATTGCAGAAGGTTTAAATTTTGAAGCTTTTGCCAAAGAAAAAACAGCCATTGAAGGATAGAAGTAAGATTCGGAATGTAAGTAGGTATCTATTACAAAACCTTATAGTCGGAGCAAGAAGGAAGAGGGCTGGATAAAGCGTCAGTGATGCAATAAATGGGTACATGATGCTGGTGTGGGAAAAGACCAAGATATGTTTCTATGCGAATTTTGCACATACTAATTGATGGTCCTATATACTGGGGTATACAGCACCAGATGCCATTTTCATTTAAGTTGTAGGTAGTTTTTTGTAAACCGTGTTGTTCATTTATTTGCTTTTTTTGTTAAGCATTATAAAAAAATGTTATTCAAAACTATGGTTAAGGTGATGCTTTCATTACTTTTAAGTTTGACGGATGCAAGTAAAAAAGTATTAGGTGGTTCTTTTTGCCCCAGTCTCCCCAACCTTTCTTGTGCTGGTGTGGGAACAGACCAAGATATGTTCCTATGCGAATTTTGCAAATACTAATTGATGGTCCCAAAAAAAATGTTTTTCAAAACTATGGTTAAGGTGATGTTTTCATTACTTTTAAGTTTGACGGATGCAAGTAATTATTAGAAAAAGTATCCTACAAGCAGCAGAAGAAGATTTAGGTAAAAGAAAAGTCAACAGAAATAAACGGGAATACAAAACTCCATGGTATAACGAAAGGGTGAAAGTACTAGCAAATCAAAAGAAACAAGTTTCCTAACATACAAAAGAGTGAAGACACTGGAGGCACGTGACGACTACGTGATAATCAGGAATAGAGTAAACCAAGAAATAGATAACATCAAAAAAGAACACTGGGAGAAATTTACCAAAGATATGGAACACGACCTCTATGGATCCCAGAAAAAGGTGTGCGAGATGATAAGAAGACAAAAACCAGAAATGAATGAATTTGTACGGATAGATAACATTACGGAGACACAATGGACTGAGCATTTCACGAAATTATATGGAGAAGGAGAAGAAGAGAACAGAGAAATAAACATTAATGAAACCCACGACAGAGTACCAACATCAGAAGAAGAGCTACAAGAACGAATAAAAAAATTAAAAAATAGAAAAGCACCTGGTCCTGATAAGATAAATAATGAACTGCTAAAATATGGAGGAGGAACACTACTCAAATGGCTCCTAAAATTATCTGTTGATATAATAAATATCGGAGTAGTACCAGCGGAATGGAAGGATACCGATCTCTGCTACCGATACTCAAAAAGGGAGACTCGAAAAATCCTGAAAATTATAGAGGCATTAGTCTGATGAACAGCACATTAAAATTGTTGACGGCAGTCATAAAAGATAAAATCGAGGAAAAAGCGAAAATGGCAGATGAACAACAAGGCTTCCGGAAGAACCGCAGCACAATAGATGCAATTTTTATTATCAGGCAAATAGTAGAAAAGTCTATTGAATATGGAAAACCAGCATACATGTGCTTTGTAGATTTAAAAAGTGCTTTTGACAGGGTGAGGCGAAATGATATCTTAAATTTATTACAAGCTGAACAAATAGACCACCAGATAATAAGACTAATTAATGAAATTAACAAGAACAACAAGACCAGAGTTATAATGTCAACAGGATAAACAGAATGCATAGAACTAAAAGGATAGGAATCCGCCAAGGAGACTCGCTCAGCCCGTTGTTATGCAATATGGTGATGAATCAAATAATTCACGAAGTAAGAAAACGACATGGATACCACATGGGAGCGCATAAAATCACGATACTATGCTATGCCGATGATGCAGTACTAATTGCTGATAACGAGGATGACCTACAAAGGCAGCTCCACACTTTCAATATCACAGCAAATAAACTTAATATGAGAATATCAGTAGAAAAAACTAAATGTATAGTGATAAGTAAAGAGCCGCGTAGATGCAAGTTAGAAATAGACGGCAAAATTGTAGAACAAGTAATGAAATTCAATTACCTAGGAGTAGAGATCACTAGTGACAGGAATATAAGAACAGAGACCACAACACAAGCAACAAAAGCGGCAAGAGTAAGTGGTTGCCTCCGAGAAACCATATGGAGAAACAAATATCTGATCACGGATATCAAAATAAAAGTATACAAGACAACAGTAAGACCTATCCTAACATATGCAGCGGAGACAAGGACCGATACAAGAAAGACGAAACAACAAATCAACAATATCGAAATGAAAGCATTAAGATCAATAGCGGGCATATCATTAAGAGACAGACAAAGCAACAGAAGTATACGAGAACGATGCAAAATTCAAAATATTAACAGGTGGATAAAAACAAGAAAGAAAAACTGGAACGAACATGTAAACCGGATGGAACCAGATAGACTAGCGAACATCTGTAAAAACAACCAGCCGTATAGCAGAAGACCCGTTGGAAGGCCGCCGAAAAGGTGGAAAGACAATGTACAGTCAACAACAACTGAAACAGAATAAGAGGCAGACAAACAGGAGTAATCCTAGTCGCGCGAAGAAGAAGAAGAAGAAGGATGCAAGTAAAAAAGTATTAGGTGATCCTTTTTGCCCCAGTCTCCCCTACATTTCTTTGACGCAAAAGAGCTTCTTTAACTACTATCTATTCGGCGGTCCTTTTTGCCCCAGTCTCCCTACCTTTCTTTAACGCAAAATAGCTTCTTGAACTCTTCTGACAACACCCACATTATTGTTTTAAAGCAGACACCACTATAAAAAAAAAACTACAAAAATACCAATGACCAAAGCCATTTTATGAACCGCAGTGGGTACCATCTACTTTGATGGTTATGAACGAAAACATTTTAGTAATATTGTTTTGTTCTTAAAAGATTAACTACATTATAACGGTAACCATGCCAATCAACTTCGCGGAAAAAGAGTTGATTGTGTAAGAATGGACAGGAGACAATCATGTATTTTATGGATGACACGATTTCAAGAAACACTTGGGTTGCTTCCTAAATAAATCAAAAACAGAATTATTTAAAAATGTATATTTAAACATTTAAAAATATAAAAAATTAAATACTTGTATATGATTGAACATCTACACTCAGCTAAAAGGTACCTAGGACTATTATTTGGTCAATAAAAAATACGATAAAAAATCGTTGTAAACAATTATCATAATAAATTACATATACAATGGTAAATACATCATCACATTCACTTACAAAATATACGATTAAACACCAACGACAATCAAAATAACGGAATTTAGCTACATTTTTAAACGAATACAAAAAAATTCTTTGTTGTTCGAGAATACCTGTTAGTTAAACAACACAGATTGTTTTAGTCTGTACATAGATAGTGGTCCTAAGGACATTATCAAATGCATGACAGACGTCTTATGAACTACTTTTTACTATTAGGAGTGATAGTCCTTTTTTGAAAATGATTAAAAAAGTCTTTATAATGGTTTTAACTGCTTCTTTTGAGCGAGTCTACCACTTTCTGTTATGTTTTGTTATTTGGAAAACTATAATTTTTAAGTTTAATCAAAAGATTTGTCGGACAAAAAAAGGGGAGGATCATCGAGTTCGACAACCTATGGATGGCACTCTAGCGCGGTACAGTTTTGGTGTAACAAAACTCATTATTTTCAATTGAAAGTAGTTATAATTAATTACAATAGATTGTCCGATCTCTTGTCCGACAAATTTACAGCCTCGTTTCTTTAGTCCGACAACGAAAATCTGTTAATTATGGAGGTTATCTTTTGCGATTACAAAATTTCGGACACGAATTATAAGTGATAGATTGGAGGGTCCTTTATCCAAATATGTCGGATAAAAATTGGGTATGAGATAGCCAGTCCGATAAATTAATTTCAATTCATTAAGATTCAAATGTCCGCCTATGGTTTTTTGTCAAAAATGTTGACGTTTTTCAATTCTCTTGTTGTTTGTACGTCAACGTCGACTTTTTTGACAAAAAATAACCATAGCAGATGTTTGAATCATTTATTAGTTTAATGCCAAACTAGATTTTTATTTTTATTATTCATCAAAATTAACTTAAACCCAAACAAAATTAGTATTAAAGAGGTAGGTATTTTTAATATCTTTCAAATGAGAATTATTTGCCATAAGGTCCCATTTAAAATTATTGGTGATAGTGGGCCTGCAATGTCATCTGCTGTGACTATTAGGTACGTCAACTGGTATTACTATTTGAGAAGCCTAAGTCCGTTTATTTCCTCCCTCCAAATTGCGCTATTAAAAGTGTAACCGTTATATATAACCGTAAGGGTAACCGTTAAAGATTTGTGCAATATGTTATGTATGCTTCTTTTCATGAGCATTTTTCAGTGCGTCACAAATGATAGAAAAAAAGGTAAATCCGTGATAATATACATTTTATTGACATGACACTTTAGTTAAATCTGACAGTTGTCACATTTTATTTGCAAATTGGCATAAAAACAAATCAATTGTGTTTATTGCATTTATAAAGTGGTATTTTCTTTGATTTGTATAGTCTTATAAATTGTACAGATTATATTCGTAGATATATTATATAATTCGTAAATAATTTTTTTTCGATTATAGCGCCATCTATTGACAATTAGAATAAATGTTATAAATGTCACCGATGAAGTGTAATCACCGACGTGCGTTTTTTCTGTCACATACAAATTAATGCGTAAGAATGAAATCGAAAAACTGTGACGCACTGAAAGATGCTCGTGAGAAAAAGCATATAAATAATTACTAATAAATTGATTAATTATTTAATTAAAAATAAGGTAATTGCGAAGGTTTATTAATAAGAGTTATCTATACTCTTTCTCTCCTTGTCTAAGCACTTATTCGACTCGTTTTGTTGCGCGCGCTATAGCGATATAACAAATTTAAAAATAAGAAAAAATAAAAAAAATTGTTTTTTATAAGTTTGCGTCTTTTTTTTTTTGTCGGACACTTACTTTTTTAAACGCTTTTATTTAGTTCAATAGTTTACGTCAAATCTTTAGACGTTAATTTGACTGCCTTTTTTTCAATGCAAATTAATGAAAATTTGCAGACATATGCATTCGCGGGAACAATACACGAATAGTCAATAAAAAAATTTGTCATAATTGTTTAAATAAAAAAAAACGATTTTAATGAAAAACGTTTAAATTCTCATGTTTTTACAATGTAAAAACTTTAAACCTTTTCGGATTGTATAGCTAATGATATGAACAATACATAATTTCACTTTTTACGTTAATTGTTTACGTTGTGCTTCATTAATAAACAAAAAAGTTTCAATTTTTTTGCCGATTCCGACTACTTTTCATGTTAGTACATCATATGTTTTATACACATTTTAATAAACATGACGATATATTTTAATGTTTGAAAAGTGTAAGACTAAAAAGTAAAAAATAAAAAAATATGAAAAAAAATTTTTAAGAAACGCTTTTTTTTAGTTACGAGTGACTAAAATTAAAAATATAAAAAAATCAACCAAAAAGCAAAAAATAAAAAAAATTGAAAAAATCTGACACATTCGATAAAGAAAAGCGTGGGGCGAAAACCGTTTATTCGATGAACACGCGCCACGCTTTTCTTTGACGGATGTGTTAGGTTTTTTCAATTTATTTTTATTTTTTGTTTTTTAGTTGATTTTTTTTATAATATTTTTAATTTTAGTAACTAAAGAAAAGCGTTTCTTAAATGTTTTTTTCATATTTTTTTTTAATGAATATATTTTATTCGAAAGTTAAAAAAAATAAAATTATGACTTGTAATTGCGAAATAAACGAGGCTGTTAAATTTGTCGGACAACAGATCGACAATTCTTGTAATTTATTATAAGTAATTTCAACTGAAAATTAAAAGTTTTGTAATAACAAAACTGTGCCGCGCTAGAGTGATATCTTGCGAGTATAGGACTCGACGACACCCGTCTAGGGTCTAGAGCAGGGGTGGGCAAAGTGCGGCCCGCGGGCCGCATGCGGCCCTTTAGACATTTTTTTGCGGCCCGCAAAAAAAAAGTGGATTATTTTCATTTAAAGATTTTTTCAATTATTGCTAATATTAATAATTAAATATAGTTAGTGCAGCTATTAATCACCAATTTTTCAGTGGGTGATTTTTCCGCAAATTTAACGCAAAACATATAACGCGGGCAATTATTTGGGTTTCCGGCACAGAGTTTTGTCGGCTCCCTCAATAAAATCTATGAATGTATTTGGAAAAAAAAAAGTATTTTGAAGTAGTCAGGAACTATTTGGAAATTTTTGTGACCAGCTAGTAAGTGTAACAACTGACGAAGCACCAAATTTAAGAGGAACAAATATTGTAATGTTGAGAAAACTCAAAGATTACTTTCCAGTTCAAATTGATGCCGTACTAGTCTACATTCAACTAGAAGTTATAGTATAGATTAATTTGCATATTTTTGCATTTTATAAACCTTTGCAAATGTCCAAATAGCTAAATTATTTATGGTTCGACTTACCTTGTGGGCAAACATTCTGAATAATGAACATTAATAAAAATCCATTGAGAACCGGAATTGGTGATGGCTTATTAGAAGAGACAATTAGAATAAATACTACAAAATTTCCACCCGAAATAGAAAGAATCAAGAACGAGGACATAAAACTACTAAACGAAAACTTTATAAAAGCCATTAAGAACATAGGCGCCAAATTTCGGACCAATTCTTTTAAATGCATTCATTTTTTTTCGAATCCTGAGAAAACCAATAATTTTTTTTGAAAAATTTAAACGCAGAATAAAATATTACATTATTACCGAGGGCTGAAAGTCCCTAAGAATAAACAAAAAGTTTCTTTTGAATGAGATATTTGAAATTAAAAATCACACTAAATTTTCTCTTATTAAAATAAACATAATAGAAGTTTTTAGATATTCTCGGCCCTCGGTAATAATATAATCATTCCTTTTGCGTTTAAATTTTTTAAAAATACTTATTAGTTTGCTCAAGATACGAAACCAAAAATAAATGCATTTAAAAAGCATTGGGCCGTAATTTTGCCCCTACGTTCGAAGGTTCGTTTTTCGTATTTTAATAAATATTATTGTAAGTTTGTAAATAATAAATAATGTGTTTCATAAACCGTTTGTGTTCATGTGTTTGACCGAAAAACAACATGTTTAATATTCCTACCTTCCACTCACTCTGCAGCAGCTTAAGCGTAGTGAGAAACATTCAACAGCTGTTCCCTTTTTTTGTAAATTACTACGCAATTCAAAAACATTTTCCGGTGTGCATCACTCTACGATTTGACAGACAAAAAAAAATGAAAATAAAAGTTGTCAAAACTTTAAACGCGTTTTTCTCAAAACTGCTTTTATTAACCGGTTTTATTAAACCGCCAAAGGCGTTCGACATCAATCAAACTAAAATCAAAAGCTACTTATGACAGATCCACCTGAAATTTTTCATAGTTTTTTTTAGACATTTCGTGAGGTCGATAACGCTGTCGAGATATTTTTGTTTTTTGCTTATTTTTTGATTAATAATAATAAATGTGTTGATTTTCACCATTTACAAAAATTGTTATTACTTTGACTTCTGAGTGATATCATAAACTCAAAAATCGTTAACATGATCGTATATCGAAATCGCGAAACTCATAAGCTAATAAAATATTTTTGAATTTTTTGTTTCATAAGATCCAATAACGAGTTGTGATGTCTACTGCAAAATCCATTTTCTGAGGTGTCTTTAAAAATTTGCCACCGTTGGCTTACTTTTCAATATTTGGCCTTGAAAGTTTTTTTGAATATTCTTTGAATTGTACTGAATATGTCTATTTAATTTAAAAATAAAATACTTCTATCGAGTTTCAAACAAAATTCACAAAATTGTGATTGAAATATCAATTTCAAACCATACCGTCCCCCCCCCCCCCCTAAACAAAATTAGTAAAAAGTTGAAAATTCGAACAAATATTGCGGCCCTCGGTAATAGAGCAAAAACATTTTGTGGCCCATACTAAAAAAAGTTTGCCCACCCCTGGTCTAGAGTGTCGTCGAGTCTATAAATTTAGATGTTGCGCATGCGAAAGCGCGCCCAACCTGCACTCTGAAAATTTTCAGAAATTGGTAGACTCGCTCAAACGAAGCAGTTAAAACCATTTTTAAGACTTTTGTAATCATTTTCAAAAAAGGAAGGTGTACTGGGGACTATGATGGAAATTGTGCTATTAAAAATCAAATTTCAAACAAATTAAAAACAACAAATATTTATAATATATAATAATAGTATTTTGTCTTAAAGCTTTAATATTCTTCCTTTATATAAGCCATTTTGCTTGTTGGTTGACGGATTGTTGCCTCTTTGAAAAAGTGTCACTCCAGTGAAAAATATACTTCTTTTACCACTTAGTGATTTGCCCCTTGCTATTTTATCTACTCTTTCGTCCGCCATTCTACTCAAGCACTTATTCCATTCTTTTTTTTATTTATTTAGTGTCACTCGTTTATATAGGGTGTCCCAAAAGTAGCGGAACGGTCGAATATTTCGCGAACTAAACATCGGATCGAAAAACTGAAAAATACGTGTTCAATCATTTTCAAAAATCTATCCAATGAGACCAAACACCAATCCCCACTACATCCCTGGGGGTGGGGTGGGGGGGTAACTTTAAAATCTCAAATGGAAACCCCCAGTTTTTCTTGCAAATTTGGATTCGCTACGTAAAAGTAGGCAACTTTTATTCAAGACATTTTTTCAAACTGTGGATAGATGGCGCTATAATTGGGAAAAACGATTTATCCTGATACCATAGGTAAATTATAGAAACGGTCTAATATCTCACGAAATACACTTCCAAATGAAAAACCAAAAAACAGATTTTTAATCTTTTTCGAAAACCTATCGAATAACACCAAACATGACCCTCCAACCCACCCCCTGGAGGTGGGGTGGGGGGTAACTTTAAAATCTTAAATAGCAACCACCACTTTTTATTGCAGATTCGGATTCCTCATAAAAAACTAAGCAACATTTACTCGAAACATTTTTTAAAATTTTTGATAGATGGCGCTAATAAATCGTATTTTTCCAATTAAAGCGCCATCTATTAACAATTCTAAAAAATGTTTCGAATAAATGTTGCTTAATTTTTCATGACGGACCCGAATATGTAATAAAAAGTGGGGGTTGCTATTTAAGATTTTAAAGTGACCCCCACCCCACCCCCAGGGGGTGTAGTGGGGGTTGGTGTTTGGTGTCATTGGATAGATTTTTGAAAATTATTGAACACGTATTTTCAGTTTTTCGATCCGATGTTTAGTTCGCGAAATATTCGACCGTTCCACTACTTTTGGGACACCTTGTATAATTTATCGGGTACATTACATTTTGTTCTGGTGCGGGAGCACGCCAAATAGAATTCTATTTTAGTGACGTCACGTTGCCTAGCAACCGTCGATTCTCCCATTATGAAATTCTATTTTGTGACGTCAGAAAAATAGAATTCTATTTGGCGTGCTATGGGCCCTGATTCCACTGCTTACTAGCTCTCTCAGTGTGTTTCCTGTAACTCTTCTGACTATTCTAATTTCTATTGTTTTAGGCATTCTGTGTTTTGTCTATCTTAAACTGTTCTTACAGATTTTTGATTTTGTCTCTGTTAATGTATCAGTTGATCCGTCATTACACTCCACCATATTTCAAAAATTCATTTAAAGTGTCAGAGGGAATAAGGAATAATGTCAATTTTTGGTCATTTTGCGATTTTTGTGCAAACTGTTAGCTTAGAAAGACTACTATCAGCCTGTGGATGGTCAAGGGGAAATAACGAAGAAAATCGTCTTAAAAACACGTCACAAGATTGGACGCAAGAGGGAAAAACATTGAATATGTAACTTTGATTCTCATTTTACCGAAAATGCTTCCATACAGACATTCATTGTTCTTCCCCCTGACCCTTCATTTGGTATTCCACCTTTACCTGCAGCTTTTCTGTTCTTTAGTTTTCTAAGTTTTTTTGTACTTCATGCTTAGTTATGTGAACTTCTTCGTCTATGGTTTATAATAATGTCTGATGTTTGTGGTTCAAATGTCACTTGTTGTAACTCTTTATATAACTTCTTTGGATAGTCAAGTCATGCATCCATTTAGATGTACATATTTGGATATATTAATTCCTTCATAAGTAGGTATTTTCAACTCAGTCTTGATGTACACAAGGCAAACCTTACTCAATAAGTACTAAATATTTTACGTCTGTTAATTGAAAATATTGTTCAGGTATTCTTCGAACTCATCACATTATCAGTTGCGAGTTGGTTGTTCGTACATAGATACTTACTGTAACAATGTAGCCCGATCAAAGAACAATCTGACCCAAAAAAAATAAAGGAAGGATGAAAATTTGGGAATAGGTAGTTGAAATTGTCTATTAATATATCAGAAAAAGTTTACAATTCTACATCCCCTCCATTTTACAAAAATGGAGGGGAATACCCCCTCTCGAAGGTGAAAAATATACATTCAAAATAAGACCGGAATTGGATAAAATGACTAATTCTAAACAACTTTTGTTCTATAGAGTTTTTTCGCTAAGTCAATACTTTTCGAGTTATTTGCGAGTGAATATGTTCATTTTTAATAAAAAAAACTGTTTTTGGACGGTTTTTCGGAGATAACTCAAAAAGTAAGTATTTTATCGAAAAAAATATTCTTAGCAAAACCATAGCTTATAAAAAATTGAAAAAAATGTTGTATGCCTGAGATCTGTAGACCCAGTAGAACCAGAGTTGTAGCTAATGAAAAGTGGGGTCTTCTTCCTCAAATTCCAAATCGAATATTTCAATGTGAAATAACCCAAAAACGGAGCACTTTTCGGGGAAAATTCATTTTAACTTTTTTAAAGTGTTTACTTTTAAAGGTTTAAAAGTAAACACTAAGGTTTATTTTTGTTATTTAAAAAAACTTCTAACATTAAAAGTAAGTCAGTTACGGTCAAAATATTGTTGGTCCCTTTTATTTTTTGGTAAAAAAAATCGCGAAAATCACCCCCTAATTAGCATCAAAAATAAATTTTATCATTACCCGTAACAAGATACTTTGCTTATGTATATGATCTGTAAGTTTCATCTTTTCAAAGTGCTTATTTTTGAAAAAGATGTAGTTAAAATGGCTTGAACGAGTAACTAATCACGAGTTTAGGAAAATTTTGAACAGCCATAGCATAACCAATTTTTGTCTAACAAGAAAACTAAAAATCAAAAACATTTAAAAAAGCAAAACGAACATTTTATTACTCTTTGAGATTTTTGGTATTACTAATAATTTTTAAATTAATTCCATAAAAAATTCCATTTTTTTTAAATTAAGAAAAAATGTTTTATTTTAAACCCAGTTTTTTTTTCAAAAAGGAGCACTTTGAACCAATGAAACATAGATAATATAAAAAATACATAAGTAAAGGAACTTGTGAAGCGGTAACGATTAATTTTATTTAAGAAGCTAATTATGGGGTGATTTTCGCGATTTTTGTAGCAAAAAATAAAAAAGACCAGCAATATTTTGAGCGTAACTCACTTACTTTTAATATAAGCATATCAAATGTAATTAATAAAGCCTTGGACAATAAACAATATTGCACAGCTGCGTTTCTCGATATCAGCCAGGCATTTGATAAGGTATGGCACCCAGGATTACTTTATAAAATCAAAAAATCTCTATCCAACAAATACTTTGACTTATTAAAATCATATCTAAATCAAAGAGAATTTGAAACTAAAGTGGACAAGGAACTATCAAACCGTAACCAAATTAAGTCAGGAATCACACAAGGTAGTATACTGGGTCCACTTCTTTATGTACTGTACACATCCGATTTACCAACCTCTCCACAAACCACCATTGGAACTTTCGCTGATGACACAGCAATATTTGCAACTGAAGAGGATCCAACAGCTGCGGGATTAAAACTTCAAAAATACCTAGACCAAATCGGACAGTGGTTAAATAAATGGAAGATAAAAGTTAATGAAACTAAGTCAACACATATAACTTTCACACTGAGGAAAGACCAATGCCCAAATATTAGCCTTAATCAAGTCAACATACCCCAACAGAATATCGTCAAATACCTGGGGCTCCATCTGGATTCTAAATTAAACTGGAAACAACATATTTTGAAGAAGAAAAAACAAATTGAGTTGAGAGTGAAAGAAATTAACTGGCTTATTGGTAGAAAATCTCGACTCTTAATTGAGAACAAACTGCTCATTTATAAAACAGTCATCAGACCTATTTGGACATACGGAATCGAACTATGGAATTGTGCCAGCAAATCAAATACAAAAATAATCCAAAGAACCCAATCAAAAATTCTACGCACCATCGCAAATGCCCCGTGGTACATTTTCAACCAAACACTTCATAGAGACCTTAACATCCCGTTAGTTAGTACAGTGATTCAGGATAGAGTCAACAGACACCACGATAAATTGGAAGGCCACCCCAACCAATTAATATTAACACTGCTGCAGCCAATAAACAACAGAAGATTGCAAAGATTATGGCCCATAGATCTTCGCTGAAACTGAGGTGAAACCGCTGGGTGATGTACCTCATAACGCCATATTAGGGTACAATATTATAGCTTTTGTTATTGTGCTTGTTATCAAATTAACTTAGAGAATATGAAATTCTGATGGTTAATAAATGATTACATATAAAAAAAACTTACTTTTAATGTTAAAAGTTTTTTCTTAAAACAAAAATATTCGATTTGGAATTTGACGAAGAAGAACCTACTTTTCATTGGCTACAAATCTGCTTCTACTGGGTCTACAGACCTCATGCATACACCATTTTTTTCAGTTTGTTATAAGCTATATTTTTGCTAGGAATATTTTTTTCGCTAAAATACTTACTTTTTGAATTATCTGCGAAAAACCGTCCAAAAACGTGTTTTCTTTTTGTTAAAAATGAACATATTCACTCGCAAATAACTCGAAAAGTATTCACTTAGTGAAAAAACTCTATATAACAAAAGTTACTTAGAATTAGTCATTTTATACTATTTCGGACTTATTTTGAACGTATATTTTTTCACCCCCGAGAAAAAATTTTGCACCCCGTATTTCATAATTTTTGTAAAATGGAGGGAATGTATAATTGTAAACTTTTTCTTATATAATAATAGACGATTTCAACTACCTATTTCCAAATTTTCATCCTTCCTTTATTTTTTTGGAGGTTTTCGTAAAATTTTGTGTTCCCTGATCGGGCTAATGAGCATTCCATGGAAGTTATGGTATTGATTTGTTGTCTAACTTGTGTTTTTGAAAGCTCAAGTCTTGTCATATACCAAACACATAAAACAGAAGGGAATAACACCAGCTTTCAGAACAAACAACTTAAGCAAATATATTAAGAACAACAACAGTCAAAAGAAAAAGCACTTACATAGTGGTGTATACAAACTTACATGTGGTGATTGCCCAAAAGCTTACATCGGTCAAACTGATAGAACCTTTAACAAATTTAAAGCAGAACACAAAAGGACTTTCAATAATAAAAAAACAGATTCTACGTACGCACTTCACCATCTAGGTCATAATCATTATTTTAACCCATTAACGCCCAGTGATACCAAATGGTATCACAATAGTGCCTTTCAAAAATGGCGTCTAGCGGTTACATCTAGGAAGGGATAAACGTTATTACCGGCGGGAGTGCGGCAGGTGGATCATCTAGTTGTAGTCAAGCCATTGCGACGAACAGTTTATACGTCTAACGCTTGTGGTCACGTGTTTTATTGGTTCGCATTCGTAAACTGTGGTAAAAATGGACATACGCTTCGAGTAAGTAAGAATATACATTTTTAGGGATCATATTTTCTATATTCACTTTAGTATTCGCTTAGTAAAAGTGTAAATATGTATTAATTGTATAAATCAGATATCTGAATAAATTTGGGGATATACAGGTCTATCAGATTGATGTTTGATACCATATGGTATCACTGGGCGTTTCCACTGCAATGTTTTTTCATTCCTTTCAGGAAAGGCTTTTCGCTATCTCAAGCTCTGGATATGGTTTGGGGAGACAGTAATTTATCAGAACAGGTAGATGAGATTTTTATTGAGCCTCCCGAGCCTAGTGTGGATACGGACGAAGATTCTGCAGACGAAGATGAGGGAGGCATGACACACAATCTTACAGGACGTCAACTACGCGCACCAGCAGAAGTCAAACTCATAAATAATACTCGGATCGTAAGTGAGCCGGATCCTGTAGACGCCGATACTTTCCCAGATACATCAAGTCATGGTCAACCAAACAAAGCTCAGCCTCCAACAGATTATCAGGATGAATGGATCAACAATCATCTTGGCTGCAAAAAAAAATGACTATTCATGGATTGAAGGGGATCTGGAACCTGCATCTTGTAAATTCCCTAATCCAGAGTACAATCAGTTTCAAGGAATGTCGTGTGTAGACATGTTTGAATTGTTTGTTGATGCAGACATCATAGAATACATAACAAAGGAAACTCAGAAATATGCTCTCTTCTGTAATCAACCTGAGCCCAATATTACTGCATCCGAGATAAAATGTTTTCTAGGAATATTGATACTAAGTGGTTATAACATGTTGCCATCTAAACGAATGTACTGGGACGTGAAAGATGATGCAAAAAATGTACTCGTTTCTAATGCTATGCGACGAAACCGTTTTTTACAAATACAACGATTTATTCACTTTGCCGACAACACACAAATCGATGCATCAGATAAAGTATGGAAACTACGCCCGCTTATGGATAAAATGCAAAACAAGTTTTCAAAGCATTTTGTACCATCACAGCATCTCGATTTTGACGAATCAATGATCAGATATTATGGTCGTCATGGATGCAAGCAATTCATCCGTGGTAAGCCAATAAGATTCGGATACAAAATGTGGTGTCTGAATTCTTCTGATGGATATTTGATTGACTTTGATCTGTATCAAGGAAAAAATCCACGAGGAAATGAGAAATACGAAATCCTTTTTGGGAAATGTGCCTCGCCTCTGGTGTCTATGCTAGGAGAAATGAGTAATCAGCTTCCATATATAGTACATGTCGATAACTAATTTACAGGAATGAACCTATTCAGTTACCTTAGATATACTGGTGTTGGTGCAATAGGAACTATACGTGAAAATCGAGTTCCAAAATCTTGTCCGTTGAGTGACAAAAAAAAATTTTCTAAGATGAAACGAGGTACCTTTGAACATGTCTTGGAAAGAAACACAGGCATACTTCTCGTGCGTTGGCTAGACAACTCAGTTGTTACGATAGCTTCTACAAGTGCAGGGGTATATCCAGTTGCACCAGTAAAAAGATACTCTCAGGTCGAAAAGAAACATATTATGGTAGATCGTCCAAATTGTGTGTCTGAATACAATCGTAATATGGGGGGAACTGATCTCATGGATGAGAATATTTCAAACTATAGAATAAATATACGAAGCAAGAAATGGTATTGGTCTATTTTTACTTGGATTATAGATACAGCAGTAAATAATGCCTGGTTTTTGTATAGAAAAATAAATCCTAAAACTTTGAACTTAGAGTTTAGGAGAGAAATAGTCCAAGTATATTTGTCAAAATATGGAGTAGCCCCAAAGAGTCCAGGTCCAGCCAGATCTTCCTATCCTAGATTGATGTTGCCTGAATTACGTTTTGATGGTTTGCATCACTATGTTGCTCCATGTAATAGACGTCGTTGTGCAGGGTCCAATTGCAAATCCTTTGGCAGAACAATGTGTTCAAAATGCAATGTAGGACTATGTGTCGCCTGTTTTGCTAATTATCATACCAAGTAATACTAATTGTATGTCAAATTTAACAATAAAATACATCATTTAATAATTGATTTCACTTATTTCTATGCGTATTCTCACCCTATCTATTTATTATGAATTTGCATCTTATTAATAAATTAATGTAGTCCAACCGCCCAGTGATACCATATGGTAGCACTCATTATCTCCCACCTTATCAGATATATCTGGTAAAACTAACCTGATGTGATCTGATTATACATAAAATAATACTAAAACAGCTAAACTTCTGGAAAAAAACGAAAAAAAAAAAATTCTGGGCGGTAATGGGTTAATGAACAGTTTCAAATTTTCCATATATTTAGTAAAAATACATGACTTGAGGAAGGCATTCTGCCGAAACAGTCGTAGTGACAATAAATTGTAACGAAAAAAAAAAACAATTGCAATCCGTGACTGTACGCCGGGGTTTGTCCTAGTTGAATCAGAGAGAGCAGCATATGTGTCTCCTGATGAGAGACTAATAAGTTTCTAAACCGGTAGAGGTGCTTGCTGCATTCTCTGATTGAACTGGAATAATGATGCGGCTGCAGTTTCGTGTTGCGACGAAATTGAAAATGGTTATTCATTTTTGATTTACATGTTTACTCTGATTGGAGTACGAAGGGAACCATTCTCGTTGGAACTTTACCGCGCTGAGCAGATGGGACGTGAATTATAAATTGTAAAATTCCCTCATCTTCCTTAGTCTCAGCATCCGTTATGGCTTGCAAATTGTAGAAGTCTCTGAGGTGTTACCAGAGAAGGTTCCCATTATTTTCAATCTGGTAGGATGTAGAGTAACATTTTTGGGTGTTGTTTTATGTGCTATTAGATTGAAAACTTAGTTTTTTGCTAGCAGTTGCCGCTAGGGCATCCCTGCCATTTCGTTCGTTGCAATCCGTCACTGCACGCCGGGGTTTGTCCTAGTTGAGTCAGAGAGAGCAGCATATGTGCCTCCTGATGAGAGACTAATAAGTTTCGAAACCGGTAGAGGTGCTTGCTGCACTCTCTGATTAAACTGGAATAATGATGCAGCTGTAGTTTCGTGTTGCAACGAAATTGAAAATGGTTATTCATTTTTGGAATTGTAACGAATTTTGTGGAAGTGTTGAAAACAAAAGTTTTCAGTGTTTAACCCTTAAACGCCCAACCTTTTTTAGGTTCCATGTACGCCCAAGGGTGGGTAAAAAATATCCACCTCGAAAATAGCTAACATATTTATTGAGAGTTGTTGGAAATGGATTAAACTTAAGAATCTTATGCTTAATAAACACAGCATCGTCTAAAATATTAATATAAACAATTTACAAACCTTACAACAAAATTACAATGTACATCAAAATTAACATACCAGTAAAAGCCATTAATTCAGATTTGTCGATTTTCTCCACATTCTTCCTTTCAGCCTCCTCATTGGCGGATAATTATGTCGATAATGTAATTATACGTCGATAATTATATGGATTATATTCCTACCAACGAGAAATTATAGAGAAACCTTTAGTAACAAATTTTACCAAGGGTGTACTTTTTATGCCCACCCATATTTAACTCAAGGTATTACTTTTATTTTCAAAAATATCGGTAAAACCAAATTAACATTCGATAAAGGGCTGTATTTTTAACAAAAAATAATTTTTGAAAAATTTTTAAACACGTAATAAATATGTTATAAGCGAATACGCATTAGGTGGACATTTTTTACCCACCCTTGGGCGTTTAAGGGTTAATGATAGGAGCTTTATTTGCAATAAAGTTAGAACATAACAACCTTAGGCTTTTTACTACTACTATCTCTCCAGGGTTCTGTCTGGTCTGTCCTATTACATATACGGTTGCGAGATATGAACATTCAAAATCACAAAACTTAAGAAATCGAAAGCATTCGAATTGTAGTGCTTTCGCAGGATCCTAAAGATATCGTGGGTCTCACACACCTGCAATGAAGATGTTTTTCAAATGATGAATATAGACTATGGTCTGTTTTTAAACCAGCAGGAGTAATTCAAATTTTCCGCGCCGTAATGCTTGTTTGTAATTGGTCCAACCCCAGGCAAGTTTACTCCACTGTTATCAAATTTTGACACTAATGACGTTTATGAAATTTTGACACTGTTGATATTTCATAGGTTAATTAAGTTATATCAACGTTTTTTGAGTTTTCTGCGTTATTCCTTTAATTTTTAGATTTTTAGTCTGCTATTATATAAAAGCAGTTGTTTTTAGAGAACTCTTGGATTATCATCGAATGCCGATATGATCAACCAAAAAAGAAGATGTATTTGGTGATTTTTCTAGTGACTTTCTTGGGTGTGAATCTGTCTTTTTAGTTTACTCCTCTTGGATTAAAAAGAAACCATAATTGCTCTTAAACATTATAAAGGGAGGGAAAACACAATAATTCGGTCACATAGTTAAAGAACCTAGACACCATTTACTTCATACAAAGAGTGAATATAAGTGAAAGGAAAAAAGTAGATGGAAGAATTATTTCGCGCAGAAGCCAATAAAGGAAGACTTCTGGAAATTATAAACATGACAGCCATATCTGAATACGGACATGGCGCCAAAAGAAGAAGACATCAACTCTTGTTAAGATCTAGATAAAGATATTATTCTGTAGTCTTTCTGTTATAGAATGAGTGTTTGGTAAGACATGGCACCAAGCAAATTTTTTTGTGGAGATTTTAGACCACAGAGTTCCGCACCACTGTCTCAAGTACTTGGTAAATGGTACTAAATGGAGGCTTATACCAATAAACATAAGAATTCCACGTGGAATCAGTAAACTTAAGTTACGAACAAACAATCGTTAAGTCGCTAATGTTTCTAGAACTAAATTCGCTAGTAATGGAATGTAAGAAAGACACTGGCAAGTTTTTGTCAACTTTTACAAAAAATCGATGTCCACATTATTATCAAGTTACCATGTATTCCACTCAAGGATACTTATGACAGGCAACGAAACAGTCGTCAACTGTCATATAATATCAAAGCGAATAAATTTTTCGTATTGTTCACTTCAAGTGCAATGGCACACGGTCATGGTCATTTATCTACTTTTCAACTTTTCATTAGTTTTCATCTAGTCCAATGATGAGCAAAGTACGGCCCCCGTGCCAACTCCGGCCCGCGAAAGTATTTAATCCGGCCCGCCGAGGATCCATCGACAGGCATAGTATTATACATATAGCTTGTAACACATTTTTTCTATAATTCTGGCCCTCCTATAGAACTTTTGAACTTCGTGACCCCTCATCAAAAAAGTTTGTCCACCACTGACTAGTCTTTATTATACAGTGATGAGCGCGCTAATAACCGGCAAAATAACGCAAAAGATGGAAAACATTAAGTTGTGAGATAAAAAGAGATGAAACTAGGAAAGGTGGGATTTTTGCGATAGAAACCTACAAATTTACATTATCCCTCTAACACGCCAAATCGTAAAAATTATCTGTTGAATTTGATATTTTTTCTTCAGGTAAATATAGGCAAAAATAACTTATTTTTAAATTTTCTGCTAAAAATCTTGTCTAGAAAAGTGCTAGGTGAAAAATAGTGAAAACCGTCTACAGACGGTCTTGTCGGGTTGAGTAAAAAATAAATTTGGTAGATGTTTATTATAAAACAAGATTTATTAAGAAAAATAAGTATATAACATGTTATTTTGATGGTGGTAATCCCAAAAACAATTTTTACCGACTGTGCCGCATAAATGGAGGTCACATTTGAAACAAACAAGCTGCGTATCAGATTTTTTACACAGCTTACACCTTTTCTTGCTTTTCGATCAACCCAAATTGGAAAATGGTTTTCACCATCAAAACGTACATCAGCAACTTAATGAACCGCTCTTTTTTCAACACCAGAAGAACTAGTTTTAGTACTAGAAGAACCAGGTTCACCATTTCGAGCTGATGATGGTCGACCTATATTTCGTTTTTCCTTGAACGAAACAAGGCCAGATGCTATCTCTTCACGGAATTGTGAAAGAGATAGAAGCCTCTCCTCTTCGCAACAGTCACTGGAATTATTTGCCTTTTCGGCACGTATACGTTTATATAGTATGAATGCGGCGAATGAAGTTTGTGGCGGCCATGTCGACAAAATGATAGAATATCCGAATCATAATATTTCTGCTTTTAGCTCGAATGTCATATCGACCCATATAAGGCCATCCATCAAATCGACTCCACCCATCAATTGCGTGATGTTTCGGTCGCTACATCATCCAAAACTAATGTTGAAGAAGCTGCTGGTTGATCAACATTACTAATATCCATTGACAAATTTATATCATTTACAAAAGCATCAGTTGTCTCAGCTTCAAGCCTTTCCTGAATGCAGTCGTCAATAACTTGTGATTTAGCCTCTGATACCTCGGATAGGCTGTAAGGCTTTTCAGGCTCAATACTTTTATCAACATAGTCGGGATCCACAATACTATCGACACTACTACAAATGCTATCGTCGATTTCAACGGAATCAATAAAGTCGAATAATTGTTCATCAGACAATTCTTCCAAATTGATTTTGTTCTTATGGTTACGATTTAGACGATGCATCTATCACAGAAAAGAAATATAATAGAACAACAGGAAAATAAGCATGTTAAGCATTACCATAAAATTATCAAGTTTGATCTGAACGTGTTTTTTGACGATTTAAAAATAATGTTTATGAAGAAATAATTTTCACTGCCATTTTATGGGATGTTAGCACTTGACTAACGATACTAACGTAATCGCGATGCCAGAATGTGTTTAGTTGTATCGAATAACGTCAAGTAAGGTTTTTTAAAGATGCATGTCGTTACTGTGGCAGCAAAAACCATTCGGTATAAGTTTTATAAGCTAAAATGCAAAGGCCGTCTTAAGACGGTCTTGCCTGTAATTGATTGTTTCCCAACTTTAGACGTATCAGACGAATTTGGCAATTACCGATGTGGCAGTTTTAGTTGACATACCCCTCTGATACGTCTAAAGATGTGAAACAATTAATATAATGTAAAATGGGTTTCCAGTTTCCATCGTTAAATTTTCCACCTCTTCTAGTTTAATCCCTTTATATTACACAGATTAATATGTTTTCCATATTAAGTAGCTCAGGCGGTCGTATGTATGACTCGCATGCTGGTAGGCCGTGGTTTGAAACCCAGGCCCCAGGTCGACTCAGCCTGAATAAAATGAGTAGCTTGGGTAAAACCAGGGGTAATAATAGGCGGTTGAAGCGTAGCACTGGCCCTGTTACCTTCCTTGTACATCGTAGGCCCTAGATATAGCAGACTACCCTGCTATAATCCTAAAGCCGCGTCAGCGGTATAAAACGGGAGACTAGTATTATTATATGTTTTCCATCTTTTACGTTATTTTGCCGGTTATTAGTGCGCTCATCTCTGTATAAGTAATTTATCTAGCTTTCAATTCAGGTTACATTGACTTATGGACAGTTATTATACATATTAAAATTAAAGGTGTGGTAAGTGGTATATAATTGGCGGATAAGCCGAGTAAGATACCATTTGTCATATTACTTGAAATGAACAGTACATTTCTACCAAGCCTAGTATCAGTTTTAACGTGCATACATATTTCTTGAATAAAATAAAACAGTACAGTCACATTTTTGAGCACAAACAACATGGGCCGAGGAGTTCTCTATCTATTAAAATAATAACTGATATAACAATTAAATACAATAACGAGGCATGCCTTATAAAAGTATATAATTTGCGGGTCAGAGAAAATGGACCATTCAAAAATTGCTCTTAATAATACCTATGTATAGTTCAAACCAAACCCTTCTTTTAGTGCGTCATAGTTTATCGAATTATCTCTAACGTTGGAAGTGACACAACAAGATTCCGTGATTATTATACATAGAACTTAGAAAAAATATGTATTCGTTGACGGGTAGTTGAATATTACAGCGACTTATGGATGTATAATTGGCTGAAGTAACATTAAACGTGGCGTACAGCACGGAAGAAAATTTTTGGGTGCTGCTCCAGTATAGCAAGTCACTTTTAGAGCTTGATAACACGGAAGAGCTCCACCAGACCTCAATCCTTTTGACACCGTAGGGATGAGTATATTTTCCTCTTAGAGTGAGCACGATCCATACGGCTTAAATCTGGGCATCTGGAACTAGAGACCGACCGATTAATCGGCTTTGGCATCGGCTTCGGCCACCTTCGGCCAATATTTAAACCTTCGGCCAAAATTCGGCTTCGGCCAAAAGGAAGCCGAAGGTTTCGCCGAAGGTGGAATAATAAAATGCTCCGAGTATACTATACTATGTAAATAATCTCTAAACAATATGCTTCGGCGAGCCTTTGATACTTTCAATAATATTTACACCCTATTTTATACCCTAATAAACCAAAACGTTTTACAAACTTTCAGGTAGTAGGTAGGATATAAATTTTAACAATAGGCCAAGATGTCTCAAAGATCTTCATTTGAATATTTCTCACGTAGTAAAATTCTGAGAAACTATAATAATTTTATTGTATTTGTTAAAACTCAAGTTTACTGGTGTTTTGACTACCTAAATATTAATGGCAAAACATCGACCATCGACTATCCCTACTATAAATGCAAATATTTAGTCACCTTCGGCTTAGGCTTCGGCTTCGGCCAAAAAAGTCACATTCGGTCGGTCTCTATCTGGAACATTTTGGGGTTTCGGACTGAAACAAATAATCATGTAGGTGTTGGCTACATGTCCTACCCATTGTAGACGAATTTGTTTAGTTGTGGTAACACCATCTATTCCACCAAACTTCTGCTTGTATATGTTCTGTAGCTCAAAGTTGTATTTGTACCTATTATTAATATTTTAATGTCCGACTGGTATATTATTTGATGTCAAAGTCAGTATAATATGATATCTTTCACTTGGGCGTTATTTTTCAAAATAACACCCTAGGGCCTATTAATTTAAATAACCAGTTAAATACTGTAAAGTTGACAAATAACAACCTAAGTAAAACTATGGTTACCACAATTACGTTACGACTATTACTAGTAAATGTACTTATTTGAAAACTAATTAATTCAAAATTCATTCAAATTTTTGGCGTATAAAGAATATTTTAGTCGGACATTAAACGTTGAAGGCACCACGGGTATTATGGACAATAACCATTTCGGTCAACGTATGTATATCCCTCGGGCCTACACACCATTGACCACAAGCGTTATTTTCCTTATAATACTCTTGGTACCTTAATAGCTATTATTTTTATTGAAGTATTTTGAGAATATTGCTGTGACTGTTACCATGGTTAACCTATTGCCTACGCTATAAAACATTGCATATAATTTGACAGGACAGGACCGTTTTCTCTGGCACGCAATATAGATGGCGTTTCATCTAATTTTCAACTTCTTACGGATCAAAAAACGTACTTTCTTATGAAATTTAAGCCACCCGCAATATCTGCATTCAAAACTAATGTAGTTTTAGAACTCCTTGGCCCAAGTTAGTTAGCCTGCACAACGCAAGTAAAACATACGGACAACAATTAAAAACTTACAGCTAGTGGACAATTGGGACAGTGCTACACAAACTTTTCATTGTGTTGTGTTATTCGAGAGTTATCAAGTAACTCTATGAGAATACGGTAACGTTATAAATAACATGTAAAGTATACAGTAAAATAGCGTTACCGTATTCTCCTAGGGTTACTTGATAACTCTCTATTGTCCGATTAGAATATGAATGGCTGGATATCTAATGAATTGTGATAAAATTTAGGGGGTAAACTCTTCAGCTGACATTGTCTTACTCCACAATTAAAGCAATTTGAGCTGAAGCCAAATAGAACATTAATTAGATCATTACTCATATCCAAGTATCTCACAACTATTCATATTCTTTTAGAACAGTGTATATATAAAGAAATAATATAAAAATCACTTACATTAGAAAATACCAAAGTAACAGTAACCAATAGAGTACATTTGTTTCTTTTTTGTGATAAAAATGATTTAAAAAAAAATAAAGATAAAGTGATTTATAGGTACATACCTACATAATATAATAATTATTCTTGAATAGAGTACTTTTTAAGTTTGGACATTCATAGCTGCTCTTTTTGAATATAATAGGTACTACAATGACTTACTTTGTATTATTTTTCCTTCTAATAAATATTTCATTACAAAAATAAAAGAAAAAAATTGCAAAGTTATATATGTACCTACATTAAAAGTAAAATTGCCCTTAAGTGTATAAATCATTCCATGTGCTCTTTACAAGCTGGCAAAAACTGTGCTTTGTTGCTAAAGGAGCAGTCAATCACGAAAATAGTGCCTTTTGTTTACCAAAGTGTTAGAAGTTCGTTTCATTTTGCTGGTAGCTGTAAACCCAAGGTTGCCAGATCACCTCTACATTAGGATCGTCGTGATAGTGATTAATAGACAATAGTGCACACACACAGAGATTTGAAAGACTCATTTTAACTCATAAGTACTTTGTAGTTACTAGTTTTTGTTTTCTCTTGCTTAACTAGTGTTGCATCTATTTGTTTATATATAATATGTATGTTTCTCTTTGAATCTCCTGGTTGTTGTACTCTATTTTGTATTTGTGCTACAATAAATTGTTAGTACCCTTTGTAAAAGCTCTTTTTTGAACCAACAGTGTTGTGACACCCCTATATTGTAGGTAATAGCCTCATATTTTCTGCAGCCAGAATCCTATGTTAATATATCTCTCTTTGTTACGACTTTCTTCATGATCCTCCTGTTGTTAAGTTGTAGATATTAATGTTATCACAACAGAACTCCCACCCCACATAACTAAGTGGTATTTCGGTAACTAGAACATATGGAAGAATACAGGAATTAAATACAGCAACAACCAAGAGTACGAAAAAGTGATATTGACCTACAAAAGGCCTACGAGACAGGCCAATTTTCAAATGATCAGGCCTTTATCGCAAATGATAAGGAAGACATGGAATATTATGTACATATGGAAGAATACAGGGGCTCGTAGAAATTGAGTACAGCTACTACCAGGAGTATGAACAAGTGACAGTGGCCTACGACACAGGCCAATTTTCAAATGATCAGGCCTTTATCGCAAAGCATAAGGAAGATATGTAATATACATATGGAAGAATACAGGGACTCGTAGAAATTGAATACAGCTACTACCAGGAGTACGAAAAAGTGACATTGACTTACAAAAGGTTTAAGACACAGGCCAATTTTCAAATGATCAGGCCTTTATTGTAAATGACAAGGAAGACGTGAAATATATAATTATGCCTTTCAGTGTTTTATCGTTTATTTTGCACCCCTTCCATTTTTTAAGTTTGTACTCATTGTTCCCATTTATTCAACTGTCTTTTCTCTGTTTGGACCAATTTGATTGATTCTATCTATCCATCTTTTTCTTAGTCTGCCTTTTTTCTTTTCTTATTTTTTTTTAAATTGTTTTAATCTTTCCTCATTAGATATCCGTACCAGCACAACTTAATCCTCTCATTTTTTTCTAGTGGAGAATCTTGATTTCTGTGTTGTCTAATTTTTTCATTTTCTAATTGTCTAATTCTATGTTTATTATTCTTGGGTGTATAGGTTCAAATTGTATTGCTTTATTGTTTCATTCTTTTATCGATATTATTCCCACCTTTTTTTGTTCGGTGTGATAATTTTCTACCAGAATAACGTAGGTGTCTCTTTGTAAGTTTTGTCGTACCGCCGTCCTTCTTTTTGGATTTACTGATTCTTACTATTTGGATATTATAACGATCCATTTCTTCCTTTTCTTTTCTTCATTTCTTTCTTTAGAAGACGCTGTAGAGACCACGGTCTTAGAGACGTTGTACTCCAAATGGTGACTGTTATCTTTTCTTTCATTTTTCGTTATTTTTTTTTCTTATCTTGTTTATTTCTATTGCTTATGTATGAGGCATAAGGATTCCGCAAATCATACCCAAGTCTAGATTTTGTATATTTTTGCATTGCATGTATTTGCTTGGTAAAGTAGTGAATTAAGAATAGCTTAAGAAACCCAAATTATAATGAATACCATCTCATACAGGAAGGCACACGGACGAATATCAATGTTACGAGCATTGTAAAATTTCGTAGTCTATTGGTGAAGTAATGAATTATGAGTAGCTTGGGAAAGGAAAAATTATAGTGTCTAGGTACAAGAATTAAGGAAAATAATAAAAAGTAAGTGCAATATATAAAGTAAATTAATTAAATGTCCCAATAATGGATAATAACAAGTAAAATTGTCAATATTTTATAATAAATGGATATAAAATAAATAACTAGCTACCGTTGCTCAAAATAATATCTAGTCTTAAGCCACCATACTATTTTATGTTAGTTTTTTTTCCAAATTTACTTCACTTTTATTAAATTAATCGCAAAAACATTGCGCACCAAATTACTTACATATGATAGGTATTGTGTGGTCATTATAAATATCTACTTTTTTAGAAAAGAAATTCTGTTAAATAGTACTGATAAGATACCAGCAAAAATACTTAATATCAGCGCCCGTGCTTGGAACTTTATTGCAGTATCCTAGCTAAGACCTATAGTATCCAGCTAGTGTCTTTAACATGGGTGCCGGATCATGAAGGGGTGCATGAGAACGAACGAGCAGATATGTTGGCAAAACAAGGCTCGAGAGAAACTTTTGAAGGTTCAGAACCTTTCTGTAGCATCACTAAAGATGCTACAAAAAAGAGGTTCAGAAATGGCTGATATAGAATCATCAAGAGAAATGGAGAGCCACTCAAAGCAAATCTAGACTAAAAAAATAATCAAGAATATTGATAAAAAAACTAACAGTTTCATGAACCTCAATAAACGAGAGATCAAAACGGTCACTGAAATGGTGACTGGACATTGCCGTTTAAGAAACCACCTATACAAACTAGTTAAGGTGAATTAACCATGGTGAAGAAAGGGCGTAATGGAAGAAGAGACTGCCATACATATACTATGCCATTGTAGTGTATTAAGTGATGCAAGGCAAAAATTCACTGGTCAGCTGAGATTTGAACAAGAAGAGATCCTAAGACTACCTATAAGAAAACTGTTAGCCTGCATTGAGAACACAGAACTTAAGTTTAAGGAAAAAAACAAGATATGGTACAAAGGCCTTAGACCAACTGCCAGAGACTAACGACTCTCGTGAGCTAAGAAGAAGATAATATCCAGATTTGGAGTTGCTCGAAAGCCGTTAAACATTAAGATAATACAAAGAGCTTAATCAAAAATATTAATAAAGAGTTCACTGTTCCCTGGTTTGGAAGCAATAAAAGCATAGTGGATAGGCCTTTAATTATGTCTGTAATTTTCCTATTTAAAAACATACATCCACAATAATCATCATCCAGCCTCAAAAGTCCACTGCTTCCTCGCGTTTCCAATCCCGTCTATTTTGGGCCGCTCTCATTCAGTTTCTATTTAGCCTTTTGAAAACATAATATTAGTAAACATTTAAAAAGTGAAGTAAATTTGTTGAAACAAACCATGAAATCTACACCAACTATATACAGGCCACTGTATTGTACTATATTGAATTTTTAATATTTGTTTATAAAATTATAGCTACGGTATAAAATCTTCTGCCTTGGTTACAATTTTTTTCTAAATTTTCGTTACTACTTATATGTAATAAAAAAAATAATCGAATTATTTGAATTTAAATGTAAATATAAAATAATGAAATAACGCGTGTTTTCTTATTTTAACTACGATTTTCAGTCTAATATATACATTGGGCAAGATATTTCATTCCTTCAAGATGGAGTACTAAACCTTGATGTCAAACTTATGGACAATCTCGAATAAACTAAACATGTAAAGGACTATAAAATATATTTCATTTCTACTTCATAGTCCATACTTTCTACATCATATATTACGCGTATGCACACCAATGGTGAATATAAAATTCTTAATTGTATGTCAAAAATGCGCAATAACAACCTCTTAAAACCTACCTATTTTCATTTGCATATTTCAACCGGTTTTAGAGCAATAAATAAATCATCAGTTTGTAAGAAAAAATTCGACATCTCGGAAACGAAGCATTTGCGGACATATAAAGCAAGCGGTCATTATTTTTCCAAGCAGAATTACCCCTTAAAGTTTGTCGCACTTATTTAGAAACACCATGTATTGATGAAGAACATGGCTAGTTGTTAAAGTACCTAACTTTTTATTATTCAACATAAGCGAATGAATCAAAAAACGGAATGTTAAGAAAACCTGAGGCTATGGTTGGGTTTTAATTCCAGTATTTTGTAAATGCTAGAATATTTAAACTTTGAGAAAAAAACACAGTTTGATTGGTACACCCGGTATACAATGACAATTTACCTGTCTAGCAACAATACTATTACAGCGATATTGTTAAAGAATAAGGCTACAACATATTAAAAAAATCACTTAAATCGGACAACAGGTTAAAAAAATTCGAGACATCCAAAATGACCCATTTTGTGGGTGGCATGGTTATGTGCATCGTGTTATGTTTAGAACCATCTACTTTGTGTGACATCAAGACATTAAGAGCTCCATATTTTTACTGCTAGTCCTAAATTAAAATGATTAATGTATCTTGGAAACACGAGATTCTTAAGTATCATGTTTGAATTTTGAATAATAAATTAAATTTTGATAACATTAAAAGCATCACTTTAAAAATTTGATTAAGAGCAGAAGGGAATTTGATCACTATATACAGATAATTTACAGAAAATAAAGAAAAACATACATAAATTAATAAAAAATATATATGGTATTATCAACACAAAAAATACATTGATATTTTAGGGCATTCATAAGCTCCATTTAAAGCTAGAAGCAAATGCTAGATGCTAGAAGTTTTTATCACATATGTTTTTTGTTTGTTTTTAGTTATTTATTAAAAAAACATTTTCAGCTTGGTATCTGTTAAACATATCACAAAAATGTTCAAATACAAAGTTTATATTTTGGATCATATTTATCTACATTAACACATTCCCTCCCAGCCACATTTTCATATAGGCATGTAGCTCTAAGGGCCAATGATACTGTAGTTTTTTCAAAAAAAAATTGAAAAAGCTGCGTTGGTCCCATCAGACCAACTGGTTTGGTCCCGAGGAACCTATAGACTGTGCCACTCAGACCTCAGCTTGTCTAGAAAACCACGTCATTAAAGTGAAGAAAGAGGGAAATAAGCATAGAAGAAGACTGCTACAAAAAAAATTCTGAAACACACGGGCAAACATATGCCATGAACAAAACCAAAAAAGTTGACACATATTTTGAAAATTGTGAAAATTAGCCACATTTTGTATAGATTGTTTTAGTGAGGTTCACGCATAATTTTTTATGTAATGTTATACATCGTATGTAAGAGTCTCAAATATTTTCTAAAAAAATTCAAATTCAAAAACTAAAAATTCAATTTTATTATTTTTAGGAATTCCTTTCAAATAACTGTGAGGACGAGCTACTATTTTCAAATATTTAATGAACCATTCTTACAATGTATACCTTCTAGGACACCTCTACCATTTAGTCTAAGATATGACATTATTATGAGTAGTGATGTAAGAACAGAATATTCTCAAGAGAATATTCTCGAGAACGAGAATATTCTCTAGAATATTCTCGGTCAGAATATTCTCGTTCTCGAGAATATTCTGTATTCTCTTGTATTATGTAATCTATTGACTTTTTATTGTCTGTAGTTAGTTGATTAATGTCGGTTTATATTATATTATTATTATGTATTGTCACTGCATAACGTGGATTGTGTGTATGTTAAATTTAGTTTTATTGTAATGTACTTACTACAGTTTTATGCTGTCACACTTTTACTTCTACTTATTGTTTATATATGTATATTTTTTATGAAATTGGGGAAACCCGTAAATAAATAAAATAAATAAATAAAATAAATATTCTCTTGAGAGTTGCTTCGTCCTTAATCGTGCTAAGACGATACATAAAAAAGAAAAATGGAAAATGTGGATACAGCTTTTCTAAGTAAACGCGAAACAATGAATAATTTAACTATGGAAATAATGCTAGACAATTATTTGTTTAAGAATTTTACAAGAATGTCAAAAAGTGATTTCGAATTATTAATAAATTTGATAGGGCCAAGAATAGGGAAGAAAGATCAAACATGAGAAACGCAATACCAATCTCAACAAGATTAGCAATTGTTATTTATATATACTAACATTTTTAGTTTAATGTATTTATTCAGGGTGCACTACTCTTCCATTTGTCTCATAGTTCCAGAAGTATGCCAAGTTCCACAACTCTGGACGTAAATGTTAATGCAGTCATTAATAAACCTTATTGTGATTTCATTTGACCACATATTCATCTTTTCTTTTATGTTTTGACAAAATCAAATGAAATTTCAACAGAGTACAGGAAATTAAGAGGAAATACAGAGCAACATGCAAAATTTTCCACAGCAGTTAGACTTTATTTGCAACGCATCAAGCACTGCAATAGTGTTCAATACCAGTAAGATTTCGGCCACATGGCTCAGCCAAACGGCGATATTTTCATTAGATGGCTGTAATGTTGCCAGAACATACCAAATATATATTTTCGGCAACCTATTGATACAAAAACTAGCCTGTTTAAATGCCCCTTTAAACGTAGACCAATCCATGACTGAGCTGACGACTCGTGAAAAATAAAATCCCACAACTTCTCATCAGTACATGGAAATGCAGAATGTGGGTGACCAGGATGAGCTAATGATAGAAATAGATTCTGAACCTGAGGCCTTATGTTTTTCTGATTAAATCACCACATCCATTACTTGCATTATTTGTTGTTAAGAAGAAACTTTCATTTTTTTATCAAATAAATTGTGTGTTCTCTGTTGTTTTTGTATTTTGTTTATATATAAGGAACACTGTCGTTTAGTCTCACAATTTTGTAAATAATTTAATGATTTTTAATACCCTATTTCATCTTTAACAATATCGGTAAGCGCGTCATAAGGTTCATTCTCAGAAAATTCTCCATATCGAGAATATTCTCTGATTTTTCATTCTCGAGAATTTTACAACACTAATTATGAGCCAGCAGCCTAACAAGCATTAGAAAAGGTGTTAATAGTCCAATGGGACCAACATGGCGCTTTTAGGCAACACTATGTGTTGGAACTATGGTACCAACTTGGCAGAGAATGTGTTAAATATTCTCCTTGATACTAGTATTATCTGTTTCCCTATATGGTTTTTTGAGCTTATAGCAACTCCTCTAAGAATAGACTCCACATCTGATCTACTAATAAGTATATTTTTATATTCTAGTAACATCCATCTTTATTTTTAAGTAAGTAACATTCAGTCTTATATAATTTGCCTTTTAGTTTCATTGGAATTGTTTAATCACACAACAAATGTTTACTTACATTTCTTTTTTTTATGAAAACGTAACAAATATCGTTCTGACTATTGTATAATCTCTATTGCAGTGACATATGCGACAATAGACTAACCAACACTAATTTGCTACAATTTGCTGATGACACTGCAGTGATATCATATGGAAAAAATTTAATAAAGACAATGGACTTATTGCAGAGGCAGGTGGATGACACAATATCTTGGATGAATAAATGGAGATTAGCAATAAATCCTTCTAAAACAAAACTAATAATATTTAACCATAGAATCCAAGATCACTCACCAACTATAAACATATGCGACAATATTATTAAACCCTCCCAAACTGTTAAGTATTTGGGAATAGAAATATATAACAAATTGACGTTCAACCACCACACAGCAGTTATAAAAAGGAAAATTATAACTAGAGCAAAACACTTCAGAAGTTTAACATACAAGAATGAGGGAATTACGATTGAAACAGCAGCCAATATTTATAAAATGATTTGCATGCCCATGCTGGAGTATGGTTCTGCAATTTTCTATAATTCTAAAGGCCCTGACAAAAATAATATAAAAGTGGCTGAAACAACTAGCCTTCGATAAATTACTAGAATGCGTCATCCTGATAATCCACTTCACAATCCATCCAACAGAATGCTGTACGAGGAAACTGGAATTGAACCTATTAATGAGACTCAATAAGCTGTTTAAATATCTCTTTATTAATGACAATAACAAAAATTTGATTGAGACCCACATTGTGAAGAAACCAGAGGACAGTGCCAGTAGATATCCAGGAAGAACTCTTTTTGAAGAAATCTGCTACACATCAAGACAATAAACAACTCTATTCAAATCATCATCTGTATTGTAACTAATTGTCAGTGATATTGTGATTACCGCCACATACAAATATTTTTTTTTTAATTATTGTATTGTATTAATATTAACAAAAAACATATATTGTAATAATGTATATTAATTGTGTAAATTGGCTGAAAGACTTCGGTCGATGGCCTTTTGGTACATTGTATCAATAAAGTATGTCTCTCTCTCTCTATCGTTCTGAAGCGATTTTTTTTTGGGAATAAGCCACAATTTTACTTTAACCTATTATAGATTAGCCTCATATTTATAGATCACTGATTTTTTTTCCAACCATTAAAATGTATTTAAATTTAAAGCAAAATTTACAGTATATATTTTAGGCTGTAGTAAACTGAATTATACCTATATTTTGTTTAAATATATTACCAATACCCATTCAATAAAAAAACTGTGTAAACATTACACTGGTACTTGGCAATATCAAGATATGCTACATTTCAGTATTGAGTTCTATGTGAATTTGTGCAGAAATCGTTTGAGTTTTTTAAACTCTACATTTGTTTATTGAGATTTGCATAAAAAGTTTTGTATTTAATCATATTTGGGGGAAATTATTTCACAGTAAGTAAATAATATTTTAACGGATATGATTTTGGATTATATAATATACAGGGTGAGTGGAGAGGAATGCATCTTAAGACTGTATAATATACTTAATAATAATTAAAAATAACTCATATGTTGTTATTTGATTTTCATTTGTTTAAGAGATACGGGGTGTTAAAATTTTTCTTACAAACTGACGATTTATTTATTGCTCTAAAACCGGTTGAGGTGTGGAAATGAAATTTGTTGGGTTTTAAGACATAGTTATTACGCATTTTTTGACATACAATTAAGAATTTTATATTTACCATTGGCTCGCGTATGGGTAATGGTCTGAAATTTTTTAAAGAAAAAAAAATAGTACACCACTGGGAACTTTCAAATTAAAAATAATTTTTGAATTCCCTGTTCAATTTCTGGCAAACTATCTATCTTCCCGTTTGTTCATATGACGCTTCATTTTCATGCAAAAAATAAAATATCTTAATGCTTAGGGGCCGTCCATTAATCACGTGAGGCTCGAAAGGGGGGGAGGGGTCTAGAAAAAATCACGAAATGTAACAATACACGTGATGTAAAGGGCCTTAAACCTCAAAATGTATCACCAAGGGGGAGGGGGGGTTAAAAAAATGCCAAAAAAAAAACATCACGTGATTAATGGACGACCCCTTACCAAGTATTCGAAATAAGTTTCTACACATTCATATAGAAACTTCGTCGAAAACATTGTAAGCGTTAAGATGTTTTATTTTTTGCATGAAAACGAAGTGTTGCATGAAAAAAAGGGAAGATAGATTTTCTGTTACAGATTGAAGGAGGAATTCAAGAAAGATTTTTAATTTCAAATATTTCAGTTGCGCACCATTTTTATCTTTAAAAAATTTCACACTATTACCCGTACGCGCGCCAATGGTGAATATAAAATTCTTAATTGTATGTCAAAAAATAAAAAAATAAATAAATAGTTTATTTACGGCCAAAAATACCATTTACAAAGATACCACATATCACAATAGGTATAGGTAGTATCACAATAATAAATACATATTAAAATATAGAACAATATAAAGACTGAAAAATCAAATATATATATATATATATATATATATATATATATATATATATATATATATATATATATATATATATATATATTAAATACAATTTAGCATTTTATTTTTTTCAATTTTTTCTTAAAACTAGGCAATGAACAGTCAAAAAAGTCAATATCGATATTATTGGCCCCCTTACGACATTCTTCCAATTGCTTTGTTCTGTGCATAATTGGTGCAATGAAAGTCTACAAAAAATAGTTCTTTACTACGAGTATTACATTGAGGAACTCTATATTTTATCTTCTCAAGAAGTGTTGAGCAATCAACCAATCCATTAGCAATCTTATATAAGAAAACTAAATCAAGAAATGATCTATTTTCCAGTGATGATAAATCTAATAAGTTGAGAATTTCACTATAATTGATGTTTTCAGATGGTATATTTAGTTTATATGCAATGAATCTTAGAAATTTTTTTTGGACTTTCTCTATATTATCGATGTGGCATCTGTAATAGGGTGTCCATATGCAGCTTTAATATTCTAATATTGATCTAACTAATGCACAATAGACAGAATTTAAGACAATTTATATTATTAAAATCAGAAAGACTACGTTTTACAAAACCAAGCATCTTCAAAGCTCTATTAACAACAAACAAACTCTACTATCAAAGTGCTTAGTAAAACTCAAAGGTGAGTCAAAAATAATGCCTAAATCTTTAATGGATGTTAAAATTTCTAAGTTTTTGTTGTCAATAGAATAGTTAAAGAGTGTAGGTTGTAAGATTCTGTGATATATCATTATTTTACATTTATCAATATTTAAATTTAGTTTATTGTCACAACACCACCTGAAAAAATTATCAAGATTCTCTTGTATTAGAAGACAGCCATTTACATCTTTAACTACCCTAAATATCTTTAAATCATCAGCATACAGTAATATTTTACAATCGGAAAAACAGTTTAAAACATCGTTGACAAAACAATTAAAAAGCATTGGAGAGAGATGACTTCCTTGAGGAACTCCTGATAAGACTTTAATTTCTGATGATAAGCAATCATGAATTTTGACAAATTGTCTTCTATTTGTTAAGTAACTTTCAAGCCATGATAATAATGATCCATGAATTCCTAATGCAGATAATTTTTTAACTAATATATCCTTATTCACTCTGTCAAATGCCTTGGAGAAATCGGTGTAGATCACATCAACCTGCCACCGGCTCTCCAAGGCCTCTAAAATGAATTCCTCCAATACAAGTAGGTTTGTAGATGTAGACCTACCTGACAAAAAATGCGCAATAACTATGTATTAAAACCCACCAAATTTCATTTGCACACCTCAAGCGGTCTTAGAGCAATAAATAAATCGTCAGTTCTCGGAAACAAATGAAAATCGAATAACAACATAATATGAGTTATTTTTAATTATTATTGCGTATATTATACAGTCCTCAAGTTTGGTGCGTTCCTTCCCACTCACCCTGTATACATTTACTTACATATTATGTAAAAATAAAGTAATTGTAGTCTTCTTGCTATTACATAGTATACTATTTATGTTCTTTGCAGATGTCACATTATCTTTACAAGAATTAGAAGGTAAAATAAATAATCCAATTTTATGGGTGCTGAAGATTGATGTAATAATGCTACCACCTGAAAGTGATGAAGGTTTAACCAATGGAGATGAAGGCGATGATGATTTACTAGAAAAATGCGAGGAGTAGGAAGAATAATAGAATGCGGATGAAGGAGGAAGGTTGGGCAGTGGGCTGACAACCCACTCCCGGAAAAAAACACACTGTTACAAAACCTGAACATTTGCCTCGGAATACAGGACAGAACTTTCGGAAACGACTCAAGCTACGAAACATGGACTATGCATTTGGAAACTCGAATGTGAGGACGCTAAATAGACCAGGAGCTCAAACCGCACTTCTGCAAGAACTAAAAAGCTATAAGCTCATGATTACTGCTCTTCAGGAGACAAGATGGCTGGGGAAAGGTGTCAGGGACACTAAAACGAACACAATTCTATATAGTGGGAAGGAACAAGGAAGCAAAGAATGTGGAGTCGCATTTGTGGTGGATAATGATTTCAAGTCAAAAATCATCGACTTCCAGGCAGTCAGTGAAAGGATATGCAAGTTGAGAATTTGCACCCACTTCTTCAACCTAACAATGATAAACATTCACTGTCCAACAGAAGATCAAGAGCAACATACAAAGGAAAGCTTTTACCAACAGCTGGAGATAGTATATGACAATGCGCCAAAAAATGACATCAAGATTATAATGGGTGATATGAATGCTAAAATAGGCAAGGAACCGCAGTTCTATAGCACAATAGGAAAACACTCTCTGCACAATGAAACAAGCGAGAATGGGGAGTTTTTGATAAATTTTGCCACCAGTAAAAACATGGTTATAAGTTCCACATGCTTCCCACATAAAGACATACACAAAATGACATGGATTTCACCAGATGGAACCACAACCAATCAAATTGACCATGTGCTGATAGACAAAAGGGCAGCCAGTAGTATCTCTGATGTGAGAACATGACGAGGAGCATGCTGTGGATCAGACCATCTTTTAGTACAAACCAAATTTAGATGCAGAGTTAACAGGGAAAGAAACGAAAGACAACAAAGAACAAACAAACTGGACCTGGAAAAACTGAAGATTCAGGAATGTAAAGAGAAGTTCGAACAAGAAGTCGCAAATGAGTTAAGGACGCTAGAACTGCACTCCATAGAGGGCAAATGGACTAATATCAAAACAGCAGTACTGACAGCAGCAGCGTCCACCCTGGGAAACAAGAAAAAGGAGAGAAGAGCAGCATGGTTTGATGACGAGTGCAGACAAGCAATAGAGGAAAGAAATGAAGCACACAAAATGTACATAACAAGAAGAACACAGGAAAGACGAACATTATTTGAAGTCGCAAGACGGAAAGCAGACAAGACATGTAGAAATAAAAAGAGAGCCTATGAAAATGGACAAATAGAAAAAATGGAAGAAAATTTCAAAAACAACGAAATTAGAGGGGCTTACGAATACCTAAAAAAGATAAAAAAAGTGGGTATAAACCTCAAACAAGTCTATGTAAAGATGAAAGTGGGCAAATAATCAGTGACCAACAGAAAGTCACAGAAACCTGGAAGCATTATTTTCAGACACTACTTGGAACTCAAGTAGACATGGAAGATGAAATGGGTATGATCTACGTAGAAGAGAATGGAGTAGAAGCTCCAACCATAGAGGAAGTTCTCGAAGCCATTAAGGCCCAGAAAAACAATAAAGCTCCGGGAGTTGACGAAATACCGGCAGAACTATAGAAGGTAGGTGGCAGCCACCTAGCAAGTCACATCCACGTGCTCATCAAAGATGTATGGCAAGAAAAGAAAATACCCGATAACTGGAAGAAAAGTGTAGTATGCCCGATCTATAAAAAAAGAGACAAACTCCAGTGCAAAAACTACCGTGGAATCTCTCTACTATGTACAGCATATCAAGTCCTCACGTATATTATAAACTAGCGGCTCCAACCACTAGTAGAAAATATTATTGGAGAGTATCAGATGGGCTTCCGACGGGGAAGATCGACACTGGATCAAATATTTACAGTCAAACAGATCTTGAGCAAAGCATGGGAACACGATGTTGATGTTCACAACGTGTTTGTAGACTTCAAACAGGCATACGACTTAGTCAAAAGGAACAAACTATAATATATATTGGCTGAATTGGCAATACCACACAAGCTAATAAGACTCATTAAAGCCACAATGGATGAAACTCCAAAACCACCGGACAGACTTTTTCAACATTTCCCAGGGACTAAAGCAGGAAGATGGCCCCAACATTGTTTAACCTGGCACTGGAGTATGCGGTTAGGCAAATGCAAACTGGACGAGCAGAATGAACAAAAATGCTAGGTCTGGAAATTAACACAGAAAAAACAAAGATACCTAATGACTCAGACGAGAAGAAATATAGTCCCAGAAAACATTATACATGAAGATGACATTGAAACGGTTGAAAAGTTTACATACCTGGGAGTAGAAATATATGCCGACAGATCAGAAGATGGAGAAATACGGAAGAGAATAACGCAGGCAAACAGAGCTTATTTTGCCCTCTCCCATATATTTCGGTCTAAAAGTGTCCACCGATCTATAAAACATTAATTCAACCAATAACATGCTATGGCAGTGAAGCCTGGGTCCTGAAAGAAACATCCAAAAACAAACTCGACACATTCAAAAGGAAAGTACTTAGGAGAATACTAGGACCTGAGGGAAAATGGAATCTTCAGAAGTCGACACAACAACAAGCTTTATCAACTTTATAAGGAAACGCCCCTGTCAGACTTTATTAGAATACAAAGATTGCAATGGGCCGGACATGTGATAAGAATGGGAGAGGATAGGCTACCAAAACGAGCACTGAATGCTAGAATGCAAGGAAAGAGACCGGTTGGAAAGCCACGAAAGCGCTGGGAAGACACAGTAAACAGCGACGCACAAGCCCTTTTAGGAGTCTGTGTATGGAGAAGAGCAGCCACAGACAGGCAAGGGTGGAGGCAAAAAATAAAGGAGGCCAAGGCTCAATTTGGGCTGTAGTGCTGTAGAAGAAGAAGATCAACATGACTGGTTTGTTTAAAAATATGCCACTAAAATCAGAGCCAAGAAGTTGTATTGGCCAATATTTACACAACTGATTGATATAGTATTAATAAATTCATGGCTTCTCTACAAACGAGTCAGTAAGTCAAATATTACTTCATTAAACTTTTGTCAATATGTAGCAGTTTCCGTATCTCGCAAACGAAGCATTAGCGGACATATCGCCTAGTGAGAACAATAGTGGCGAAACTCGAAAATTAACGTTTTTGAGTTAAGTCCATCAATCGACATCTAAATATACCCTCTTTTATGTGCAATATCGGCTAACAATTATTTAATTTCCTTATTACTAGAGGGCCTACAAGTCTTTATGGTATTGTGAATTTGTCAAATATTTTGATGCATTAACGACGAAAGCACACCAAACTTTATATCAATACTGGCGAATCTGTAATTACGCCGTGCCTACATGTATTTGAAATATTAGGTATTTTATTAAAGATAGTAGTACAATGTGCAATAGTGGCGAATGAGCACTTTTGTCTGTGTGGTCGTTTTTGCTTTTCTGTTCTTTTTAAAAAACTTCTTACAGGGAAACTCAGTTTCAATCGTTCTTAGGTACTTAGAAATAGCAAATCAAGAATGGGTCTATCCACTTTGGATCAGTATTGATTAATTCCACATTATCGAGAACCAATATTCATTTCTAAAAAGAAGTCTTACAAAATAAATCAATTCCTTCTACCCACAATCATTTCTTTAGTAGTTTGAAATACGAAACATACGTGAGTGAAATGATAAATTTAATTTTACTATTCATAGTTCTTTTGCTTACTTTTTATCTTTTATCATGTTTATCGTTTTCATAATTATTACTTAAGATCTTTTTTTGTTATTTTTCTATTGTACTTTAGTTTCATTTTGCGCATAACTGGTGTGTACAATAAAATATTTTATTTGATGCGTTTAATTTATTTTTAAAAGTAAATTTTTTAATTATTTAAAACAGAAACTAGACTGTTGTAGTATAGTAGTATTAAAGTATAGTGGCGAAACATCAAATTAAACACCTTCGATAATGCAATAATGGTGTAACGCAGAAAAAAAATCAAAAATAAATACAATATCCATCTTTTCTTCAAATAAAATTACTTCTACTAATTGGTTTACATATCTAGAAAGCACATTATTAGAAAAATTTTGCAAAATGATTACCTATAAGTCAGTTATACTGTTTAGCAGTTTCATCAAAACTTCAAATACGATTATCTCTAAATGTTCATTTTGAAGTTTCGTCACTATTGTTCTCACAAGGCGATATAAAGCAAGCAGTCATAATTTTTTCAAGGCAGAATTACCTCTTAAAGTTTGTCGCACTTATTTAGAAACACCCTGTATTGATGAAGAACATGGCTAGTTGTTAAAGTACCTAACTTTTTATTATCCAACACAGGCGAATGAATCAAAAAACAGAATGTTAAGAAAACCTGAGGCTATGGTTGGGTTTTAATTCCAGTATTTTGTAAATGCTAGAATATTTTAACTTTGAGAAAAAACACAGTTTGATTGGTACACTCGGTATACAATGACAATTTACCTGTCGAGCAACAATATTATTACAGCAATATTGTTAAAGAATAAGGCTATAACATATTAAAAAATCACTTAAATCGGACAACAGGTTTAGGAAATTCGAGACATCCAAAATGACCCATCTTGTGGGTGGCCTATTTTCCAGCCACGAAAGCGCTGGGAAGACACAGTAAACAGCGACGCACAAGCCCTTTTAGGAGTCCGTGTATGGAGAAGAGCAGCCACAGACAGGCAAGGGTGGAGGCAAAAAATAAAGGAGGCCAAGGCTCAATTTGGACTGTAGTGCTGTAGAAGAAGAAGATCAACATGACTGGTTTGTTTGAAAATATGCCACTAAAATCAGAGCCAAGAAGTTGTATTGGCCAATATTTACACAACTGATTGATATAGCATTAATAAATTCATGGCTTCTCTACAAACGAGTCAGTAAGTCAAATATTACTTCATTAAACTTTTGTCAATATGTAGCAGTTTTTTACCTAAAATTGACTCTTAGTACAAGAAGAGTAATAGAAAGACCAAGTATATCATCATCGAAAATGTTTATAGAAATAAGATTATGGACTTCATGGTTAAACGTGAAAAGCAGAGATGATATCAAGGAGAAAATTGTAAAGCCAGACTACCAATATATTGTGTAGGTAGAATGTATAGTATTTTTACTACAAAAACGTTATTACGTAGGTCAAAATTTTTGACGTAAGAGAACTGTCAAAACATTAGAATGTGACTTTTCATTATTGCAATGTTTATTATAATCATGGCAATAATGAAAAGTCACATTCTAATGTTTTGACAGTTCTCTTACGTCAAAAATTTTGACCTACGTAATAACGTTTTTGTACTAAAAATACTATACTGCAACATTGTGAAAAAATTGCTTTATACAGTATCATAAGAAATAAACTTGTTTTTATTAGGTGTAAATAAAAATTTTAATTCTCTGATCTGTTTTGAACTTATTCATACATACAGTTAATTATAATAACCCTAACATCCAGTGTCCTATCTATAGATCGGGTCATAATTCAAAAATGCAAAGATGTAAATTAATTTCATGATTATTTCCTTATTAAGAACAAGATTACTGACAATTATGTATAGGTAAGTAAAATTTTGAAAAAAAAAACAATATAATTTATTATTATATGCATTAATGGATTAAAATTAAGTTTATTTGACGTTTTCATTTCCACTTCGAAAATCGTTGGAAATTATTATAAATATCAAAGTTTTAGAAAAACATTTGAAACCATTTAAATTCAATATTTTGAATAAAAACTTTACTGTACCTACTTATAATATATTTTATGCATGTTTTTCTTTTTTTTTTAAGATCATAACAAAAACAAAATATAATAAAAAACAAGGAACTTAATGTAGAGGCATGGAAAGCATATTCACCCTTATATCAATCATAGTTTGATAGATGGTTTGGAAACTGGGTCTGTCCACTGGTTTCTGTCCCCAGCATTGTTTCATAACCTCGTACAAAGGTGCTGGACAACCTTCAGGACTTGCTAGTACATTACCCTCCTTCAAAAACTTGATCACTTCTTCATGGGTCATTCCATAGTATGGTTGTAAGGCGTAGGAAAATATTTCCCACAGGCAGACACCAAAAGCCCACACATCTGATTCTGGAGTGTATTTGTTGTAAAGGATGCTCTCCAATGGCATCCACCGCACTGGAATGGCATCTCTATCACTACCTTTATAATAATCTTGAAGGTAAATCTTCTGCGACAAACCAAAGTCTGCTATTTTTACTACCATATCTTCACTTATTAGACAGTTCCTAGTGGCTAAGTCTCTATGGACGAATTTCCTTTGAGACAAATAAACCATGCCAGATGAGATCTGTAAAGCTATATTAACCTTATCCAAGTGACTGATTTGGTTGTCTTTGTAAATTTCTCTACTAGGGGAACTACCATCCACGATACTTCTTACTACATAGTTACTAGGAGAACACTGTCTTAAAAATTCATTCAAATCCCCTTTTCCCATATATTCAAAAAGCAGGCACATTGGTCTACCCACAGCACACACCCCCAGTAGTTTTACAATATTCGGATGATCAAATTCAGCTAGAAGACATGCCTCTTTTTCAAAATCTTCTTGCATGTCTTCGGAAGCATCCTCTTTTAGCATCTTAACAGCTACTATAGTGAATTCTTCACCTGCTATGAGTCCAGGTGCCTTTGCTTGAAACACACTTCCAAAAGCACCTTGTCCCAAGTCTCTAATGTATATTATATCATTTCTAGGAAATTCAAGCTTCTCTAATTTTGGATTTAAGGTAGCACCATGACTGTGATAGGCCATATTGCTAGGCAGTTTATCCAAGTCTATATTGACTTCAGCAGCTTCAGGGGCATTATATCCCATTAAATGTCTTTTGTGGATTCTGTAACACAATAAAATGAGTAACAAACAAGTCACCAGGACCAGAAGTCCCACTGTAGATATTATAATAAGAAATGTAGGTGATAATATCTGGTCCATAGCTATAGTACGTGTGTCCAATTCATCAAAAGTAGAATTTGGACAGCGTGGTATATCACAATGTTGCCACCTGATATTAGGATTCGTAGTAAAACACCAAGGCCTTTTTTCTTCTGCTCCAGTATTTCTGCAATAGTTTTCTGCATTTTTCAACTCAGGAAATATATGTGGGGGTGAATCGTGTGTGTGAGGTGACTGTGAATCCCATCTTTGGCAAGGAATTCCATCTTTAGTTAAATTTACCTTTCCTTGATAAAACCTACCCCTTCCTTTTACACAATCGTAAGTTATTTCATCTAATTTTAATTCAGTTAGGCCTGCATAAGAACATTCTACCATATCTTTATTAAATTTAGGAAAACCTGCACAATCAGGCAGACGGAAATGGCCTCTGGATTTGACAAAGATGCCTTGTTCTTTTTTGTCCTCTATAAGAGCCCAGTCTTTGTAACAAAATAGTTGTTTTACGGCTACACAGTCTTCGTAACAAAGTGGAAGAGGTTTGGAGATGTTGCAGTCTGGAAATGCATAAAAACAAAGCAACTTTTCTGCCGCTGAACGACATGGTTCTTCAAGTGGCACTATTATTTCATCCCATAGAGCTGTAGTGATTAATTCGTTCTCATATCCTCCGCTGTTATTGTACCATACCTGTTTTGTACTTAAAATGTAGTTTTTACAGATATTACCATGGTATGATGCACAGTATCCTTCTGATAAGGTGTGTGTTGATTTAATGAAAAATAATAACGCAAATAGTCGATACATAGTTGTAGTTCAAAACTAACTTATTGTTATATCATTTTTAGGCCTATTTGTATCATTTTTCTTTAAGTTTCTGTTATGTTTTTCAATTTTTAAAGCAATACACCACCTTCTCTCACTATTTATTGTATTAATTGACTTTGACAAGTTGACAGTGACATGATGACTGCTGACAGACTCCAATGACAGTCATTGACATTGACATTAATGTCTGTGAGTGTTTGTTCAAAATAAGAGATGGCACTGGAGAACAACGGGTCATAATAATTTTCATACAAAAATTAAAATATCAATACAAATCATGATAATATATTGCACATCCGGAACATAGAGTTATATATTAGCATAGAGAGAGTGTGGATACGAGAGGATCATCGTAGGAAAAAAATTTTGCATTTGGATCCATATCAAGGTCGGTAATGACAGTTGTGTGTTGTTGGTTGTCTAAAGGATTCTAATATAACCATAACCTTCATCTTTTATGTAGATAAAATCTTTAAATACTTTAACTTTAATCTTAATCATTTTTAATGTTTATTTTATAGTTTATGTGCATGTGCCATTTTATGTGCTTTTTCTATGGCTGTGCTGATTATTTATGGACTTATTTAATAAGGCCAATGCCCAGAATTCTCTGAAAACAAGCATAGATATAATATAATGTCTCATAAGGATTCCTTTAATTACCTACCTGAAGAAAATAAAAGTTTTTTTGAAGAATTCAGCAAGTTGAAGATGACATGATTAACCAGATTTAAATAAATTGTAACTATTATAGGCTGTACATTAATGTATTTATCAGTAAATCAACAAATAAAACTTTTATGTATTTTACTGCTGTGTTTATTTAGCTTTTAAAATGATTTTTTTAAAATAAGATCCTATGAAATAATAAATATACCTACGTAATTTTAAAAAAATAATTTAATTATTACTAAAAAGCATTTTTAGCCAAAACTAATGATGAAATAGGCTTACCTACATATTATTAAGCTTCATTTGCTTAAACAACTTATTTCTGGTAAGTACGTACCTACTAAAGTAAACAGTTTGTATCCATTTGTCTCAAAATGGTCATTTTGCTTGTAGGATGTTACTCTAGCTTCTATGTCAATGACTTATAGGGATAGGTGCAAAGCTAATTAAATGCATTCATTTTTTCCATTCCTGAGAAAACTAATAGGTATTTTTGAATAATTTAAACGCAGAATGCAAATACAGTATTACCAAGAGCCGAAAGTCCCTGTAAACTTCTATAATGTTTATTTTAATAAGTTACAGAGATGAAAGAAAAGGAGAAAAATTTAGTGTGATTTTTAATTTTAAATATTTTATTGAAAAGAAAAAATAAACTTTTTATTTATTCTAAGAGACTTTCGGCCATCGGCAATAATGTAATCTTTCATTCTGCTTTTAAAATTTTCAAAGATATTTACTAATTTTCTCAGGATTCAAAAAAAAAATAAATGCATTTAAACAGCATTGGACCAAGATTTTGCGCCTACCCCTTATTGACTAGTAAAAAACAGATTTTTTAATTGTTAGACATTTATTACACACAGGTTACAATAATTTACAACATTACACTTACTTATAGAGGAGAGAGAGAGAGAAATATGCTTTAGAGCCCGCGCAGACTGCAGACTTTTAGTCGGCTTCTTAATCAGTACAGAGAGATATGCATCAGTGAATCGGTGTAGTGTGCGCATCTGCATACCTCTCTGTACTGATTAAGAAGCAGACTAAAAAGTCTGCAGTCTGCGTGGGCTCTTATTGTCATGAAAAATTGTACAATTTTATCGACAAAGCTTATAAAAAGTCAAGAAAACAAAACAACAACAATTAAATTTACTAAAATTACATAAATCATCAATGTAATTAAAAAATAATATGTACTAATAATGAAGTTAAACAGAAAGAATCAATTGCAAATTTCATAGTCTACCTAGTAATTAATAAGTTTAAAAGTTAAGCTGCTGCATACGACACTCAAACATAGATAATAAAATAATAAAAATACTACTTGTGCCAAGGGTACTGTAATTTTTTAGTTATTGATTAAGAAAATCTTCTACTGAATAATATGGTCTTTCAGATAGGTAGGCTTTTGTCTAGGCTAAATTGAGTTTATTCGAAACAGATCTTATAGCATAGTAAGCTGAAGATAGTTTCTTCCTTAACAAATCGATATGAAGGGACCATTTAAGGATGCTGTCCTTAAATGTATGATTCTGTAAAAATAACAAGAAATTTTACAGAATCAACGGTACTGATCTGGCTGTTATTAAGAGGTAAGGGTTGAAGAGCTCCTGAGTTGTTTTGCTATTGTATATATGATATCTAATGCTACTGTTTTATCTACGTTAAAGGAGAGTAAATTAGAGTCAGACCGGGTTTTTATTGTAAGTAGATCAAAAGTTATAGTAGCATGAAGAGTTGCAATATTTGAGTTGCTCCAAGTTATACTGGTATCATCAGCAAAAAGAAAGATTTTTCCTTTGATTTTTAAACTAGTGATGTCATTAATAAAGATCAGGAAAAGTAGAGGACCCAATACTGAACCTTGAGGTACCCCACATACAATGTTTTTGAGACTAGAGTCTGTACCATTTGTTCTAACCAGTTGTTTCCTATCATCCAAGTAAGATTGGAACCAATTTAAAGAAATACCTCGAATTCCGTAGAAATTTAGTTTTTTTATCAAAATGTAATTTACAGTCAAAAGCTTTGGCATAGTCACAAAAAACTGTGGCAATGTGAAGATTATTGTTCAGTTTGATAAACCTCATGTAGTACAGAAAACATGGCATCAGTGGTGCATTTATTATTTAAAAAGCCGAACTGATTTTGTGATAATATGTTGTTTTCAACGAGAAAGGACGTAAGTCGGGATTTTATGAGTCTCTCAATAATTTTGGAGGGTACCAGTAGTAGTGCAATAGGTCTCTAATTGTAGGTATTAGATATTTCACTACCCTTATGAAGAGGAATAATGATGGCTATTTTTAGGCACTCTGGAAATTTACCTTTTTCAATAGAATCAATAATTAGTGAGATGAGGACTTCCAACACATTTTCTGTGAGATCTTTTATTCTTATCTAATATTTTTCCAGAATTTTGTACCCAGTCTATTAGGTACTTCGCTCATAACTGATTTCCATGCATTGTAAAATGCATTATAGTCATCTGACATAAAAACATTTGGTGACAATAATCCAACACTATCTTTAATACATTGAAAAAAATGTTGAAAGAGTGTTTCATCAGATCTGTTTGAAAAACAAAATGCTGCTGGTACCCCAGAACCATATTCTTCAACAATAACAATTGTGTATAATTGAAATCCATACTGGTTTAAACGTGAGTGCCATCAATGCAGATTTTGTCTTGACAAAATGAAATAAGTGACTTTTTCTGAAATTCTGTCATTATTATTAAAACAAAATCATTTTTATCAAACACTCCCTCATCATCTTCTTCACTGTTTTTATAAAATAAAACTGGGTTGTTTTCCAATAATTGCATGGCTTTGACCCATAATTGTACACTGACTGCATCATTTTTGTGCCTTTTGATAGTGTATCCAATTGAAAAATCTCGTACAATGTTGGTAAGGTCCTTTTTTTCAATCAAGTGAACTCTCTCCACTGGGTGCACTTTCTCTAATATCACTCTGCCTATTGGGATCCCTTGAGACAATTTACCTAGAAACAAAATAAATACTATTATCATATTTTAGTAGCTATAAGAAGGACTTCTTGTTCCTAGGTGTTATTATATGGATGCTTCAGAAGTCAATTCGCAATATTGTCACAATGACGACCTCTCGTGGAATTCGGCTGAACTAGCTTTAAGTGTATTTTCAATGTCAAACCAAAGGATATAGACTATAGACCTTATAGAAGGGTACTGTCCTGTAACGTTTCAGCATAGGATTTTGTGCACCAATTGAGTAGGTGCATGTGGCCTGACAATGAACTACAGTATTTTCAAGGTACAAATAAACGTGACCATCTATACCATTCAAACTCTTCGTCTAGGAGAGTATATATATTCTTTGGTCAAATGCTGAGCGCACATGCATTTGAAGCAAGTAGGTTATATTAATTATTTATTTTACATGTTTCTTTACAAATTTTATATACAACATCGATGCCAACTTTTTTTGAAATGTGAATAGATAATGAATATTACCTATTCATGTGCGCTCAGCGTTTGACAATGAAAACATCCTCAAAGCTAGTTCAGACGAAATCCATGAGAGGTTGTCATTGTGAGTTAACATCGGAAATCAGTGTAAGTCACATTCTTCCTAAAAATGGCTTAAGAGATGTAACACATATTATTATATACAGTGGAACCTCGATAACTCGGATTAATCGGGACCACGACCGATCCGGGTTATCGAAAATCCGAGATAGCCGGAGAATATGGTAAAAATTAATAAAATACGGTATACTTACAGATAAACTCCGTTAGAATTGAAATAACATGAAATATTTTTATAAATATGCACAGTACATATTACCTACTCATTACAATTCTAAAAAAAACACCAAACCCAAACAATACAAGACACACAATACTAAAGACCATTGTTTATAAAAGAATTTTTTAAATAGTCTTTCCTAAACAATGCTGACAGTTTGAAATAAAAAGGAATAGATACTACAGACAGCTGGCTGTTGTTTCTGCGGCGTGTACTATGAGTAATTTTTAATCTCGTGTTCAAATTACACACATAAGTACACGACACAGAGAGTCTAGACACATTATCTCTCAAATATTATATTACATACACTTTTATTGTTGAAAGGATTGTCTGATAATTAACTATTTTGATTGGAAATAAGCCACAATTAAATTGAAAAATACAAAATATTGAAAATCAAAATGTTTATCTGATGAAAATCGGTCCGGGTTAGCCGGACTTCCGGGTTATCGGGGGCCGACTTATCGGGGTTCCACTGTACATATATTACAATTTCCTTGTTCGTATTTATGAATATAATGATAAATAAAGAGGGTTTATTTATTTTTATTGAACCCTTATTTTTCGGCAACTACTTTCACAAACATCTTATTATCTCTTTTTAAACACTTATTAACTTACACTGATTGGTTTCTGAGGCATCGATATATTGACAAGATCAACATCCAATAGGTAAAAAAATGAAAATAATGTTTATTTATTCACATGGTATATAATTACTTCCTCGCAATAAACATAATAACAGTACGTAAATCGTTCAGCTGGACATAGGGATCATACATTGTATATATTTAGATACATAAATACATACATTGTATTATATTGACATACTTGTGGCAATTGAGCTCTCTCGATGACAATATGTTTATTAGCATTAAGGGGCATCAACCTCAAAATTCACAACTCATTTCGACTGACAGATAATCCCAAAATACGACAGAAAACTGTTTAGTTTTGAAATTATTTTTTAAATAAAAAATATTTTGAAAATTAAAGTAAAATTATTAATTCATTAATCATAAACTCTGTTTTTGATTTATTTATGGACAGCCTTGCTTCAAAACTCACTCATTCTATTTGTTCAAACAGCTCTATTGCACCAAACACTTGTACTTGAACAGAAGCTTCAACTAACACAGGTTAGCTCAGTTGCCACAATTCTCTCCATGTATATTCCCTATGTCCAGATGAACGATTTACGTACTATATATTAGTTTTGTATAGTATCTATTTTTTTCTATAATTTACCTGCTATTTTAATCCTGTCTGTCTCATCAATTCTTAAACGCCCTAGTTCATTATAATGACCAACATGTACAGGAAAGAAAACAACTGATATGCATTCTTGGTTACTTGTAACAATCATAGTAGATGGACATGTACGTCCAATTTTATTTGTTCCCATAGATTTCGCATTTCTTTTAGGGGTTTCTGTTATCTGTGGAGCTTGAGATCTATGACAAATATAATATGTTCTTACACCCTCCTTTAATTTTTTTTTCACTGGTAGACAAAATATATTTTGCTTTCAGTTCTTGTTCTTTTGCAGAACGCCATTTATTGAATTCTGAAAACAATTGAAAAAGGCTGCTATTAATGTATTTGGCTAGACCAAGTTCAAAGAGAAAATGTTGATGTACCTAACAGCTTTTAAGTACTTACAAAAAAAAAATCAGAAAAACTTTATTACCTTCATTAGTACTGAATGTATATGTTTCAGTTATCAGATGTAAATTATGATAATCTGAGATATGACTACCAAGATGTTTGTATCTGTTATAAGATTCTTGGCACTCATTGAATGGGCATAACAGGTTCCTACATATATTATGTAATTTTATATGATCACATATTTCATTTTTTGTGTCAAAAATAGATCCACATGTATGGCATTCATATTTGCCAAGAGAATGTATTTGTATTTTCAAATACTTTTTTGATGCATACAGTTTATCACATCTATCACATTGAAATGTTGTGCCTGGGATAGGAAACGTTTTGTGATTCTTGCTGTGAGGCTCTTGCAGTTTTCTTTTGGACGGAAAAGTTTTATTGCACTGATGACACTCGTATAGCACTTCTTTAAAAATAATATTATGAAATAGTCTGTAATGTTTATTCAACGCCTTTTGGGAAGAATACGTTTTATTATCACAAGTATTAAACAAACATTTTATCTACGACCTGTGAGATGTTTTATATATTCAAAGGTAATATATTTAGCAATAAGACCAATGTTTATAACTACAAGCCAGAAGCCACAGCCCTGAAAAAGCACATAAAATAAATATTAAAAATTATGATGAGATTTGTAAATATGTATGTACATAACAGATAAAGGTTATATTCGAAACCGTTAGACAACCAACAACACACCACTGTCATTACCGACCTTGATATGGATCCAAATGCAAAATTTTTTTCCTACGATGATCCTCTCGTGTGTGGATGCAGAGCGAAGTGACGACACCATCTTTTTTATTTGGATTAGTGCTGTTTCACTCTTTCGCATAGTAAATCTGCTACAGTTGTCCTCTTGTCATCATAGATATGTGTTACAAAGAGATGCAGCAAACCAGTCCATGAGATCTTGTCCCCACCCACTCTTCTATGATCTTGTCGTCAGGAAGCGCGGAAGGTAGGCTCCCTCTATGTTAATATATCCGGAAGTCGTGACGTAACTGGAGACCGGCAAGTTCGTAATGGTTCGTAATCATTCGTAATGTCCGATTATAGACGGAGAGGCAGCGCTGAAATAGCTATTTGTATAACAAGGGAGGAAAGTGTAACTTGCCCGACGCGTAGCGGAGGGCAGTAATCATTCAAGGGAGGAAAAGTCACTTTACTCCCATGTTATACATATGGGTTTTCCACCTTCCTCAAATAACAAGTCATTTTTTCATTTTTACTTAATTTATTTATGTAACTAACCAACAAAATTTATTAGAACTAAAACAACAAGTAGGTACAATATAACTGTCAACTGTCAAATATAAGTCAAATTATTAATGTAAACATTGTTAAATTAAAATAACAATTTACTGTGTTTTACCATTCTGCAAAATACAGGATGTTTTATAAATAAACGTTAAAATGTATAGATACTTCGTAATAGAAAATAGATATTATACAGGGCGTCAATAAGTTATATTTCATGAATGAAATACCATGACGTCACTTTTACTTTTCCTCCCTAGGGAGGAAAAATATTTTCCTCCCTAGGTAGGAAAAGTACAACTTTGCTCCCTACAATCAGGTCCGGAAAAGTATACTTTCGGTAGAGATAGGTGGAAAAATCTATTTCAATTTACTAAAGACTAAAGCTAGATTTTTCACAGTTGATTACTGTGAGTGTTAGAGCAACATACTGCGGTCGGTCAAGCGAAACGTAGAACAGTGGTTACTGAGAGGGTATCAAAGTTGCATTCCTACGAAGGTAATTATTTCCATTTACTAAGGCTGAAAATCAGTACACACATTCTAAATTAAATATAAATAAAAGTTATTATAGTCGGTCAGCTGTATGGCGGGACATAGCCGGTCGGTCGGCCCCAATAGTCGATTGAAGAAATGAAGCATTTTGGCTCGCAATTTTTTCGTCCAGCATGGATTTACTTGAAATTTTTACGTAAGGTAGGGAATAGCCCAAGGATTATTTTCTATATCATGCCGCTATCATACGCTAAAACCTTGGGGGTGGGAATTTTTTATTACATTTTAACCATGTAATTCGATGGAAAAAGTGATTCTAAGAAAAAAATGTTTTTTACATTTTCTTCGTAAAACTAATATTTTTTGAGTTATTCGCGCTTGAAAATAACAGTTTTTCGACGAAAAAATCGACTTTTTTAGAGGGTTTTTTGAGAATACCTCGAAAAATATTCTATATATTTTTGGCGATAAAAAGTTTCTTCAAAAATGATTTTGTAGGATTTTTAAAGAGCTATAAGACTGTGTAAAGTAAATTCCGTAAGATCCCTTAGTTTAAAAGGCTCGAATAAGGGGGTGTTTGCTGGTAAATAGAGGTTTTAAACAGCTATATCTGACGAACTATTCACTGTAACGAAAATCTATCTTCAGTATTTTCGGAGATAGTATGAAGTAAAAGGTGAAAAATACCAAATTGGAAAAAATCAATTTTTCTTTAAAGCTCCATTTTTCCAAAATTATACCATTTAAATAGATCAAACTACTTGAGTCTATTGATAATATAAATATAAAAGGAACTACAGAAAGGTAAAGACCAATTTTGAATTAGGAAGGTAGTTACGGGGGTTGTTATTACTGATTTTTTCGTAGAGAAAAGCAGGTACCGACATTTTTTTATTATAAGTCGCTTAATTTTCATGCTAGAATCTTTTTATTATTATTTTTTGAAAGGTCTAATTGATTACTTGAAAAAAGATTATTTAAGTTTTCGTCGAAAAATGCAAATTTTTCCCATTATTTGGCTTTAAATATTTCAAATTCTTCATTTGACGAAAAAAGCTAATCTTGAACATGCCGTATCTCGGTTTGTATTGGTCATAAATATATTACTGGAAAATAATATGGTTTGTGTTACTAAAAGGTACAATTTTGATATCTACAGTTTTTTTGATTTAATGCATAATTTTCGAGGTATTCTTAAAAAATCCTCTAAAAAAGTCGATTTTTTCGTCGAAAAACTGTTATTTTCAAGCGAGAATAACTCGAAAAATATTAGTTTTACGAAGAAAATGTAAAAAACATTTTTTTCTTAGAATCACTTTTTCCATCGAATTGCATGGTTAAAATGTAATAAAAAAATTCCCACCCCCGAGATGGGGTGGTAACCACCCCCAAGGTTTTAGCGTATGATAGCGGCATGATATAGAAAATGATCCTTGGACTGTTCCCTACCTTCTGTGAAAATTTCAAGTAAATCCATGCTGGACGAAAGAATTGCGAGCCAAAATGCTTCATTTCTTCAATCGACTATTGGGGCCGACCGACCGGCTATGTCCCGCCATACAGCTGACCGACTATAATAACTTTTATTTATATTTAATTTAGAATATGTGTACTGATTTTCAGCCTTAGTAAATGGAAATAATTACCTTCGTAGGAATGCAACTTTGATACCCTCTCAGTAACCCCTGTTCTACGTTTCGCTTGACCGACCGCAGTATGTTTCTCTACACTCTCACAGTAATCAACTGTGAAAAATCTAGCTTTAGCAAATTGAAATAGATTTTTCAGCGCTGCCTCTTGGTCTATTACTTTGACTTGTTCGCGGTTGTATTTTATATTTTATCTTTGACAGTTATTTTGACTGGAATCTCGACACTAAATTCTTTTCGAATACGTTGAAGTTTAATGTTATTTTGTTAATTGAATAATTTCATCACATAATGCATACAAATCCGATTTAACTTTAACAAGAATTCAAATTCAACTTCCGGTCTCCAGTTACGTAATCAATGCGCGAACTCGGACGTATTTGAGCTACGGGAAAATACTATCTCTTTATTTATAGTATCGTGATACAAATTACAGGGAAAGTCCCAGTGATTGGCTAAATAAATACAATAGTTAAAAAACTTACATAAAAGTAAAAAAACTTGGTTTGTATAATGGTATAAAATTTTATTAAAAAACTTTTAAAAAAGTCATCCAAATGGATTAATGGAAAACATCAGAACGTTTTCTATCTAGTCAGATCATCTTCAGTGACATTCTGTGTAGTAATTGAAAACAGCCCACTAGTTTTGATATATACTCTTCAAAATTAGATAATTATTTATTAAATTATACTTTTGTAATGCGAAACAATGTCGATGTTAATGGATTTTACCTATATAGTACTCAAAAACAGCATGGCTTCCATGCTCGAAAAACTGAAGGGGTAGCTACTTGTCAAGACGAGTGATACAGACGGAATTCATTCATCTTGACAAGTACTCCTTCAGTTTTTCGACCAGGGAAGCAAAATGCTGCTTTTGGGTACTAATAGTAAAATCCAATAACATCGACACTATGTCGCATTACAAAAGTATAACTTAATAAATAATTATGTAATTTTGAAGACTATTATGTCAACCAGTGGGCTAATTTCAATTACTACACAGAACGTCACTGAAGATGATCTGACTAGATCGAAAACGTTCTGATGTTTTTTTATACTCCATGTGGATGACTTTTAAAAGTTTTTTAATAAATTTTTATACCATAATACAAACCGAAGCTTTTTACCTCTATTAAGTAAAATATTAATATTTTTAAAACTAAAAGATATTTGGCTATACACCCAGCATACTAGGTTATATTTTTGAAGTTATACTTCTTTAGGCGCGATTGAGAGTAAAATTTCATAATACTGCGCGCATGCGCACACAGACAGTATGGCGTTTAGTTGCTAAATCTTTCTAGTTATGTATAAATATAGCAGTGCAAGAAAAGGTGTGAAAAGAATATATTAGTGTTTTTAGTAAATATATTTAATATCATTTTTGTGTCTTTGGATTTGTCTTCCTCAGGAGTAAGATGAGTATTATTAAAACATTTTATTGTATATTTATTATTTCACCTTGTCTGTTTGTTACCGTGAATTGTCATTAGGCACGTCCGAACCGATTGGTACAGAGTCGTCGTAGCGTATTTGGTGTAGCATTCGTCAAGGGATCGAGAGGTCTTGAGTTCGAATCCAGTGCAATTCTATACTTTTTTTGAAAGCTGTAAGCACAAAATTAGTTTGGTGTTTAAAAAAATTAAAACAAACTGTTTAAAGTAGGTATATTTATTTTTAAGAAATCATATAATAGAAGTATAACTTCTTACGTGCGTACAAAGTACACACTACACACACATTCTTTTTTTTTGTATTTGTACTTGGACCCTATAGCGATTCATCATATTTTTAAGTTATATATCTCGAATAAAATATGGGACATGACCTGTTCAAAATTTCAAAAGGGTGGTGGAGCGATTTGAAGGTATTTGTCATCTCACGAGAGTTATATAAAATATGCGATTATTCTCTACAATCCCTACTCAGTTTTGTTCCTAACTTTGTTGAGATAAAACATAAACTTATTTTCTTTTTAACAATTTATTCCAGTATAAACAAATCTTCAACTGTCTGTCTTTAATTTATTCTAGTTGGTGTTGATAATTTCGTAACATGGCCTCGTAAAAGTGCAGCAATTCACCTGGGTCTTTGTTATCCAAAGAGCTCTAATAAATAACCTAGAAGGTGTTTCAAACTCATCGAGATAGAACCCCATTCTAACTCGATGTTCAAACTGCTTATGATAACTATTATGATCATAAGTCGGCTAGAGGGCGCTATTTATTGGCGGAAAATATGAGGAGGCAAGAATTTGAAAATTAAATTTAGTTGAATATAAAAAAATTTTGAAATATCTCTCTTATATTAGCGTTATAAACTTCGATATAGATAGGCAAGATAGAACTTAAAGAAGACCAAAATTGTTCTCCCAGTTGATCTCCCCAAACATATACTGCCTACTGAATTGGTTAGATCCCTACTTGTCAGTTAAAATTTACTACCTGGAGTGTATTTTTCTTGGCAGATATCGTGAAAAGAATTGTGCAGGTACCTTACTTCAGTCAAAAAATAGATCTAAATATACAGTGTGTCCCGGAAAATACTGCGTTCCTTAAAGGTGTGGGTAGAATGTACCATTTAAAAGAAAACTTTCTTATAATTTTTTTTCTAAAGTCATCTAGCTGTTGCCTCAAAAAAATAAAATAATGTCTTTTACTAAAATTTACATTTGGCAACCCGGCAGTTTTATTTATTTTGACATAGCGAAGATATTTAAAATTCTAAACAAAAACAGTCATATCATAATTACAGTAAAACCTGCCATATCCGGATCAATGTGGCGACAGACCGATCCGGATATCAAGGCCATTACTTCTTTTACAGTCTCTGAAACGTTTTTTCCTTCATACATTCCAATAACCAACGCCGTCAATAACTTTCGTCGATAGACACGTTTTATAGATTCTATAATACATTATTTCGCCATCTTTTAGTTCTTCTTTTAGTGCGTTGTCCAACAGCAGGACTGCCTTTCTCGGTAGATTTCGGTAGATCCGGACGACGCAGAACCGTCCGGATATGGCAGGTTGTACTGTACCTGTAACTGTAACCCGAGAATACATCGTATTGTTGTGGTATTATCATGATTTCGATCGCAAGTATCATATTAATTACGTACCCATAGTGTATAATTAGTGCAAGATTTAGGTACACCAAGGCGATTTACCTCGAAGTTTAAGGATTTGTAGATGGTTTCAAAACAAAATGTGTAAAGAGTTGTGTGCAGATCGAGAAAGCTTGTTTTACGAGAAATGGTGTGTGTGTGTGTGTGTGTTTTACTTTTATAATGCCAAAAGTATTAATGGTCTGGGATTATTAGTAATCATCTTATTGAACGACTCGAACTTCCCAGAAGATTGAATGGAGAAATGTAATACTCAAATTTTTTGTAACTGTTCTACCGATTAGACACTTCTTGAAGACGTACCTTGATTCTGATTGTAATAAAAATGTTTCATGTAAGTTACAACACCATACAAACCTTATTTATTAGGTATTTAATAAACACAATATTATGATGTTCTTTATCACTGTTATCAGTATTTTATCAATACATAATATTATGCCTAATGGTTACGATAATTCATGATAGTTGAGTTACAGTAAAATTATTTTTACACAGAAGAAGGAACGCAGCGTTGCCGGCTGTATTAGCATATCTGTGGACATTAATCAAATGCATTAAAATTAATAAATTATTTTTTTGAAAACGGTTGACTTTACAAAAAAATTTTATCAGACTTTTTTTGCTCTAAATGGTACACTTAGCCCGTACCTTGAAGGAACGCACTATTTTCCGTGATACCCTGTATAAGTTTAAGTTTATTGTAGTGACATTCATGTTTGGTGGTTCGATTCTAGCATGAATCCACTTCATAAAGATCCTTTATCGACTAATAGAAGCGTAGATTAAAAGCAGTAACTTAATTACTCCGTAACTGTGGTATATGCCTCTTGTATTATATAATTACCTTTTACTTCTCTTATAGCCACCTTCAACTGGATGATTACCTTATTCTTCAACACGATACACTCACAATGTATCGTGATTCTTCAACAGCCACAACCTCTCTTAGTATAAAAGTAAGAATGCGAGGTGTAAGAATAAGAGAAAATAGAGCATATTGAATGGGAATATGTCACGTAGGATACAGAATGACATCCCAGATAATATTTATAAGTGAAAATATACCGCTGGGGAGCTCAATGCCCCAATTTGTAAAGAAACGTGACGTGCTATGGAAAAATCGACTCCACTTGTGGATTCGGTGCATTAAAATTATCAAAACATCTTTTCAAAAACATTTTTGCAGACCTAATTCAATACCTAACTTACTTTTTCTTTTTAACATGCCATACACCAAAGTGCGTAGGCGACTATCTCATTACTAAGGTTCTGTTCTTGGCGGCGTGATACAGCTCGCCTGTGTTGTGTAATCTTATCCATTCCTTAATCAGGATAGTTGTTTGCGGCCGACTTCCCTCCTACCTTCGATCTTCTCTTGTAGGATTAACTGTGGTATTTCATATTTTGCTGCTCTTAATATGTAACCAAGGTAACTAATTTTGCGTTTCTTAATTAATACAAAGAGTTGTAAGAGATTAATCCAAAAGGACGTCATCGTTTCGAACTCTATCCACACACGGTATGCGCATCATTTTTCTCAATGACCACATTTCAAATGTTTCAAGTTTGTTGATTGATGTTCTTTAAAAGTCCACGTTTCCATACCATAAAGCAAGGTGTAGCGCTTGGCCATTCTGTAGCGTACCTAGTTCGAAATTTAGGTTTTGATTACATAGAAGCTCTGAATTTCATAAAAGCTTGTACTGTTGCCCTTAAAATAATTTGATGTGTATAAAGAAACAGTAAGATACCCATATTAACTTAACCTAGACTTTAACCTTGTTCTACGCCTTAACTGATATTCTATTGTTATCAACAAGTTAAGTTATCTTTTAAAAAGGTTCTGAAACAGGTCTAAGTTAAATATTATGTTTATATGAAATTAGGCCACAATTATCGGCAATGAAAATTACATTTTTTAAATTTTGTTTCGACATTTCGATTTCCACTCCGGGAGAACCTTCTCAAAAAAAAAATAATTTTAAAGTAACAAGATGTTATTATGTATAACCAAAAGTTGTTTGGTGGTTATTGTTTTCCAAATTTAGGGCTGACTTACTTGGCCTCGATCTTGTATAGCCGTGTTTTTAGTTGACAATTCTGAGGGTGGTATTGTGCCCTCGGGATGATTTCAAATTCTGATTGTTTCCGAATTTCTATTAACCCGTTAATATTGGTATATGCTTGTTGCTGACTTCTTTATTTGCCTGCTACATTATGATGATGGGTTTGTTACACATTTTTCTTTATTAAGAAGAGAGCTTCTTTATTTTTTTCCTTTTCATGTATGTTTCTTTTATGATTACTGATGCATCCTTCGATTGTACTTTGTGTTCATTATCCCCGGGATATTTGCATATCTGTGTTTTGTCGAAGTCTCTGTTTTTGATGTATGTTTCATGCTCGTTTATCCTAACACTTAGTTGTCTTGCGGTTTCTCCCACATATAAATGGTTACATGTACAAGGATGCAGTTCTCTATTGTGTTAAGTTTGGTTTTGGACAGAATAAATCTAGACCAGGAAGGATCTGTTTTTAGGTGTATGTGAGAGGTGGCATTCGGATTTTTGCGGATAAAGTTAGGTGATAACTTCGTTAATAATAATTGACTTATGCTGGTTCTCAAATATGCCCGGAACATTATTAAAATAAAATAAAATATTTAAGGATTTCAAAAAAATTCGTTATTTTTCTAATTTCTTTGCTTATAACTTTAAAACGATTCATTTTGGAACAAAGTCGTATATGAATAAAACAAAGATAATTAAATTTTCTATCAGATACGACTGGTTAAAAATGTCTTAATTTAATACCCTTGCTGCAAAATAGCAATAAATATAAAATAAAGGGACAAAACAAGCCTGTCCTTATTCAATGCTTTTCCATCACTTAGGTTACACTTGGAACCTTCTCAATTCGCTTAGAAAATTTTTGTAATGTGCTAAAACCGTCCACCAAATTTCATTAAAATTGACTTACTAGATTTGGCATAATAATTTTGCAATCTAAACTTTTTTTTAAAAATTAAAATTTTTTAAAATCTTGAACAACAAAAACTAGAACATACAAAGATTTGTCAATTTTTTTAAAAATAAAGAAGCACTCCACCTATCTAATGCACTTTACAGAATTGAAATCGGATTATTTAAGCAGCCTCAGCAATGTTTTAAAGTTATAAACAGTTTTTTGGCTTATAAACAAAATAGTGCTGTGTCCAGTAGGGGGTGTTACGGGCTCTTTTATTTACATGGACTTACCCAAGTTTTTTATGTATTTTGACCCGTACAACACGAATTTTTTGAGTAACAGTTGATCCGGATGTCGATAAGATTGTTAGAAACAAAGAACTTGAGGAATTATATAACATCGATTTTTCGCAAAATAAAACATTTTTTTGTATTTCTTGGGTAATTCTAAGCAAAAAATGTTCTTATAAGTTTTTTCGTAGGATGCATAGTTTTCGAGATAAACGCGGTGGAACTTTCAAAGAATCGAAAAATTGCAATTTTTTGAGCGAGAATAACTTTTGATTAAAAAATAAAATAGCAATTCTGCTGACAGCATTTGAAAGTTTAAGTCAAAGTATACCGGTTTTAATTATTTGCATTGCTAAAAATTAATTTTTTTATTATTAAACAAAGCTATTTGTTTATAAGCCAAAAAATTGTTTATAATTTTAAAACATTGCTGAGGCCCCTTAAATAATCCGATTTTAATTCTGTAAAGTGTATTAGACAGGTAGAGCATCTCTTTATATTATGTAAAAAAATTATCCAACTTCTAAATGGTCTACTTTTTGTTCAGAAAGATTTTAAAAAATTTGAACTTTTTTAAAAACATTTAGATTGCAAATTTATTATGCAAAATCTATTAGGTCGATTTTAATGAAATTTGGTAGACCGTTTAAGTAAGTTATAAGAATTTTCTAAGCGAATTACTAAGGTTCTAAGTGCCACCCAAGTGGTTAAGAAACATTGAGTAACAACAGGCGTGTTTTGTCCCCTTATTTTGTATTTATTGCTATAATGCAGAAAAGGTAATACCTTAAGACATTTTTGACCAGTCGTATATCATACAAAATTTAATTATCTTTATTTTATTTCTCTACGACTTTGTTCCAAAACGAATCGTTTTAAAGTTATAAGCAAAGAAAGCAGAAAACAATCGATGTTTTTCGAAAGTTTTAAATATTTTAATTTTTTTATTAATGTTCCGGGCATACTTGAGAAGGAGCATAAGTCAATTATTATTACTGAAGGTGTCACCTAACTTTATCTGCAAAAATCCGAATGCCACCTCTCACATCCAAAAATACACTTTTTTTACAGATTAGTCCTGGTCTAATCTGTATATTGGTTGTTTTGCATGTTGTTGTGATGTACTTATTTTATATCCTTTTTAATTTTCCGATAAACCCTTTACACAAATATGGCATTGCTTTTATCTTCAGACCCCTTCTTGTAGGCGTTTCTGGGTTGCTTATGATGTTTTGTTGTTTCCTTTCCTCAATCAATTGAAGTTCTTTGTGTATAAATGACGAGTAATAATTTTTTATTAAAACCTTTGTTAGCCGGCTTTTTCCTAATATCTTTCCTGAGTAATACACAATATTGATTTCACAGTGTTTTTTCACTTACAATCTTCTTCTATTTGAACATCAATATCCCTTTTGGTTTAAGGATGGCTGTTGTACGAAGAGTAGATGATTAAACCACCAGCGATTTTCTACAAAATTAATCTCAACTTTTACAGAAATTTATTAAAAATATTATTATACATTGAAAAGCTTTATTTACATGTATATACAGGATTTTTTAAGTATACCTACCACACGTAAATTGAACAGTGTTGAAATTTACTGAATCTGACATATCTTTACACACGAAACTGTGTGCTCCTTAAAGTTCTACATTTTATCATACCATATTTAATACTTTCCCTGATAGTGCAGTCATTGAAGCTTTTTAGCTCAGAAATTTTTTACTATGAACCGATTTACATGAAATTTTGGAATTAGGCTTATCCTACCCTTAACTTCAAAAGTGATAGTGACCCGAACTCCGTTTTCACCCTGGGGGTGGTTGCCACCCCTTTTCGGTGGTGGGAATTTTTTTTCAAATAACCTCAGAGATCGATAGAAGACCTAATTTTAAGCAAAAAATCCCCAAACATCCAAGACTGCCCATACATTTATAAAATTAAATATATTAAACAAAATCTTTTAACCAAAGGAATCAATGTACATTTTATCTGGATTAAAGCACACGCAGGATTTGAACATAATGAGTATGTCGACTTATTAGCCAATGAAAGCGTTTCATCCGATACCAGTATTCTACATAAAATAACACTGACTGATAGTATAATCTCTTTCAAGTCAACACTGCATCGGGAGTGGAGCTACCAGTGGAAGGAATACTCTTTTGTGAATCAAAATAGATACTCGTTAATTCAGCCCGATATTCCCAAATTTCCTTGGTACAAGTCTTGTAGAGCTTCTAGAAAGTACATAACTTCTATTATTAGAGTACGATTCGGGCGCGCATGTTATCCAAAGCATTTATTTAAAATACAAGTTTTGGATAATGATAAATGTGAGCATTGTGAAGAGGAAAGTGATTTAGATCATATATTTTTTGGTTGTTCTAAAAATACAATTTACTCATCTAAATTAATAAATGATTTATTAAAATGTACAGTAGCAACTCCTTGGAATATACTATATTTATTATAACTTGGTTCTGTAGATGTATACAACTCTTTAATTAACTTTTTAAAAGACAGCAAATTATCATTATAATTCCCTTAAACATTTTTAATTAATACCTTTGGTAGTTAGTTGTTTTAGCTGTTAAGCTTAGTGTTATTTAATACCTTTTAGTTGTTATCTTTGTTTTAAACCTGTTTTGTATAACTTGATAACTTGTATTCCTTATGTGTCTGGCAGTATGACGGTAAGTCTAAGCCAACAAAAAAATAAGCAAAAAATGCTGCATACAGTTTTTTCAAAAACCCAATACTTTTTAAGTTATTGGCAATTGCAAATTCGGAATTTTCTCACGATTTTCAACAGTTTTTTGCAAATATCTCAAAAAATGTGTATTTAATGTGTAAAATATGTATTTTAACGATAATATTGTAATGAACAAAATTGTAGCAGGTAAAAAAATTAACAAATTGCTTTTTTAAAGAGTGTTTTAAGTGCAATATTAAGCGAGATATTGAAGATCAAAGCTGCTTTTTAATTTTGTGTGAAATTTAATCGATGTATTCAATGCCATCTAGCGGAGAGCGAATAAATTTTATGCATGCTAATGAGAAAGGATTTTATAGTGCTTAAAATAAGCTTTAAAATGAGCACTGTTAAAAGTCTTTTGTACGCAAAATGAGTGAGCTGTAATGAAAGAAAGAGGAACATCTAATGGTTTTTTAAATCAATGGATTTCATAAGTGTCATTTCCACCAAAATTAAAATTAATCGTATTCCGTCTAGAATCAACTTTAGTATAAAGAGTTTGATGGATTCTAGCAGTTTCACTGCTTTGAAACACATATTTTTTGAAAAAAATCACGATTTTAAGGAAAAAATTTTTCGAATTAAAAAAAAAACACCTTCTTTTCATAATATCTCAAAAATAATGAAAGATACGTAAAAAACTGTAATAATAAATAAAAATAGGATTTTTTTGACAAAAATTTTGGTTTGTTTTTTTTTCCTATCACACAAAAATTGACAAAGATATGACTGATTAAAGAGCGCGCGGTAGCGCAACCACAGTGTCTCTCGAGCCCTTTGACCCTTCACCGTTTCAAAATAAAAGCTTTTTCACTACATATTATGATGAAAAAAGTTGTAGCTCTTTTAATTACCTACAAAATGGTGTTTTATAAGTTGTGATAGCTTCAAAATTGAAATAGTTATGGTCCAAAAACTAGTCCTATTTTTTTCTACTTAGTAAACTAAAAATTTTTAAATGTATAATCATACATATTCAATGTTTTAATTTAGGGGTAGTTTTAAGGGTTAAAGAACTTGGGCATATGATTTTCCAGCATAGCTTTTTCGAGAACGTGGAACGGTATTTAAACCCTTTTTAGTTTATCAAAAGAAATTTTTTATACAATTTTTAATCGAGGGGTTCATTTTAAGAGTTGAAAGGGGTTAACAAATAATTAAGATAGAGAACGTAAAATATTATGTACTCTATATTTAAGTCTTCTTGTCAAACCAAATTAATTTTTTGTAAATTTTTTCTATTTAGGGGTTGTTTTTAGGGGTTGAAAGGGTGTTAACAATATGATAATTAAGATAGAGAACGTAAAATATCATTTACTCTATATTTAAAATTTTTTATGTCATACTAAATTAATTTTTTGTAAATTTTTTCGATTTAGGGGTTGTTTGCTTTTCAGTGTTGTATGGTTTTCAAGGGGATGAAAATGAGTTTAACAAGCATCATGTGTTAGAAGACACTTCACAATGTCACTCTTTATTATTAAACACGTTTTCTGGCGATAAAATGGCTCAATGTCAATTTTTCCATTAAGGGGTTGTTTTCGCCCCTTAAAAATAAAAAACGGAGTTCCTGTCAATATCACTTTTGAAGTTAAGGGTAAGATAAGCATAATTCCAGAATCTCATGTAAATCGGTTCATAGTAAAAAATTTCGGAGGTAAAAACCTATTTTACGCTTCAATGCTGCACTATTAGTCCAGAGAAATTAGATTTTTCTCGTGACACATCCCCCTCCAGGCCGAAACCAAATTTTGTTAGTAGTATGGACATCTATATTAATAATGTATATGTTTCCTGCAGCCGATTTTGATGATATACATAGTTATAAACAAATGAAGATCAAGAAACGGTAAATTTTCGCTTTTTTCGTCTATAACCAAAAAGTTAAGTATTTTAAACAAATTTGAGAGTAAGAATCTCATAATTCGTCTAAAAAATTTCAATATGACGTTTTCTGAATATGTCTATCCTTATTGGTTGCTTAGAAAATTGCAAAATAAATCATAAATTTTGAGTTTTTATAAATATTCATAACTTAAGTAAAAATTAACTTAGAACCTTCTTATTACACGAATTGCTGAGACTTCTGGCTTAAATTATATTTTAAATTTCAAAGCAATTGGTCAAATAGTTTAAAAGTTATTTAATTTGTTTATCCCAAATTCATTTTTTTGCAACACTACAAGTCAGAAAATTATGAGGTTACAGTAAGACTTCCGACAGTTTATGGAAGAAGAACACTTATAATATTGACTTAATTAAAAAAAATGACAAAAAGTAATTTTAAACAGTGTAAAATTATTTTGCAAAAACACGTCGATTCTTTGCTTCCTTATAAACAATTAGAATAACTTTTTAACCGTTACCCGTAGAAAAATTATTTTTTCATATTTGGAAAGACTGAATCTTTATACACATTTAGAAAGAAAAACAATTGTCCTAGGACACTTAGGAACGAAGTTAGCCCCCCCTTTTTTTAATTCACATGTTTTTGCAAAATAACTTTGCAGTATTTATAATTATTTTTTGTCATTTGTTTTTAATTAAATTAATAGTATAAATCTTCTTCTTTCATAAATTATCCAAAGTATTACTGTAACTTCATCATTTTCTGACTTATAGCGTTGCAAAAAAAATTAATTTGGGATAAACAAATTAAATACCTTTTAAACTATTTGACCAATTGCTTTGAAATTTAGGGTATGATTTAAGCACCAGAAGTCTCAGCATTCCGTGTAATAAGAACGTTAGTTTGTTTATAACTATGTATATCATCAAAATCGGCTGCAGGAAACATACACGTTATTAATATAGATGTCTATACTACTAAAAAATTTGGTTTCGGCCTGGAGAGGGTTGTGTCGCGAACAGGATATTTTTTCCCTTATTTCTCTGAACTATATGAATATATTCCTTTTATTCACTAGTCGATGCCTCGGGCTTTCCAAAGGCTTGGTACTCAACACATCTAGACGGATCAGTGGGATAGAATTCTTGACATTTGGTCATCAATCTCTTTAAACCTTGTATGTACTTTCGCTGCGTTTCGTCGTTCATCACGTGAGCCACGTTCTTAGAAAAGATCTTCTCTCTACCGGTACGAGCGTGGATACCTACCATGGTAACTCCAATGGGCCAAGGGGCGTTACCGATCGCCATTTGGAGAAATGCAGCACTAGCCTAAAACACAATAAAATAGGTTTGTACCTGGAGTGGTTCCGAAACTATTTCCTTGTGGAATTTTCATATTAACTATTACATTTAATGGGAATAAATCACAATTTTAATAACAATGCGAGTCTATGTGGGAAATATAAAATTAGCTGGTCAACTTAGTAAAGCAATAAAAAATGAAATGTTTATGGCTGTAAATATAAGAATTGGCACAACTCATAAATTATTCGCGCAAAAGAATGACTAATTTAAAAAATGGTATTAAAAGTGAGAAATGCTTTCTTTTCCTTTTTTTTTCCTGAAATGCTTTTTCGTTAGAGTAGGTGTTTTGAGCTATATCAATATAATGATTTGGTAATTCCCTTTTTGATGTGTATCAACTATTTTTAATGGGAAATAAGCCACAATTTTACCAAAAAAATGATTTTATTAACGTTTCGAAGCCCAAATCGGGTTTCGTTGTCAAAATACAAAATACTACTAAAATAAACAAAAATGTTGTTGCTAAGTAAAAAAATTCTTCTAATAATTTATTTAATCTGACTCATTTATATTGGCAATTCAGACGTATATTATACATTTTAAAGTAGAAGACTTTAAAATGATATCGCCAATATTTATGAGTTGCGTTCCTGGGACGACTTTACTAAAAGATAGTTCATTCGATTACATGAAATCAATCCCAACTCAAGAATATCCGTCACAAAAAAATGATAGCATGTGATCTGTCTTTAAAAAGACAACCAAATGCAACGATGACAGTAAAATTCTCGCGTTAGAGATTCCATAGTAAACCACGAGGGAAAACCAGGAAAAAACCTCGTGATACTATCCCGACATCGTAAGTATTTGGTCTTACATTTAATTTACTTTCAAAAAACTAATACCAAATTCTGACTTTAATATGTTTAAATTATGTATTACACCGTTCTTAGGCGTCAACGCCCTTCGGTAGGGATCTATGGGGGGAGTATCACCGAGCCGCAAGCCCTTATCCCTTGCCGTACTGCTCCCTCAGGTCGATCAGATGCCCGCATATTCCAGTCTAAGCTCCAGATTCATATTTAGAATTTTATACTGGCGCGTTAGCCTTTTTGTTTTTTTCCGATGGCCTGGGCTGGGCTTGAACTCACATACCTCAAGGCGAAGTGAAGTGTGGGTCAGCCGCTAGTCGCACTGAGCTATCCGATCGACTATGTTTAAATTATAAATAATATTAATAATACATAGGGACCGTTCAAGTATTACGTAACGCAGGTTGGGGGGGGGGGGGTCAAAAATCTTCAAAAATTGCGTTCCGCAATAGGTAAACTCCCATAAGAGTGCGTTACGTAGGGGGGGGGGGGTGTGGGGTTAAAAATCTTCAAAAATCGCGTTACGTAATACTTGAACGCTCCCATAGATATACATACAATAAGTAATACTAAAATATAAAATTTGTACTAACTCGATATGTTATTGACTTACTAATCGTGGTATTTTCTTTCTATTGACTTCTTCTTTCAGTATGGGTAACCACATCCTACTGCATTTTTGCATATGACATAATACATGCTATGATTTTTTTGTGACGGATATTCTTGAGTTGGGATTGATTTCATGTAATCGAATGAACTATCTCTTAGTAAAGTCGTCCCATGAACGCAACTCATAAATATTGGCGATATCATTTTAAAGTCTTCTACTTTAAAATTTAAAGTCTTCTACTTTAAAATTTAAAGTCTTCTACTTTAAAATGTATAATATACGTCTGAATTGCCAATATAAATGAGTCAGATTAAATAAATTATTAGAAGAATTTTTTTACTTAGCAACAAATATTTTGTTTATTTTAGTAGTAGGTATTTTGTATTTTGACAACGAAACCCGATTTGGGCTTCGAAACGTTAATAAAATCATTTTTTGTGGTAAAATTGTGGCTTATTTCCCATTAAAAATAGTTGATTATAAAAATGCCACAAGGAAATAGCTGCAGAACAACATTTGATGTTTATGTTGTGATTCGAGTGCTAATTTGAATAACTGTCGGTGTGGGTTTATCTGAATGTTGTAAAAACATGTAACAAATAAGGCCTAAAACTAAATTGTAAGAAGATCAAGATAATGATCATTAGTAATCATTAGTATTAGAATACTAACACAAACGCCCAAATTACAGTAAGCGATACACTGTTAGAGAAAGAGTGGAGAAAATATGTTATTTGCGCTGCAATATTAAGGATACTTGGGATCATAGCTACGAAATAAACACTCGTACTGAAAAGCCAGAAGCTCTTTTAACGGTCTTAGGAAGATTCTCTGTAACTCAACTTTAGGTATCAATATACGGATAATACTTCTTAAATGATGCGTCTTTAGTGTTCTCCTCCACGGAGTAGAAAGCTGGAATCTTGTAAAAGATGCTATAAAACGATTAGAGGCATTTGAAATGTGGTGCTACCAACGTATGCTACGAATTGTGTACATATGTAATATACACTACACAGCTAACATAACTATTCTCCAGAGGCTAAGAAAAGACAAAGAAATTATTAACACAGTAAAAAACAGAAAATTGGTTCATTTCGGCTATATTCTGCGTAGTAGTAAATACTCACTTCTATAGTTGATTCTAAAGACAAGATTAAGGACAAAAGAGGCCCTGGACATAGACGTACGGTAAGCGGCAAAATAAACAGTACTGAAATGTGTATGCCTCAAATATGTATGTGTCAATCACTGAAATGTACCGAGTGGTTTCCGAACGTCATTATAACTTATGTGAATATTGTGTTAATGTTAGGTGCTTCAGGACGGTTCTCAGTTTTGCAGAATTTTTTTTATTTTAGAGTACTATTTTCGGAGATAAGGAAAAGGTCGCAAAAACGGTCCAAGCTAAAATCAACAATGGTTCCAGCAGGACGGGGCAACCTGTAACACGGTCAGGGACTCTCTTCGAATACTGCACGATAATGCACGATTTGCACGCAGCTCACCAGACATAACGCTACCTAATGTGTACATATGGGGAATGCTGAAGGAGGCAGACCAATCCACCGTCTGAGATTCCGAAATTGCGGACTACAATAAAAGGGTTCTTCTTCTTTAAGTTTCATCTTCTATCGAAGGTTGGAAATCATCATGGCAATGCGGACCCTGTTGACTGCCGCTCTAAATAGCTCTGCACTACTGCATTCGAACCATTCCCGTAAGTTCTTAAGCCAGGATGTTCTTCGTCTTCCCACATTTCGCTTTCCTCGGATTTTGCCTTGCGTAATAAGTTGTAATAATGAGTATTTTTGCCCTCTCATCACATGTCCCAAGTACTCAAGTTTTCGTCTTTTGATAGTTAGTATTATTTCGGGTTGATTTCCTATCCTTCTAGTTACTTCCACGTTCGACATTCTTTGAATCCATGATATTCGTAGGATTCTTCTGTAACACCAAAATTCAAAGGCGGCCAACTTATTCAAATGGACTTGTTTCAATGTACACGCTTCCAAGCCATAAAGAAGAGTAGAGAACACGTAACATCGAAGCATCCTTAGGCGTAGTTCTAACCTTATATCCCGACAACAAAGAAACTTTTTAAGTTTAATGAATGATGCACGTGCTATTTCAATACGTGTCTTAATTTCTTTGGTTTGGTCTACATTTGATGTTATCCATGTTCCTAAGTATTTGTAGTTATCCACACACAAACAATAGTTAATTGAATATATGCGTGTGCTGATTTAGCTATGATCATGCATTTAGTTTTCTTTAAATTCATCTTCAGTCCGTACTCATGACAGCGTTCATTAAGGCGTTGCATTACGTTCTGTAAATCATTGTTGTTATCCGTTATTATTACTGTATCGTCTGCAAAACGTAAGTTGTTCAAAACTTCTCCATTGATAGATATACCTTCTATTGAATTTGAGAGCGCTTCTTGAAATACCGCTTCACTGTAGACATTGAAAAGTAGTGGAGACAGCACGCAACCCTGACGGACTCCTCTTTATATTTTGATATCTTGGGTGTCCTGGTTGTCAACTCTTACCTTGGCAGTTTGATTCCAATATATATTAGATATAATTTTCATATCACGACTGTCAATATTTTTGCTTTTTAATATATCTAGCTTTTTTTGTTGAACTTTATCAAATGCCTTTTCAAAGTCTACAAAACGTAAGTACATATCCCGATTCATGTCCATGCATCTCTGGGTCAGCACATTCAAGCCGAACAAAGCATCTCGTGTGCTCATACCATTTCTAAAGCCAAATTGTGTGTCACTGATTTAATATTCGAGAGTTCTAACAATTCTGCTGTGTATTATTTTCAAAAATGTTTTAAGTGTGTAACTCATTAAAGATATTGTTCTGTGATCCGAGCAGGTTGTTGCACTTGGCTTTTTGGGAATTGCTACAAAGGTCGATTGTAGCCATTGTCTGGGAATTGTGGCAGTCTGATATATTAGATTAAAGAGTTCAACCATTACATCATGGGCCAGTCATTACATCATGGGCCATGGTCTGGTCCAGTAGCTTTACCCTCTTTCGTGTTTTTAATGGCATAGATGACTTCTTCTCTTAATATTGGTGATCCGGTATCATCTGTGATTTCTAATGACAGTTCTCCTCTTTCATCATTAAATAGTTGTTGGATGTAATTGGTCCAGTGACACAATCTCTCCTTCACGTCAGTAATAATATCCCCTTTATCATTTTTAAGGGTATTCGTTCTTGTGCTTTTTCTAGAACCTGTCGTTTCTTTGATTTTTTTGTGTAAATTAAAGCTGTCATACTTTTTATCCAGGTCTTCTATTTCTCTGCATCTGTCGAAGAGCCACCTCTCTTTTGCCTCTCGAATTTTCTTTCTGATGTTTCTCTGAATTTCTTTTTATTTATTCGGGTCTTTTGTTTTATATTTTCTTCGTTCTTCCATAAGTTCAAGAATTTCTACTGTCATCCAAAGTTTTGTTGTTTATCCAAGTGGTTTGAGGGTTTCTTTTCCAACTGACACTAAGGCATGTTGAATTTTTCCCCATTTTTGGTCAACAGTCAGAGTTTCCGCACTATCTTCTTTGACTTTCCTTAAGTTCTCGTTTATTTTAACTTTCGTTTCCGCATATGTGTTGTCTTGTTTGAGCCGCCTTGTATCCATGAGTTTATTGGAGCTTTGCAAGGCTATATCATGTATATTAAATATTTACGTAATCATAAACATTTCAATATTCATTTCAGAACTGTTTATTTTGCCGCACACTGTATATCCTGGCTGGCCAATCTTAGAAAGTGGACTGGTCTAATGTCAACTGATCTATTTCGAGCCGCTGTCAATATAATAAGATGGGTCAATCTGGTCGCCAACATCTCTAGGAGATGAAGACTTTAGATAAAGTGGGTTGGTTTTATGTAACTTTTCTTGAATAGGTATCCTGTAACCCATTTTGTGGTTAACACATCCAAAAAAGGAAGTGAATGGTTGTTTTATTTTTCCATGGTGAATTTGATCGATTCTTCTTTATTGTTGATGTCCATAAATGTATTCAATGCTTCTCTATTTTGGTCCCTGAGACCAAAATAGAGGGTGTTACATTAAAAAAATATATCTTTGATGAGGTACAATATATATAACGTCCTCTATATTTGTAACTACTTTTAAAATGTGTAGCTCATAGCAATCTCCCATTTTTGTAAAAAACTTTTTTTGGTATCTTTTGTAATAACAGGTATAACGGACTTAGTCACAAAAGTTGATCACACTCAGAGCCGGATTTAAGGCAGTGGGGGCCCCTGGGCAGAATTGGTGTGGGGCCCTACATCCTGCCATTAAAAAAATTGTTGTTATAACTATGGTACCTACATAGTCAACTACAGGGTTTTCCCATTTAGAAATTAAAAAAAAAAATACTATTCTAACTGGGAATAAGCCACAATTTAACTTGAAAAATTATTATTTTTCTTTTCTTATTGGCTTTGGATTGCTTGATCCATTCAGCCACGATAAAATGATTCTATTGACATTTCGACTTCCACTTCGGACGCCGTTATCAAAATACAAGATATTAATGTACTTATTTATATAAAATTAATATTTTGTATTTTGATAATGACGTCTGAAGTGGAAGCCGAAACGTTAGTAAATTCATTTTCAAGTTTAATTGTGGCTTATTTCCCAGTTAAAATAGTAAATTACATAAATACCACAAACAAATAGCTTCAGAACAATACTAAAAAAATGTTGATCTCCTTTTATCAATATTTTTAAATAATAAAAAATGCAAGGGCTTTATCTTGTTACAGTAAAATATTAAATAGTTAAGATGTATGGTTAAAGTCACGGTAGGTACTTTTCGAGATTTTTTAATTGAAAATTCCTTGATTATGTCGGACATGTCTAGATATCTTAAAACATTGTGTTCAATGCTCATTATTATAGAGAGATGATTCAAACGCTCTTGGCTCATCATAGACCGAAGTCAATTTTTAATTAACTTAAGTTTTGAGAATGATCTCTCTCCACTGCAGTTAGTTAGCATCTGAACTAAATATAAACGAAGTGTCAGCTCAACATTTAGTAACGCATCATTCACATTCTTGTTTGCATCTTAAACATTATTATTCTTGAAGCCCAAACACCTACTTTGGCCGGCCGGAGAATCATGCGATTTTAGTTAAAATCCCCCAAAATCGAAGTAGTCGGAGCTGGGGAATCCCATGAACCACTAGCTAGGGTGTTTACAGTGTCAGTATTTATTGTTTTGGTGCCATATTAATGTGCAAATATTTAGAATGGTGTTCATTTAAGCAGAGAAGAACAAGTTGAGGGAACTGAGTTTATAGATAATTTAGCAACTTTAAAATATGGTGATGACTCAGCTGAAATATGTAATGGCAGGTTTGGCACTTTATCGGTCTAAGGAAGGATTTTTTGGAAAACCATACGTTGTAAAATCACTTGAAAAACTAGACCCAATCGTATGGTGGAGAGGTACATTTTCGAAACAAAATGAAGTAAAATAGCAGTTGATATATTAAGCATGCCTTCATCCAGTGCAGCGACTGAAAGAAGTTTCAGCTCTTATGGTTTTTTTATCCACTCTTCTAAAAGAAACCGGCTTACTGCTGAACTCTGTATGAGTGAGTTGGCGACTCGTGAAAAACAAAATCCCACATCTTCTCATCAGTACATTGAAGTGCAGAATGTAGATGACCAGGATGAGCTAATGATGGAAATATATTTTGAATCTAAGGCCTCATCTTTTTCACAGTAGATCCCCACATCCATTATTTGCTGTTAAGAAGAAAATTTCATTTTTTATCAAATAAATTTTGTGTTTTCTGTTGTTTTTGTATTTTTTTATATATAAAGAATACTGTTGTTTCATCTCATAATTTTGTATATAATTTCGTGGTTTTTAATACCCTATTACATTTTTAACAACATCCCTAATCACGTCATAGGGTTCATTCTCAGAAAATTCTCCATATCGAGAATATTCTCGAGAATATTCTTGAGAATATTCTCCGATTTTTAATTCTCGAGAATTTTCCAACACTATCCATGGTATTCTCGAGAATCATAGTGTCATCAACATACCTTATGTTATTAATTATTTCTCCATATATATTTATGCCTTATGTGCTTTCCTGTAGCGCTGTCTTAAATACTTCTATTCCTCTAAATTCTACCTACCTTTAAATAATTTCTTTCCAATAAATGAACAACGATTTCAGTAAGGCTGTCGGAAATATCTTCCGGCAGGGAAAAATTTTTCAGTTTTCTTAGAAGCGGCCTCAGGTATTCTTGAGTTTGAGCGTAAGTAGCACCTTGCAGTTTTCCCTTGGTGCCTGCTTTCTCTTCCTTTGGTCTGTTTTGTAACTGGTCGTTCCACTGTTTTAGCAGCAACTAAAAAAACAAATATCAGTTAGTTTTGGAGTATTTTTTTTATTAATTAGAATAATTAGTTCATTCTATCATCAAATACAATGTTAAGCTTAAGTACGGCAGAGAAAAGTTCACTAAGGAATTGCGTATTTTCTTTTAGAAAGTAATTGTATATAAGTAAATACCGAATGCCAGGCGAAAAAGTATAAACATTCCAATATTTAATTAACAAATGTGAAAAAGACAATTTCAAAAACTACCGTGCGAAAAGGAATACGTCTCTTAAGCCCTGTTATGTAACTGATGATAAATCCACTTCATCAGCAAAAAGTGAAGCATTTGAAACTTTGAGAGTAAAAAGTCATATAAAAACGTTCAAAATGGTTTTTTTCAATGTTTCTATTCTTATTTGTTGTATAGGAAATTCCAAAATAAGTCCAAAATTTCGGTTTGTTATAAATGTTATTAACTTTTTAAAAAATAAACTTAGTACCTTTATATTAAAAAATGGACTGTGGGATTGTCCTGCTTATAGTCGAGGAAATGAAACTGAAAAAATGGCAAAACCTCGCAATTTTTTCGTCCAGCATCGATTTGTACAAACATTTGGGATTAGGCTCATTTCACCCTCTAGTTCATTTTCTATATTGAGCCGTTGTACGCTTTTGGTTTTTTAAGGTTGAAAAATACCCCTAATTGTAAAAAATTATAAAATAACATTTTAAACTTTAATATTGTCAACATTTGGTTCTTATTAGTTACATAATGATTGTTTTATGCTTTAAGATATAATATCATAATAGTTCAACCTTTAAAACCACCCTTGTTGGAGCTATATATAAAAAACTGACTTATCCTAAAAGAATAATTTCGGCTTGCATCGATTTACATAAAAATTTTGAGATTAGGATCATCTCACCCTGTACTTCATATTCTATATCATGCTCAAGGGTGTTAATTATTTTTAGGGGTGTGAACTACCCCTTATTGTCAAAAATTATATACAAACATTGTAAACTTGTAAACTGTACAAACTTGTAATATGGGTAAAATTTGGTTTTGATTGGTTAAATAATGATTGTTTTTTGCTAAAGGATATAATAACATATTTCAACCCTTAAAAAGCACCCTTAATAACATTGCAATTTTTATAAGGAGAGAATTTAACAGATATATACAGAAAAAAAGTAGAATTAAAGAATTCATCTATTTATAGAAAAATACTACGAATTTACAAATACAGTACAACCTGCCATATCCGGACCTGTCATATCCTGCGCCGTCCGGATCTACCGAAATCTACCGAGAAAGGCAGTCCTGCTGTTGGACAACGCACTAAAAGAAGAACTAAAAGATGGCGAAATAATGTATTATAGAATCTATAAAACGTGTCTATCGACGAAATTTATTGACGGCGTTGATTACTGGAATGTATTAAGGAGAAAACGTTTTAGAGACTGTAAAAGAAGTAGTGGTCTTGATATCCGGATTTTTTCATATCCGGATCGGTCTGTCGCCACATTGATCCGGATATGGCAGGTTTGACTGTATGTACAAATACAAATAGTTTTTTAGTCATCTTCCAGTATACCAACTAGTTCTGTGGTATTATATACATTGAAAATGCTCTATAAGCGGACTATTCGAATTTTTCGAAAAAAAAAATTCGTTTTATACACATAACTCCTTTATTTTTGGCGATAAAAAGTTTTTTCAAAAGCGATTTTGTAAGATTTTTGAAGAGCTATAAGACTATGTAAATTAAATTCCATAAGATCCCTTAGTTTTTAATTGGGGTGGGTTTAAAGGGCTCGATAATGGGGCGTTTGCTCGTAAATAGAGATTTTAAACAGCTATATCTCGCTAACTGTTCACTGTAATGAAAATTTATGCACAAGAAAATTTTAGTTATGAAAAAAGCTACAATTTAGTGGCTTACCATTTTTTTCGTATCTCTACTATTTTCGGAGATATTTTGAAGAAAATGGCGAAAAATACAAAATTGCAAAAAATCAATTTTTCTTTAAAATCCAATTTTTCTAAAATTAGGCCTTTTAAATGGGTCAAACTTCTTGGATGTATTGATAATACAAATATAAAAGGAATTACAGAAAGGTGAAGACCAATTTTTAATTAGGAGGGTAGTTAGGGGGTTGTTTTCACTGATTGTTTCATAAAGAAAAGCAGGTACCGACCTTTTTTTTATCATGTCACTTAATTTTTATGCTAGAAACTTTTTGTTTTTTCTTTTGAAAGGTCTAATTATATCCTTAAAAAAAGATTATTAAAGTTTTCCTCGAAAAATGCAAAGTTTTCCCATTATTTGGCTTTGAATATGTCAAACTATAAATTTGACGAAAAAAACTAACCTTTAACATGCCGTATCTCGGTTTGTATTGGTCGTAAAAAGAATTTGGTTTGTGTTACTGAAACACAATTTCGATAGCTACAGTTTTTTTGATTAAATGCATATTTTTCGAGTTATTCTCAAAGAACTCTCTAGAAAAGTTGATTTTTTCGTCGAAAAACTGTTACTTTCAACCGCGAATAACTCGAAAAATATTAGTTTTACGAAAAAATGTAAAAAACATTTTTTTCTTAGAATTACGTTTTACATCGATTTACATGGTTAAATTTAATAAAAAATTCCCACCCCCGAGATGGGGTGGCAACCACCCCCAAGGTTTTAGTGTACCGGGTGTCCCAATAAGAATGGCTCTCGGCTATATCTCAGGAACCGTTTATAGTAGAGCTTTGAAATAAAAAATTTTATAACAAAAGTTGCCTCAGGAAAAGCCTGGAAATTATTTTCATAATTGTGGGACCACCGCTAGAGGGCGTAATTGAATATCAAAAATTAAAAAATCTAAATTTTACAAAATTTTCCTAATGAAGGGTCACTGGAAATCCAATCGTCGTATTCTTCATAAAATTCTACGCATATTTGATTTAACAAGTTTAGGTCTACCTTTGGAAATAAGAGGTGGGGGTGAGTGGGAACCTTGTTATGAAAAACTGGCTGTGAGTCCGGTTCTGCTTAATCAAATTTTGCAAACTTGATCTTGTTGAAGATATATCTTTTTCATAAATGTAAAAGTTATGATTTCGAACCAACTTACTGAGTAATATGCCAGCTAGAAGGCGTTATTTAATTTTTTCAGAAATCTAGTGTTCCTTGGAAAATATTAAATACAAACATGCATTTTTAATACCATATTACAAAATTAGACAAAATTAGCAACAGAATAGCGAAAACTGCATGTTAATACCGTTTTTCTATCTCGAGATATCTCACAAAACGTGTAAATTTAAAAACATAACTGTTACTGTCACCGGTAAACGAAATAATTCATTAAAAGTAGTGTGCTATGGAAACAACAAAGAAACATTTTCCAGATGTCAACGTATATTAGGTCTTTTCAACGCTTCTCATTTGTTTCGAGCCTCGTTCATATCTCGTATATTAATATTATACACGGATTATACGGCATATGACAGAGGCTCGAAACAAATGAGAAGCGTTGAAAAGCCCTATTACAAAGAAATAAAAACAACTATTTAGTGATGACATAAACGTTCAAATTTTTGCCCATCATTTTCGTTAAAAACATTTACTCTTTCAAGAGTAGATTGAACAGCAGTCTCAATTTCTGCTCTCGATATGCTTTGAATGGCGTTTAGTATTCTCTGGATAATGTATTCTAGAGTAGTGTATGATGGGCAACAATTTGAATATTTAGGTCGTTACTAAGTAGTTCTTTTTGTTCTGTGTTATATTTAATTTTAATAGTATTGTTTCTCTTTATATTGTTATTTTAATTAATTATATTTTTATACGTTGACATCTGGAAAATGTTATTTTGTTCTTTTCCACAGCACACTACTTTTCATTAACTTAGTTTACCGGTGATAGTAACAGTTATGTATAAAATTTACACGTTTCTCGAGATATCTTGAGATAGAGAAAAGGTATCGACATGCGGTTTTCGCTATTCTATTGATAATTTAATCTAATTTTATAAAGTATGATTAAAAATGCATACTTGTATTTAATATTTTCCAAAGAAAACTAGATTTCTGAAAAAATTTAAATAACGCCTCCCAGCTGGCTTATTACTTACTAGGATGGTTCAAAATTATCACGCTTACATTGAAGAAAAAGATCTGTCTTCAGCAAGACCCAGTTTTCAAAATTTGATTTAGCAGAACCGGACTTACAGCCATTTTTTCATAACAAGGTTCCCACTCACCCCCACCTCTTATTTGCAAAGGTAGAGTTAAACTTGTTAAATTAAATATGCGCAGAATTTGATGAAGAATACAATAATCGGATTTCCAGTGCCCCTTCATTAGGAAAATTTTGTAAAATTCAGATTTTTTTATTTTTGATATTCAATTACGCCCTCTAGCGGTGGACCCACAATTATGAAAATAATTTCCAGGCTTTTCCTGAGGCAAATTTTGTTATAAAATTTTTTATTTCAAAGCTCTACTATAAACGGTTCCTGAGATATGGCCGAGAGCCATTCTTATTGGGACACCCGGTACAGCGGCATGATATAGAAAATGATCCTTGGACTATTCCCTACCTTCTGTGAAAATTTCAAGTAAATCCATGCTGGACGAAAAAATTGCGAGCCAAAATGCTTCATTTCCTCGACTATTACAAGACGCTCAAAATTTCAAACCGATCAGTCAAATAGTTTAAAAGTTATTTTATTTTTTTTATCCAAAATTACTTTTTTTGCAACAATATAAGTCAGAATACAATAAAGTTACAGTAATATTACTGGTAGCTTATGAAAGAAGGTTTATTCTAAGTCAGCAGAAATAGAAATGAGAATAAGACTTGCATGGGTGACATTCGGAAAAATTGGCTATATCCTGAAAAACCAGATATACGCCTAAAACCTTCGCACAAAAGTATATGTGTCCTACCAGTACATACATATGGAGCAAAGACATGGACCTTCACAGAAGAAAATATGGAAAAGATGGCCAAGACTCAAAGGGCATTGGAAAGGCAGATGCTGAGTATCAAGCTAAGTGATAAAAAGAAAAATACATGGATCATAAATAAAACCAAAGTGAAAGACGTTAACAAACACACAGCTATTCTCAAATGGAAATTTGCAGGACACAACAGCAGACAAAGAGACGGAAAATGGGAGCGATACAGCGATAACCCACTGGAGACCTTGGGACCATAAAAGAGGAAAGGGCAGACCACAGATGAGATGGTCGGATGACCTAAAAAGATACTCAGGGACCAGATGGACAAGATTAGCACTGAACCGAGAAGAGTGGAAAAATAAGAGGGAGGCTTACGTTCAATCTATCTATCTATCCATTCCCAATGAAGGGCAATAGTAGTCCAGAGTAATAAGGATTTTCTCGGGACACTCGAAGATCCAGGTAGCTGACTACTTTTTTAGTTATTGTAGATCTATAAGAAGAAAACCTACCTGTTTCCTGTCTAGAGTTCACGTCCGTTTTTTAATTATTAACAATTTAGTGCAAAAATCGTGATTTTTTCGGTTTTTTGCACTCCATTCAAAAGCTAAATAGTTGACATAAAATTACAAAATTCAGTTTTTTAGAACTGTGACACTATTTAATCCGCTCACGGATTGGCCTATTTCTTCCCGAAGCTTCTCGGCGTTACGAGACAATACCATTCCTATCCACGGCGTTCGGAGCGAGCGCTGCCGAAGTATATATAAAGAACCGAAATTCGTTCGCAGGCCAGTCAGTTACTAATTTCGACGCGATATTATATTGTTACGTTTTTGTGAACGGGTTGAAATGTATTTTTAAAGTAGATAAATAAATATTTGCAAATGAATTAACTAAGTTAGTATGTAAGTGTAAAATAAATTAGATATATTGTTGTAAAATTAAGTGTTAAATTGTAAGTGTTATAAATTAAACAATTTCAAGTAAGTCTTTTATTTATTTAATAATAATTAAAAGTCAATTCGCGTAATAGTTCACAAATAAATAAATCAGTACAGTAATAACCCAACAACTGGTGTCAGAAGTGGGATATAATCAACATAAATTTTCGACTTAAATATAGTGTTGAATCTTTTAAAAATAAATAAAATATAAATCGTAATAAATAAAGTGTGTGATCATGTCTTCCTTGTGTAAGCTAACAACTGCAGATCTGAGGCTTGAATTGGAAGAAAGGGACCTGAACTCTACTGGCAAAAAGGCTGATTTAGTCAAACGTCTGAAGGACGCCCTAAAAGAAGATGGTCATGATCCAGAAGCCTATTTATTCGAGGACAAGCATGCTGCTTTGGTTTCATTAATTTCGAAAGTTTCCTGCTGTGTGACCAAACTCTATGGACTAGTATCGTTGCTACAAAACCAAGTCTCTGCTTCTGAAGTAAAGATCAAGGAGATGGAAAAGAAGATAGAAGAGGATAGGCCCAAATACAAATCGGAGCCACGGCCGATAACTGAAGGCAGTGTAAGTTCTGCTCGAGTCAAAATTCCAACTTTTGACGGAAAGTCTTCCTGGAACAGTTATGTGAAACAGTTCGAAGCAGGTGCAAGAGCGAACGGATGGTCTGAAAAAGACAAAGCTGTAAACCTGGTTATTGCTCTTCGAGGAGAGGCTTTAGATGTACTTGAGACCGTAGCAGTAGAGGAAACTAATGATTATGAACAACTTATGAAGAGACTAAACATGCGCTATGGGCAGGAACATTTGGAGTATGTCTATCAGGCGCGGCTTAAAAATCGACGACAAAAGAAAGATGAAGCTCTTCAAGAATATGAGCTAGATATTGCCAGGCTTGGGGTCTTGGCCGACTAGGGGTTGGCAACGTTGCTTGGCTAGATAAACAAGTTCGGAAATTTACTGTGAATAAATCGCGAAAATTCTTAAAACTGAGGTGAAAATAAAATTTAAACACCACACCAATTCGTATCTAAGGACAACAGCGAAGTGTACAATCAAAATTCGGAGTGAAACAAACATTTTTAAGTAAATAAAACCTGCAGAGCCAGTGCTGGTCAAAAAAACAAGGTTAGCTATAAATAAACAAAACAATCAATTATTGCATTCCATAAGAAGGTAACTGCTAAACAAAATTTGGCGGTGTTGCCAAATCTGAAAAAAGCACTGAGAAATAGGGAAGAAAGAAATAAATACCCTTTTAAATAGGCCAGTCTAAGAAGGGCAAAAATCTCCGCGAGGTTGAATCGGATTTTTGCACTTACCGCAGACAGCCAAATTATACGTGTGTAAAAAATATATTTAGTATATCAAATAGTAACAATCAAATAGTAACAATCGAATAGTAACAACATGGAAGAATTCATAAAAGATTTGCGAGAAAAATTGGACAGAATGGAAACAAGGGATACGAGTATAGAGCAAAAATTGGATGGAATCCAAGAAGAGCTTAAAGAATTAAGAAATCAAAACCAGGAGCTGAAAAGAGAAAATATGCTACTAAAGCAAGAAATGAGTGAAATAAGAGCAGAAAATAAACAAATGAAAGCTGAAATTAAAGAAGTGCGAGAAGAAATGGAAACGCTAAGCAAACTAAAATTTAAGGAGGCAGTGCCAAAAAGACTAAGCGACCTAGAGGATAGACGGAAAGAGAGGAGAAAAAGAAAATTGAGAAAAACGTAATAGTCAGGGGAATTAAAATAGAAGAAAATGTAAAAGAAGATCTAGAAAATTTACTAAAAATAAAACTCAACGTTGAAGCTAAAATAGAACAAACAGAGATAATTAGACCAAGAAATTCACAGCCCTTCATAATAGCAAAATTGGAAAATATACAAGATAAAAAGAAAATAATGGAACAAAAGAAAATCCTCAAAGGTACAAAAATATTTATCGACGAACAAAGAACCCATGAAGAACGAAGAATACACAGGCAAGTAAAGAAAAGAGCAGAGGTGGAAAAGGAAGCAGGGAAGAAAGTGAAGATGGGCTTCAAAAAATAATGGATAGACGATCAACTTTGGGAATGGAATAACATAATAAAAGACTTAAAGCTGAAGTGTACTGGAAACAACAGAGAAAATCCAAAAAACTGAAAGAATCAAACCGAAGGATAGTGGAAACAGACCCGGCTAAGGAAATGGATAATGATAATAATAAAACAATGTACAAGAAAAAGAGGAATAAAATTAACATGAATAAAAGAGCTAAACCCATTAAAATTGGATCATGGAATATCCAGACAATGCTAAAAGTAGGGAAAATGCAGGAAATTGCTTTAGAAATGGAAAAATACGAACTAGAAATACTAGCACTACAGGAGATACGATGGAAAAATGAAGGAACAGTTAAGAAGAAAAACTTTACTATGTATTACTCAGGAGAAGACAAACAGGGGAAAAATGGAACAGCTTTTATGGTGAGCAAAAGAATGAGAGAAAAAGTTATACATTTCAAAGCTATTAATGGAAGAATCTCCTACATCAGAATCGAAAATAAACAAGCCAATATATCTTTAGTTAACTGCTACGCACCTACCGAGGAAGCAGACTAACAAGATAAAATGGAATTCTATGAACTTTTAGAAGAAACCTGCGAAAATATTCCTAGGAACGATATCTTAATAATACTGGGAGATTTTAACGCGCAAGTGGGAAAAGAGAGCTACAACCAAAATGTAGCAGGTAAAGAAACGATCCACAATGTCACAAACGATAACGGGGCAAAAGTTTGCAATCTGGCAGCAGCAACAAATACCTACATCGTCAGTACGAAATTTATTCATAAAAGGGAACACAAGATAACCTGGATGTTACCAGGGAGATCAGATGGCAACCAAATAGATCATGTTTTGATTTCGAAAAAATGGACAAAGATAATACAAGATGTGAGATTCTTTAGAGGAGCAAACGCTGACACTGACCACATACTCTTAAATAATAGGGTATGCAGACGATCTAGGGTTGATAGCCCGTGACAAGAGAAGTCTAGAAGATGCACTGCTAACATTGACAAGAGAGGCAAAAACCAGGGGGTTAATAATTAATCAGAAAAAAACAAAATACTTAATAAGTACGAGAAATCAAGACCAAGTAAATAGAATAAAAGAGATAAGAATAAGTGATAATGTATTCCAAAGGGTTGACTGCTTTAAATACTTAGGAGTGATAGTAGATGGTCAAAACAGAAGAAGCATAGAGATAAATGAAAGAGTTAAAGCAGGGAATAGGGCATTCTGGAAATACCACAAGTTACTTAAAGATAAAAACCTAAGCAAGAAAATAAAGACAAAGATATATAGAGCGGCAATTAGACCAGTCATCACTTATGGAGCAGAAACAATGTGCCTTACAAAAAAAGATGAAGAAAAACTGAGAATAATAGAAAGAAAAATTATTAGAAGAATACATGGCCTAATCAAAACAGATCAAGGAGAAATACGAATTCTGATGAATCACGAAATAAGAAATCTAATGGAAGGAGAAGATATAGTGAGATTCATTAAAGCACAAAGGTTAAAATGGTTTGGCCACATCCAACGAAGAGAAGCAGATGCACTAATTAGGCAGATAACAAATTGGACGCCAGTAATAAACAGACCTAGAGGAAGACCGAAAATAAGATGGGAAGACCAACTGCGAGAGGATATATCCAATATGGAAATTACAGGCTGGAGAGAAAAAATACAGAATAGGAAAGAATGGAAACAGATTACAGAAAAAGCAAAAAAACACGAAAATCTATAAAGGATAATGAAGAGGAATTATGCGGACCAATCCACCGCATGAAATGGATTAAAAGAGCTCATGAACCTGAGCGACCTATACTCTATACTAGAGTGACCGGTCTATATATATATATATATATATATATATATATATATATATATATATATATATATATATATATATATATATATATATATATATATTGCCAGGCTAGTGCGATTTGCTTATCCAACAGCTCACGAAGACCATCGGTAAATGTTTGAACAGCCAACATTTCCATCATGTCTTCGGGAGCTGTTGGATAAGCAAATCGCACTAGCCTGGCAATATCTAGCTCATATTCTTGAAGAGCTTCATCTTTCTTTTGTCGTCGATTTTTAAGCCGCGCCTGATAGACATACTCCAAATGTTCCTGCCCATAGCGCATGTTTAGTCTCTTCATAAGTTGTTCATAATCATTAGTTTCCTCTACTGCTACGGTGTCAAGTACATCTAAAGCCTCTCCTCGAAGAGCAATAACCAGGTTTACAGCTTTGTCTTTTTCAGACCATCCGTTCGCTCTTGCACCTGCTTCGAACTGTTTCACATAACTGTTCCAGGAAGACTTTCCGTCAAAAGTTGGAATTTTGACTCGAGCAGAACTTACACTGCCTTCAGTTATCGGCCGTGGCTCCGATTTGTATTTGGGCCTATCCTCTTCTATCTTCTTTTCCATCTCCTTGATCTTTACTTCAGAAGCAGAGACTTGGTTTTGTAGCAACGATACTAGTCCATAGAGTTTGGTCACACAGCAGGAAACTTTCGAAATTAATGAAACCAAAGCAGCATGCTTGTCCTCGAATAAATAGGCTTCTGGATCATGACCATCTTCTTTTAGGGCGTCCTTCAGACGTTTGACTAAATCAGCCTTTTTGCCAGTAGAGTTCAGGTCCCTTTCTTCCAATTCAAGCCTCAGATCTGCAGTTGTTAGCTTACACAAGGAAGACATGATCACACACTTTATTTATTACGATTTATATTTTATTTATTTTTAAAAGATTCAACACTATATTTAAGTCGAAAAATTATGTTGATTATATCCACTTCTGATCACCAGTTGTTGAGTTATTACTGTACTGATTTATTTATTTGTGAACTATTACGCGAATTGACTTTTAATTATTATTAAATAAATAAAAGACTTACTTGAAATTGTTTAATTTATAACACTTACAATTTAACACTTAATTTTACAACAATATATCTAATTTATTTTACACTTACATACTAACTTATTTAATTCATTTGCAAATATTTATTTATCTACTTTAAAAATACATTTCAACCCGTTCACAAAAACGTAACAATATAATATCGCGTCGAAATTAGTAACTGACTGGCCTGCGAACGAATTTCGGTTCTTTATATATACTTCGGCAGCGCTCGCTCCGAACGCCGTGGATAGGAATGGTATTGTCTCGTAACGCCGAGAAGCTTCGGGAAGAAATAGGCCAATCCGTGAGCGGACTAAATAGTGTCACATTGCCCCCTCCTTAAAAGATGGTTCCTCCTGGAACCTTGTCGGGACTGGAACTGGATGCTGGTATCTGCAACTGGACCCTCTTTTACAACTCCCAGTTGTATAAAAGTGGCAGGGGACGGTCTTCGCTCCGCACCAGTAACTATGCGGATTGCAACAGACTAAAACCTGGACATCGGTGTCTTTAAAGATTTCTTCCACCATATTGCGGACAACTCTCCAGTCTAGTTGGCGGCATTCTAACTTTGGCATGGCTAACTTTTGCACGTCGGACTCCAACACGTGCTCTCTCAATTGAATTAATGCATCCCATACATCTTGGTAGGTAGGTTGGTCATGGACAGTGTCTTTTGTTACCAGATAGAATAGGTAACGTGATGCATCTTGGAGTTTCAATGCTTTGCCAGGAGCTGGCAGTTGGCATTGAAGTTCTGCAACTCGACCAAACTTCCTTCGGAAGGCGGATGCCAACCCTCGTGCGTCTTTGATACTGGCCGGGATGGTATGGGCCAGTGAATAGTCATCGGGAAGTGCGAGTAGATCTCGCTTTTCTTCATTGGTAACACCATGGTCTCGCTTTACCCGTACCTCCATAGGCCCCCATGAACTCCTCAAACGTGAGGTCAGGCATCTCTCGAACTTGGTTTACTTCCACTTCTTCATCTACGTCGTGGTCTCCCTCGTACGGCGCCAACCGGTTATGGTGGACTATCATCGGCTTTCCCCTAGGAATCTTGCTTATTCGGTAGATAACGTCATTAATTTTTTTGACAATGAGGTACGGACCTTCCCAGAACTGCTGCAACTTGGGAGAACAACCTGTTCGCTTCTTTGGATTATAAAGCCAGACTTTGTCGTTCTCCTTGAAACATCCCCTCTCGGCTTGGGTATCGTATCGTTTCTTCATTCGGTCGCTAGCGATCTGAAGATTAGAACGGACCAACTCATGTATATCGTCCATTCTTCTTTGTAATTCATTCACGTAATCCTCACCAGCAACATCTTCTCCAGGTCGACATCCAAACTCTAGATCACAGGGTAGACGCATCTCACGTCCAAATAGGACTTTTGCTGGTGTTTGGCCAGTTGATTCATTAACAGCAGATCTATAGGCCATTGCGAAGAATGGAAGGTACTGGTCCCAGTCTCGTTGATGATTGGACACCATCTTTGTCAAATACTTGCCGACTGTCCTATTCATACGCTCCACCATTCCATCCGATTGCGGGTGATAGGCCGTGGTTCTTGTCTTCTTCATGCCTAGTTTATCACAGATTCCTTGAAATAGATCGCTCTCAAAGTTTCTTCCTTGGTCACTATGGATCTCCAGAGGTACTCCGAATCGGCTGATACAGTCTTTGATTAGCACATCTGCAATAGTGGCGGCCTTCTGGTCTGGAATTGCGTAGATCTCCACCCACTTCGTGAAGTAATCCATTACCACCAACATGTATTTGCATCCATTGTCACTTTCTGGAAATGGCCCGGCAATATCCAAAGCTATTCTTTCAAACGGACTTCCAACATTGTACTGTCTCATAGGAGCCTTTCTTTTCCGGTAGGGTCCGTTACTTGTAGCACAGGTAGTACATTTCTTACACCAGTCCTTCACATCGTCAGAACTATTCATCCAATAAAATCGTTCCCGAATTCTCTGAAGGGTCTTCTTTACACCAAAATGCCCTCCTGATGGACTGTCGTGTAACTGACGAAGTATTTCGGCTACTCTGCTCTTTGGAATTACCAACTGTGTTCTCCTCACTGAACCTTCCAGTGAATCCACTGAACTGTGAATGAAAAACCTTCAAAATTCCGATTTTTGAAAGTTAAAAAATTAATTTGTTGCTACGCAAACTGCAAAATAAGTGAAAATCGTTATTTGTTAATAACTTTTACTAAAACTACCTTAGAACTTTAGTGTTTCACCCAAAGTTGGGTATTGGCGTACTTAACAAACCTTCAAAATTTGAGACCGATCCATTAATTAGTTTAAGAGTTATTCTATTTGTTTATCCCAGAGACATTTATTTTGCAATAACATAAGACAGAAAATAATGAAGATATGGCAATTCTGAGTATGCCAAATGAAAGTAGAATGATAGTATCAACATCTATTAAAAATAGATAAAAAAGTATAATTAATATAGTCAAAAATCCTAATGCCAAATTTTTGAAATTTTGTAGTTTATAAACATTTAGAATAACTTTAAAAATGTCCGTAGAAACAATATTTTTATATATTCGAAAAGATAGTATTTTAACACGAATTTTCAAATACAAAAAATTAGCCTGGGTTCATTTGGGACAAAGTTAGCCATATATTTTTTTTTTAATTCAGAGCTAATTTGTTTATAATAATTAAGGAATCTCATTAATGCCATTTTGAAGAACGAGATTGGTATTTTTTCTTAAAAAATTGGCACAAACATTGTACCTTCACAGCACCCTCTATGATTTTTCAAAAATGTAGTTCAAACGACTACTAGGGGAACCTACAAATCCACCGAGTTAAAATACCGAAAAAGCAATTTCAAACGAATATAATTTCCTGTATCTCCGGATCAACTCAATGGATTTTGATCTTTCTTTTTTAATTTGTATGTCATTTCTACGTAGATTACAAATATGCAATTTGTTTAAACAATTCTTGAAAAAATATTTGTTTACAGTTTACATTTTTTTAATCGTAGTATCATTGATGATCATAGAAAAAGTTAAAGTACGCTTTACTAAATAAATCATTTTTATTAGATAATTCTGTGGCTTGGTTCTAAAAGGGCCAATGTCAAATTTTTGTTTTTTTGTACAGCTTTCTTTTGAATTTAATATTGACCAAACAAAATGCAAAAAATTGACACTGGCCCTTTTAGCATTAAGCCACATTATGTGACTTGGTGTTAAAATGGCCAATTTCAATTTTTTGCATTTTGCTTGGTCAATATTAAATTCTAAAGAAAGCTGTACAAAAAAACCAAAATTTGACATTGGCCCTTTTAGAACCAAGCCACAGAATTATTTATTGAAGATAATTTATTTATTAAAGTATACCTTAACTTTTTCTATGATTAATAACGATAGTATGATTAAAATCATGGATTTTTGGGAAAAACTATTTTTTCAAAAATTGTTTAAACAAATTAGACTGTTTATTAATTAATAAATGTCTAGACAAATTACATATTTGTAATGTACAAAAAAATTACATACAAATTAAAAAAAGAACGATCAAAATATATTCAGTAGATCCCGAGATATAGAAAATGATAGTAGTTTTAAGTTGCCTTTTTTAGTTTTTGAACTCGTGCATTTGTCGGCTCTCAGCTCCCCCTTCACTTACCACGACTATTCACCAATTGAACTACATTTTTAAAAATTCGTGTAAAATACCAGCTTTTCTAATATGTAAAATGATTTTTTCTACGGACAATATTTTTAAAGTTATTCTAAATGTTTATAAACTACAAAATTTCACAAATTTCGCATTCGGATTTTTTGACTATATTAGATCATCTTTTTATTTTTTTTTTAGTACATTTTGATAGCATCAGTTTTCTACTTTCATTTGGCATACGCAGAGTTGCCCTATCTTCATTATTTTCTGTCTTATGTTATTGCAAAATAAAGGTGTCTGGGATAAACAATTAGAATAACTCTTAAACTAATTAATGGATCGCTCTCAAATTTTGAGGGTTTGTTAAGTACCCAAATACCCAACTTTGGGTGAAACACTAAAGTTTTAAGGTAGTTTTAGTAAAAGTTATTAACAAATAACGATTTTCACCTATTTTGCCGTTTGCGTAGCAACAAATTAACTTTTACACTTTCAAATTTCGGCATTTTAAAGGGTTTTAATGTTCTAAAAAATTTAATTTTGTAATTTTATGTCAACTATTTAGCTTTTGAATGGGGTGCAAAAAATCGAAAAAATCGCGATTTTTCAATAAATTGTTAATAATTAAAAAAACGAACGCGAACTCTAGGCAGGAAACAGGTAGGTTTTCTTCATATAGATTCTACAATAACTAAAAAAGTAGTCAGCTATCTGGATCTTTGAGTGTCCTGAACATGGTCTATTTCTAGCTTATTACCCTGGAGTATAGATAGATGGATAGAATTCGCTGCATCATACAACTACGACAACGTTGTGCGAAAATGACGACACCAAATTAGATAACGTGGATTTGTGAGGAAAATACCACTAGCAATACAATAAATAAATTTATTCAATCATCTCTGATACTTTAATATCGATAATACTTCTGATAAAAGAATCGGATTTTACAAAAGATAATAAATATTTCCATAAAGTAGAGATAAAATAACTTTTTTTAAATTCATGCCTAAAATTGTTTTAGATTGCATGTAGTGCTGTGCTGAAATTGTGACAGTATCGTGAATTATTCCAACATGGAACCGTTAGCAATAATAATTCCTGTATATTCAGTAGTTTTGTTAATGCTCCTTTTACAGATTCTATGGGCGTTTAAAATCAAGAAAAAATTGTACAAAATGATCGATGAAGGTGAGCAGATATTTTCATTAATCCTTTTAAACTGTTGTGGCATTATATTTGCTATCCCTTAAAAGATTTGCCCCTAAAAAATTTCAATCAACGCTTTTGGTTAGAGCTGTATTTCTTAGGCTAAGGCTTCACGAGCAGGGGCGTAACAGAGGGCCCCGCAGCATGAAGCTTGCGGGGGGCCCCAATCGCTTAAGGGCCCCATCTTGTCATCTGATATAAAGTTAAAATCTGTTAAGTATATTCAAATGAGAAATAAGCCACAATTTTACCTAAAAATGATTTTATTAACGTTTCGACGCCCAAGTCGGGTGTCGTTGTCAAAATACAAAATAATACTAAATAAACAAAAATGTTGTTGCTTAGTAAAAAATTCTTCTAATAATTTATTTAATCTGACTCATTTATATCGGCAATTCAATATTTACTATGGAATCTCTAACGCGAGAATTTCAGTGCCACCGTTGCATTTGGTTGTCTTTTTAAAGACAGATCACATGCTATGATTTTTTGTGGCGGATATTCTTGAGTTGGGATTGATTTCATGTAATCGAATGAACTATCTTTTAGTAAAGTCGTCCCAGGAACGCAACTCATCAATATTGGCAATATCATTTTAAAGTCGTCTACTTTAAAATGTATAATACGTGTCTGAATTGCCGATATAAATGAGTCAGATTAAATAAATTATTAGAAGAATTTTTTACTAAGCAACAACATTTTTGTTTATTTAGTATTATTTTGTATTTTGACAAAGACACCCGACTTGGGCGTCGAAACGTTAATAAAATCATTTTTAGGTAAAATTGTGGCTTATTTCCCATTTGAATATACTTGATTATAAAAATGCCACAAGAAAATAGCTTCAGAACAACATTAAAATCTGTTATTGTTACATTATTTTACGATGTCTGTTTAAATTTAAAATCGTAAAAATTTCTAACTAGACGTATTTGCCAAGTGAATCATCTCATAATATCTATAGAAACTTAATCCCTTCCGGCCTACCGAAATTTATGGCAGCGACAATAAACTATATAATGCTTTGTACGTGACTATTGAAAGATATTAGAATTGCAATTTGCCGAATTTAAGAACAAGATTTTTAAATCTAAAAATGGGTTTTCTTTCTCTCTGTTCTTTACCTACTTTTAGTATTTCGATACAATATTATCGACAGTTGGTTGTTTGCATTGAATGTTATTTATGTTTGTGTTGTTTTACGGTTATAGTTGCATCAGTTTGGTACGCATTTATTTAATAATTATTGACGACTTTTCTTGTGTAATCATTGGACAATCTATCAACAGATAAACGGTAAGATAAGGAAATTATAACACTTAGGCTTTAGGGGAGTCAATGTAGAAAAACTTGCATTGTTTCGGTTTCGGAAAAAACAAACAAGCTTATATTATTCTAAAACATTTTTGTTAGTTTATATATCTTATCTTAAAGTGAAAACTTCTACTCACAGATGCCTCTAATTGTTTATTAATTCTTTAAACAATAAAACTGTTTTATATTAAATCATTTTAAAAGATATCGGTGAATTCATCATTTTACTTTGTTCAAAAATGTTTCTATTTGCTTTTTGATTATGCTGAATTCGAATATGACATTAAATCAGGGCCATAAGTACGATGTTGGGGGCCCCGGGGACAAACGTGATCTGGGGGCGCCCTACCGGGGGGTCTGGGGTTAATCACCAAGCAGAAGGAGTCCGGGAAAATTGATATTTAACCACTTGAAAACGCATTTTAATGTACTCCATGACTGAAGTTTCCTGTACCTACGTACATATTGCTATTTTAGTTGACCAACACAAAAAAATTTGAAATCACATTATTTTAAGCTAAATATTTTGCAAATATTTACCATCAATATAGTAACATCTTTTCTGTTTTCATAAAAAATATACTACATATAATGTTACTTACATTCTTCGGCTATAATGTAGGTTTTTAATCGCGTTATATTGCCTATAGTCCATATTATATGCAGTATAACGCGATTACAATCGCGGGGCCCCCGGCGCCCGGTTGCCCCAATGGTAGTTACGGCCCTGTCAGACATTGCAATTTGAAAATTCAGAATAAATTTTTTTGAGCACTTATACAGTATGTCTGCGTGGCTTCGGACCATATGGGAAACAATTTTTTTATCAATTTTATGAAAAAAGTTATTCTTCATGAAATGCTATGAATGGTCTTAAATCTGAGATACAAAATAAGCCAGATAAACCATCAGATATCAAAGCTTATCAATTTTATACGAGGTAAGTAAAAAAATAGGAATTTAACTCAAGGATAAAGTACTTTTATATTTAACAATATACAATTTTAATTTTAATATGTAATTACATCGTTGTGTAACGATCTCAAAACGAAGATTCAATCGTAATATATCACATTTTACCAACTTTATACGAGGTATGTCGAAAAATATTAATTTCTCTCTAAGAGTTAAGTACCTTTATAGTTCACAATATTTCAACTGGAATGATATATGTAATTGCATATTTAAACATAGTTTTTAATTGCGAACATCTTTTTATAATAAAATTTTTCAATATTGTAAAGGTAGTATAGGTACAGTATAACAGAGTTAAGAAAAACACTCAAGGTCAGTTGCACCGCATAAACGAACATCTGTCGTCTCTTCTTCTCACGGTTGCAGACAAATCGGTATTATTATACTATTAAGCGAAATTAATATTTTTTGATATACCTCGTATAAAATCAATAAAATTTAATATCTGATTATTGCAACTTAGGTTTTATACCATGCACAGCATTTTATGAAGAATAACTTTTTTTCGTAATATAGATAATAAAAAAGTTTCCCATAGGCTCCAAGCTACGCAAACACACTGTATAAGAAATCAAGAAAGAATTGTTTTAACATTTACTATTTTTAAAGCTGGTTATTAAATGTATCGTAGGTAAGTTGTACAGAAAACAACAAAAGAAGTTGTTTATTTCATTTTCAAAGTAAAATAATTACATTTGAAAGATTACACCTTAGGCTTTAAAAAAACACCAATACAATAATTGTAATATAGGCGTTTACATTTAAGTAATATCCAGTTAAAAGTGGTAGTTATTCTGTAAAACTACGAAGTTTTCAAACAATACATTTTTTGAGACGTTGTATTATTTGAATAAAATTTTTGATATATTTTTTTAATAAAACATGGTTTAGTACGATGTTTAAAAAATAATTTGTGTAAGTTTCAGATTTATATAGGTAAAATTATATTAGTACCACATTTTACATCCACACTGTACTTATACACATATTTTTTTTTTCTTTGGGATATAATTATAAGACATCGTTAACGTTCTTCTTTCATTGCCAATTTGTAAAGTTTAATTTGATTAATTAGTTAAAAAGTAATGAAATGAATGTCGACTCGATTCGGCAGGAGACAGATTTAGATCAAAACGAAACCGTAGATTTTCTAATTTTAAAAAGTAATGTTAAATTAACTCAACTGCTCGCTACGACGAACGCTGCCATACAGTGCGCCACTGCCAAAGTTTGTGGGAAGGGTGACTCGAGCGTTATAAATAAAAAATATAGAAGCTGTAGATGTAATTTTAGAAAAACCTTTAATTTTTTTGTTATGTAATATTTTCTGAATTTTCACTGGCCGAGTGAGTTTTTTCTAAAATTCATATTTTCGTGTATATAAAAAAACTAATTTCGCAGTTAATTTGTTTAATAAAAAATTAAGCATCCACTTTTGGAGTAGAACTTTTTGATATGCTGTTTTATTAATTATAGTACGTTTATTAATGAAATTTATAAAAAGTTTTATCTTGTTTGATATTTTCGGTGGGCAGAAACTCCGTTGACTCCACTACTTTTAATAACGCTGTCATTGTAATATATCTGCAGGAGACAGAATGAGTTCTAAGAGGGAATATAAAAGTGGTGCAGAAAAACGAAAGTTACGTGCTCAAAAATCCGATCAAAAACAAAAATTACCAAAAATTTCATCATTTTTTGTGACCACTGGTGAATTAAAACAGCAGCCTAGTGAAGTTGGTGAAACATCAATAGATGTAGTTGGTCTTGGTCAGGAAACAATATTTACTAATCCTACTCAAAATGAAAATGAAAACCCAGAAATAGAGTTAGACGTCGCAGATTAATATTACGCTCGTTGTAGTTCCAGGTAACGTTTTATTTTTATTTGGGTAGAAAGACTAATTTAAAAAATGCTTTTTACTTCCCACCAAAGCCATAAATTCCACACAAAAAAATGAAAATGAAATTAAAAAAAATTAAAAAAAAAACGGCGCGACTGCTCCCGGGTTAAAATGGGCCCCATTTCAAATTCTGCGGGGGGCCCCGACGGAGTTTGTTACGCCACTGTTCACGAGCTACAGATTGACGGTATCGGGAGCAGTAAAATGAAGCGTGATAAATGAAAACAACAGTGATAATAATGAGCGGCACCACTCAGGGCCTATTTTACTACTAGGCCCGTGAGGCACCTGCCTCGGGCCTGTATTTTAAAGGGGCAAGGAAAAATCACAAAAAAAAAGTTTATTGCAATAACAAAATAAATTTGCAAAATTCTTTCATTTTACGAACAGGAAATGATAATGATAACAATAAGAGGTATATTCATAAACCATAAACCGTTCTTATAATTTTTTAAAAGGACATGAAAATTTTAAAACATAGGTTAGTCCGTTCTTTAACGGTAAAATATTGCAAAACCTCTAAATTTTAAAGAACCGCTTGGATTGACATGAAATTTGGCATACACATAGCTAACAAGTCAAAGAAAAAAAGTGATATTGTGCCGATATATTGTGCTTTTGCCCTGGGGGTGGTTGTCACCCACTCTTGGGGGTGAAAAAATATTCGTCCAAAGAAAGTCAGGAAATGGATAAACTGGCTAATTTTAAGTAACTTTTGTTCTATAGAGTTTTTTCACTAAGTCAATACTTTTCGAGTTATTTGGCAGTGAATATGTTCATTTTTTAACAAAATAACATTTTTTAATAATGCTTCTAGACGGTTTTTCGCAAATAACTCAAATAGTAAGTATTTTGTCGAAAAAACATTATAAACAAAAATATAGCCTGTAAAAAATTTAAAAAAAAATGGTGTATATATCACGTCTCTACACCTAGTAGAAGCAGAGTTATAGCTAATGAAAAATAGGTTCACATTCGTCAAATTCCAAATGGAATACTTTAACGTGAAATAACCAAAAATGAAGCACATTTCGGGGAAAACTCATTACAACTTATTTAAAGTGTTTAAAAAAAGCTTCATTTTTGTTTTATAAAAAAAACTTTTAGCATCAAAATTAAACAAGGTACGCTCAAAATAAAGTTAGTCCCTTTTGGTTTTGGTAAAAAAATCGAGAAAATCACCCCCTAATTAGTATCTTAAATGAACTTAATCGTTACGACTTCACAAGTTTATTGACTCGTGTATATATTTTTTATATGATCTGTAAGTTTCATCGGTTCAAAGTCCTTATTATTGGAAGGGCTGTAGTTAAAAGGGGTTGAACGAGTCACTAATCACGAATGTATGCAAATTTAGAAACACCAAATCTCAATCAATTTTTGTCTAACAGAAAAACAAAAAAATACATGATATTCAGAAAAGCAAATCTGCCTTTTCTTGTTTTTCGAGATTTTTGGTATCTCTAACAATTTTCAAGTTATTTTGAAAAAAACCATATTTTTCAAAATTTAAATTTTTAAAATTTTACTTTGAAACCACATTTTTTCAAAAATAAGCACTTTCAATCGATGAAACTTACAGATCATATAAACACAACATAAGTAAAATAATTTGTGGAGCGGTAACGATTAATTTCATTTAAGTTGCTAATTAGAGGGTGGTCTTCCCGATTTTTTTTTTTGCAAAAACAAAAGGGACCAACTTTATTTTGAGCGTAACTTGCTTAAATTTAATGCTAGAAACTTTTTGGAAAAACAGAAATAAAGCTTTTTTCGTACTTCCGGGCCTAAAGTGACAACTTCACTCCCTTGTGACAGGTACTAAAGTGTCACATTTAATCCCTCCGGGATTAAATATTGACGAAACTCCCGGAACGATTAAATCACAAACAAACGAATTTAAGGGATATTTTATTGAAAAATATAATTAATTAGAATGGTAATTAACGTTAATATTTGGAAATTTACTTATATCAATATCTTCTCTAATGTTAATAACCGATTTCAGCATTGAGTAATGTGCCCAGAGAGTTGAGGCACAAACCGCTTTTGATTTATCATCGAAGTAGACTAACAGCGCATTTTCAGTAGGTTGTCTCACATTTTTTAAGCGGCACCACTTTTTAAAAGCATCGTACTGCTGCTCGTATAGTTTTCTAGATTTCGGTGGTAACAATTCTTCACCTACTTCGGCTGCTCTTTTATCAATATCAGATACACCTTCTTCACTCATGATACCAATAATTATCAATAACAATGTTTCTTTACAATGACACTAGTAATGACAATGTTTCTAAATTATAACTGTCACAACGCAATGTTACTATGGTAACTTATTTTAAAGACAGTTTATTAAATGAGTTGAAGAGAGAAAAAACTGATTGAAATTATTGAAATAATTAATAAAATCATACCGGAAGTACGAAAAGTATCGTATATACCTTGCGACTGAAGTACATTTAATCCTTCAGGTAAATTATGGCCCTCCCTGCGGTCGGGCCATAAACTTTACCTTCAGGATTAAATGTACTACTTCAGTCCCGCGGTATATAATGTACTATTTTAAACACTTTAAAAAAGTTATAATGGGTTTTTCCCAAAAAGTGCTTAATTTTTTGGATATTTCACGTCGAAATATTCTATTTAAAATTTGGTGAATATGAATCTATTTTTCATTGGCTATAACTCTGGTTCTACGAGATCCAGAGACCTAACGTGTACACCATTTTTTTTACTTTTTTATAGGCTATATTTTTGCTAAGAACGTTTTTTTCGGCAAAATACTTACTTTTTGAGTTATTTGCGAAAAATCGTCTAAAAATGTGGTTATTTTGTTGAAAAATAAACATATTCACTCGCAAATAACTCGAAAATTGTTGACTTGGCGAAAAAGCTCTATAGAACAAAAGTTACTTAGAATTAGTCAGTTTACCCACTTCCGGACTTATTTTGGACATATATTTTTCCCAGGGCAAAAGCACACATCGGCACAATATCACTTTTTTTCTTTGACATGTAAGCTATAAGTATGACAAATTTCATGTCAATCCAAGCGGTTCTTTAACATTTAGAGCAAAAACCGTGAAAGAATGGACTAGGTATAGTTTTTACCCATTTGTGATACTTTAATAGCGTAAGCGTAAACTATCTATACGAAAACATGCGTATAATTCTGTAAATGATATTTTTGACATATTAGACCAGGGCGTTTAGCAAAATAAATCGATTTTTCAATATATGTAGCACATAGAGATTTGAAACATTTTTCATTGTGTTTAGAATGATGTCGGGAAAAAAGTCTACTACATATATAGAAAAATCGGTGGAAATGCATAGTTACATTTTAAAGTGCATAAAATGAATCCAAAATTGCATAAACATGTCAAAATAAGTGTAAAAGGGCCACATTTTGTTACTCGGGGATTTTTGGGGTCGCTGTGACCTCCGGAGTGACCTCGGGAGCACCTGGTGCCCAGGGTCACGGAAGGCACGTCATCTGAAGTTTTGAGAGTTTTCGGTACTAAATTAATGCAAACAGGTTATTCGGGGGTTTTTGGGGTCGTTGAATAATAATACGCCATCAGAACCGACCCCTGGTGCACCTGGTGCCTAAAAACCCTTCAAATTCCAGAAGTTAACATGAACATGCCTTATCATGTTATCACCAGGTGGTCCGAGGGTCGGGTTTGATCTGAGCGTAATCGTATTCAAAAACCCCAAAAACCGCCTAGTAATCTATTTGCATGCATTCAAGGCCAAAAACCATCGAAACTCCAGAAGATGACATGCATTAGCAATGACAGTTCAACGCCTACCCGTTTTCTTACCATATGGTTCATCCATCAGAGTTCATCGAGTTTTGAAATACACACATCAGAAAAGTCTAGGGATATTTTTATAACATAATAAAATTGATAAAACTAAATTTTTTCTATGGATGCTATACAATGTGCAACTTCTCTCACTACTTACGTACATTCAAAACGAACAATTTATCAGGCTGTGAGAAAAGTCGGCCATTGCAGTGAGAAATATTTTTTCTCACGGGTTTCATACGTAGAATCGCGGTTTCCATGGTAACATGCGTAATACAAACACAAATATATTTGTCAAATAAAATGTGTCAAATCAAAACTTACCAGGAATTACCTTTCGAAACTGTTCAAATATAACTGGTGACTATAATTTTAAATAAATAAAAGTATGTATATAAATATTAAGAATAATAAATACCTACATATGTGTGTAATATGTATTTTATTTCAATTTTGGCATATAATCTACATAAAAGCACGTAAATTATTTAATCTTGAAGTTTGAACTCTAGACAAAAACGCATCCATCGACAAAGTACAGTGTACAACACGAGAGAAAACGACATACTCCCCCTTCGCTTGATGTGAGAAATACGTCTTTCTCTCTCTCTTGTTGTACAATATACTATTGATAAATTTATACAGTGGCTCATCCTGTAGGTTTTTGGTGAGTAAAACAAAACGGCAAAAGTGATAACGAATATTTGACAAAGTTTTTTACAGAAAAGGAACAAACTATAGGTTTTACACTGCACTAAATATTCTGGTAATATCGATTTTGTTTATGCTACAAAGTTCTTGTTTACTTAGTGCATTGAAAATATTGCTTTTTATCATGGAACGACGTCATTAACACGTTGACGGACAATGCGTCAAATAAACTGCTTGTAAAAAGTTAGGGATATAGAAAATTCTGCTGAATTTTCATAGTAGATTTTTTCAAGAACAGATTAACGGATTCCGCTATTTTTTTTTATTATTTTACATTTTTCTTTAGTATTAACACAGTTATACAAAAGTTTACTCAAACTTTTTTTTTGTACTTATACCGGGTGGAAGAAAAGAAATGTTTTTCTTATGTTAAGTTTGAGACGCCCTGTAGGGAGGACGAGGTACAAATGTGAGTATACATCGAAATCGTATTGTAGTCTTATGTTTTGTGAACATTTTATTTTTTGAATGTCCCTGATATCTTTAGAAACAAAAAAAATAGACGGTTTTGTAATTTAACATGTGTTTTAACCGAAACAAAAGTTTGAGACACCTTGTAGGGAGAAAAGGGCACAAAGGGGAGTATACCTCGATATTCTGTTGTAGTCTCATATTTTGTGAATATTTTATTTTTTTAATTTCTCTAATATCTTTAATAACAAAGAAACTAGACGGTATTACTCTTTAATATGTGCTTTAACCGACGACATGCATCACATCACACATGTGAAACATAGAAACACATATTAAAGAGTAATACCGTCTAGTTTCTTTGTTACTGAAGACATCAGAGAAATTAAAAAAATAAAATATTCACAAAATACGAGACTACAACATAATATCGAGGTATACTCACCTTTGTGCCTTTTTCTCCCTACAAGGTGTCTCAAACTTTTGGTTCGGTTAAAACACATGTTAAATTACAAAACCGTCTATTTTTTTTTGTTTTTAAAGATATCAGGGACATTCAAACAACAACATGTTCACAAAACATAAGACTACAATACGATTCTGATGTATACTCACATTTGTACCTCGTTCTCCCTACAGGGTGTGTCAAACTTTTGGTTCGGTTAAAACACATGTTAAATTACAAAACCGTCTATTTTTTTTTGTTTCTAAAGATATCAGGGACATTCAAACAACAACATGTTCACAAAACATAAGACTACAATACGATTCTGATGTATACTCACATTTGTACCTCGTTCTCCCTACAGGTTGTCTTAAACTTAACATAAGAAAAACCTTTCTTTTTTTCCACCCGGAATAAGTACAAAAAATAAGTTTGAGTAAACCTATTCACAATTGTGTAAATACTAAAGAAAAATCTAAAATAAAAAAGATAGGGGAATCCGTCTGTTCGCAAAAAAATCAACTATGAAAATCAGCATAATGTTCTATATCCCTAACTTTTGATGAGCAGTTTATATAAGCAACACTATATGTATTTTGCAAAGTAGAATAGGGAAAATGCAACGTCTATAGACGTTGTGTCACGATACATCAATTGAAATTAGACGTCTATATACGTTCTGTCCGTCAACGTGTTAACTTTCAATGTGGTATGTGGCAAACTTATTAAGTTGAGCGCATCGGAGTCTCCCAGAGTGTTACAAGTCAATTGTGACGGTGTTAACCGCTAGAAGACAACCAACAATTACCGCACCTGAATTGGTTAGCGACTTGTAGAGGGCACATCAGGTAACCACAGGCTGTGATACTGCAGGAAATCGTCTCCATGAAGTCAATCTCGACAATAGAAGGTGATTGACATGCCCACCAATCTCCAGAGGCAATCGCGCTGCAAGATTGAAGTGATGTCAAGAATATCAAAACTGGGATGCAAATGATTGGGCTACAGTTTTATTCTCCGACAAATCTAGATTTGGATTTCATCCAGATTCTTGTCAAGTACCTAATAGTGTGGAAACGATCTGGAAATGTGGAAGGTTTAAAACATGTTCAGGATGTTTACACATACAGAGGTGATGCAGTAATGGTATGAAGTGAAATAATAGTCGGTAGAAGAACGGACCTCGTTTTTCTAAACCGCTTTCTTACAGCTAAGCAGTACCTCGACACCATTCTTTAAGCTATCGCTCTTCCGTTTGCTGATGCGGTTGGTCAAAACTTCCATCTCATGCATGATAATGCTCGTTCACATGTCACACGCCCACTGGCTTAGCAACGAAGGTATTGATATGTTGCCTTGACCAGCAACCGTTCTGGAGGTACATAAAAAGCCTAATTAAAAGACGCCATCTTCAAAGAGCTCTAGCTCTCTTAGGAAGCATTTTCGGACTAGGTGATTTGGGTTAAAACTTAATATTTTGAGAGCAGAAATCTACAGTTAAAATATTTCCAATTATTAATGAAACTGTACATTAGTAATAAAGCCAAAATTTGTACATACATATACAGGGTGTAACGAAAATACAGGTCATAAATTTAATCACATATTCTGGGACCAAAAATAGTTTGATTGAACCTAACTTACCTTAGTACAAATGTGCATATAAAAAAAGTTACAACCCTTTGAAGTTACAAAATGAAAATTGATTTTTTCCGATATATCGAAAACTAATAAAGATTTTTTATTGAAAATGGATATGTGGCATTCTTATGACAGGAGAATCTTAAAGAAAAATTATAGTGAAATTTGTGCACCCCATAAATATTTTATGGGGGTTTTGTTCCCTTAAACCCCCCCAAACTTTTGTGTACGTTCCAATTAAATTATTATTGTAGTACCATTACTTAAACACAATATTTTTAAAACTTTTTTGGCTCTTAGTACTTTTTCGAAAAGTCAGTTTTTATCGAGATATTTTGAATATTTGACAAATCCACCACATATTTGTATATGGTTGAGTACGATTATGGAGACTTGATAATACTATGAAAATTTATGTATGATTTACATTTTTAGGTATATTTTGAACCGTATTAAAAAAGAAGCCATATCTCGATAAAAGGTGCCTTCTCGAAAAAATACAGAGGCAAAAAAGTTTTAAAAACATTGTGTTTAACTAATGGTACCGCAGCAATATTTTAATTGGAACGTACACAAAGATTTGGGGGGTTTAAAAGAACAAAACCCCCATAAAATTTGTATGTAAACATATTAAAAAATAAGCCTCAACTCGATAAAAACTGCCTTATCGAAAAAATACTAAGAGGCATAAAAGTTTTATGAATATTAAGTTTAACTAATGGTACCACAATAATAATTTAATTGAGACGTACACAAAAGTTTGGTGGGGTTAAAGGGAACAAAACCCCCATAAAATATTTATGGGGTGCACAAATTTCACTATAATTTTTCTTTAAGATTCTCCTACCATAAGAATGCCACATATCCATTTTCAATAAAAAATCTCTAATAGTTTTCGATATATTCGAAAAAATCGATTTTCAATTTGTAACTTCAAAGGGCTATAACTTTTTTTATGTGCATATTTGTACTAAGGTAAGTTAGGTTCATTAGAACTATTTTTGGTCCCAGAATATGTGATTTAATTTATGACCTGTATTTTTGTTACACCCTGTATTTTATGTAATATTTATGTTGTATAAATCCCAACTACTTACTGAAACGTTTGTTAGACCATTTTTGGTGACACGAATAACTGTTGCTAAACAGTGGCACACTGTCAAGAAAGACTGGTCAAGTGGCCACTACTGATCTACACTGACGCAAAAACAACTAGAAATAAGATTTAATAGCATAGCCCAGTCCAGTACTGGTTTTTATCCAAACAATGTTTAAGACATTTATATTTATAATCCCTGGATTTAAAGAAACAAAGATAACGAGATAAGTTTATTGTTTATAGCACTATTCAAGAGATGTACTAAGGTAGACGCATTTTTTTTAAACAGTCGTATGAGGAAATACGAAAAATGATAGACGTTGGAATAGTTTTAATAGCGATATTTTCTGTCGCTTGTTTGGTACTTTTGATTCAGATTATATCGGGAATTTTACTGAGAAAAAAGTTGCATAGAATGCTTGAACAAGGTAGGCTAACTTTTTGTAGTTTAATTTTAAACGGTTTCATAGTGTCTGTCGTCCTATACATATATTCTCTAAACTTCTTAACCTATGTTGACATATTTCTTCGTCCAGGTTTGCATTTCTAATGCGCTTTTTGTCTGAGCTCTGCTTTCTTCTCTGGAGCATTCCAATTCCATCGGTCCCCATGCTTTTTCAGCATTCAGATTGTGTGTCCGCAACATTTCAGCTGCTGTTTTTTCTATAATTGTCTTTTTGCTCCCCATAGTTTGTTCTACATGTTCGTTTCTAATTCTCCATGGTTTGGATATTCTACATAATCTTCACCATACAGCTATTTCCATAGTGCTAAATGTTTTTCTTTGCATATTCTGTCGACGTCAAATTTTAGAATTATAAACAGCAATAATATATCTTTTACAATATTGTGTTAAATAATTAGTTTTATTATTTTTTTAAATAAATGAGAGCCAAATTGGCTGCCATTTATTTAGTATGTTTTGCCAAATCATCATGTGTGTATATTCTGTATATACCGTAAAACACGTGTAGGTAATAGTATAATTAGGAAATATAGTAGAACGCAGATTTGGATAGTTCTGCTTTAAGATATAGTGCGGCAGCTGGTTGGCCTGGTAATTAAATAAATAATTAAAATTATTTATTTTTTACTTGGGTATATACCGATAAAGCAGGCCATATGACGTATGTGCTAAAATTAATTTTGACCATTTTTTATGTACCGGGTGTCCCAATAAGAATGGCTGTCGGCCATCTCAGGAACCGTTTATAGTACAGCTTTGAGAAAAAAATATTTATAACGAAAGTTACCTCGGGAAAAGCCTGGAAATTATTTTCATAATTGTGGGTCCACCCCTAGAGGGCGTAATTGAATATCAAAAATTAAAAAATCAAAATTTTACAAAATTTAGCTAATGAAAAGGCACTGGAAATCCAATCATCGTATTCTTCATAAAATTCTGCGCATATTTGATTTCACATGTTTAAGTCTACCTTTGCAAATAAGAGGTGGGGGTGAGTGGGAACCTTCTTATGAGAAAATGGCTGTAAGTCCGATTCTGTTAAATCGAATTTTGCATACTTGGTCTTGTTGAAAACAGCTTTTTGTCGTCAATGTAAGTGTCTTATTTTCGAAATAGCCTAATAAGTAATATGCAAGCTAGGAGGCGTTATTTAATTATTTTCAGAAATCTGGTTTTCTTTGGAAAATATTAAATACAAGCATGCATTTTTAATCGTGTATTACAAAATTAGACCAAAATAGCAACATAATACCGAAAACTGCATGTCGATACCTTTTTTCTATCTCGAGATATCTTAAGAAATGTTTAAATTTTAAACATAACTGTTACTGTCTCCGGTAAACGAGGTTAAGGAAAAGTAGTGTGCTATGGAAAAATCAAATAAACATTTTCCAGGTGTAAACGTATATAATTAATTAAAACAACAATTAGACAAACAACACTATAAAATATAACAAAGAAATAAAAGCAACTACTTACTTAGTCTTAGTGACTGCCTAAATGTTCAAATTGTTGCCCATCATTTTCGATGCAAGCATTTACTCTTTCAAGAGCAGATTGAATAGCAACATATTTAACTGTTTTAGACGTTTAGTCCTAGCTAGGCCCACTACTCTAGAATCTAGAGAATACTAAACGCCATTTAAAGCATTGCGAAAGCAGAAATTGAGACTGCTGTTCAATCTACTCTTGAAAGAGTAAATGCTTGCATCGAAAATGATGGGCAACAATTTGAACATTTAGGTGGTCACTAGGTTAGTAGTTGCTTTTATTTCTTTGTTATATTTTATAGTGTTGTTTGTCTTATTGTTGTTTTAATTATTTATATACGTTTACATCTATAAAATGTTTCTTTGTTTTTTTCATAGCACACTACGTTTCCTTAACTTGGTTTACCGGTGACATTAACAGTTGTTTAAAATTTGCACGTTTATTAAGATATCTCGAGATAGAAAAAGGTATCGACATGCGGTTTTCGGTATTATGTTGCTAATTTGGTCTAATTTTGTAATACAGGATTAAAAATGCTTACTTGTATTTAATATTCTCCAAAGAAAACTAGATTTCCGAAAATAAATAAATAACGCCTCCTAGCTTGCATATTACTTATTAGGCTATTTCGAAAATAAGACACTTACATTGACGAAAAAGAGATGCTTTCAACAAGACCAAGTAAGCAAAATTCGATTCAGCAGAACCGGACTTACAGGCATTTTTTCATAAGAAGGTTCCCACTCACCCCCACCTCTTATTTGCAAAGGTAGACTTAAACTTGTGAAATGAAATATGCGCAGAATTTTATGAAGAATACGATGATTGGATTTGCAGTGCCTTTTCATTAGGTAAATTTTGTAAAATTTTGATTTTTTAATTTTTGATATTCAATTACGCCCTCTAGCGGTGGACCCACAATTATGAAAATAATTTCCAGGCTTTTCCCGAGGCAACTTTTGTTATAAATATTTTTTCTCAAAGCGGTACTATAAACGGTTCCTGAGATATGGCCGAGAGCCATTCTTATAGGGGACACACGGTACATTTCACCTTACAGAAACAACTGGAATGTTTCAGCTCTTTTTTATTCATTTCAAAAAATAAAAAACACTTTTTCCGACAAAATAGTGTTTCATTATTACACTTGTAATTTGTTGGAGTATTAACTGCACAACACAACAATTAACAAGAAATCACTTAAAATACACATTAATTTTCTTCTCCTTCTGTATTTTCTGCGACATTAACATCATTCAATTCAATGATAAATTTATTTCCACCATTAATATGGAAGTGCCAAATCTACTTTGCTAACATTAGATACCTAAAATTTTAAAAAGGATAAACCCTATAGTTGGCTGCATACCATCGATAAAACAACGGAAATTTAAGTAAAGACTTCTGTTGTATATTGGTATAAGAATTTATTAAAATTCTTTAAAAAGTATCCAAAACATGATTGACAGTCACGAAACGTTTTCGGTCAAAACTGACTATCTTCAGTGTGAAACGTCCAGGGTACAGGTAGTTGAAACTAGCTACGTTTAAAGATCTGAAAACTTTTCAGTTACATTGTTAAAATATAGGTACAGGGAGTAACACAAGTACAGGTCATAAATTAAATCACATATTCTGGGACCAAAAATAGTTCGATTGAACCTAACTTACCTTTGTACAAATGTGCACATAAAAAAGTTATAGCCCCTTAAAGTTACAAAATAAAAATTGATTTTTTCCAATATATTGAAAAGTATTAGAGATTTTTTATTGAAAATGGACATGTGGCATTCTTATGGCAAGAACATCTTAAAAAAAATAAAATTGAAATTTGTGCACCCCACTAAAATTTTATGGGGGTTTTGTTGTTCCCTTAACCACCCCCCTCCCCCAAATATTTGAGTACGTTCCAATTAAATTATTATTGTGGTACCATTAGTTAAACAAAATGTTTTTGAAATTTTTCTGTCTCTTTGTAATTTTTCGATAAGTCAGTTTTTATCGAGGTATTTTGAACATTTGTAAAATCCATCACAAATTTTTACATGGTAAGTAAGATTATAGAGACCTGGTAATAAATATGAAAATTTATTGGGAATTTACATTTTTTAGGTATATTTTAAAACATATTAATATCTCGATAAAAAATCGTTTATCGAAAAAATACTAAGAGGCAAAAAAGTTTTAAAAACATTGTGTTTAACTAATGGTACCACAATAATAATATAATTGGAACGTACACAAACATTTGGGGTATTTAAAGGAACAAAACCCCCATAAAATTTTTATTAAAAAAGAAGCTGCATCTCGATAAAAACTGCCTTATCAAAAAAATACTAAGAGGCAAAAAGTTTTAAAAACACTGTGTTTAGCTAATGGTGCCGCAGTAATAATTTAATTGGAACGGACACAAAAGTTTGGGGGGCCTTAAGGGAACAAAACCCCCATAAAATTTTTATGGGGTGTACAAATTTCACTGTTATTATTTTTTTAAGATGTCCTTACCATAGGAATACCACATGCCCATTTTAAATAAAAAATCTATTCTCATTGTATTGGAAAAAATCGATTCTCATTTTGTAATTTCAAAGGGCTGTAACATTTTTTTATGTGCACATTTGTACTAAAGTAAGTTAGGTTCAATCGAGCTATTTTTAGTCCAAAAATATGTGATTTAATTTATGACCTGCATTTTTGTTACACCCTGTATCAAGATTACAAATAATGCAACCACATAATAACATTTTGACCAAAATCTGAATCCATCGACTTAATGTCGCATTATCTGTAATGTTATATATTTTAACAATGTAACTGAAAGGTTTTTAGAGCTTCCAACGTCCAAGACCCTTTAACTACCTGTACAGTGCTGTACACTGGACGTTTCACACTGAAGATGGTCAGTTTTGACCGAAAACGTTTCACGATTTTCCATTATCTTTTGGATAATTTTTAAATAATTTTAATAAATTCATATACCAATATACACCAGAAGTCTTTACCTACTTTAATATTACGTTGTATTAGATATTCCTTTTTTAATTACAACAGTTATGTTGGTATCAAATTTAGGAAGTGTATTTACCCTTTAAGTAAACAAATGATTTACAGACGATCGACTTGTTCTGAAACGACAATATTCTTCTGCTCATTTTTCAATTTGTTTTAATTTCAGGTTACTACTTTTTGGAGTTGGAAACAGGCTGGGGAAGGAAAGTTTTGAAACCTATTCCTCCAGGCAACGTAGATTTATGTAAGTATTTGCATATACAACTTTGCCCAACAAATGCTTAGGGTACAGATGTCTAAATGCTTTGCGGTGAATTGCTATGACATTTCGACAAAACAATGTGACTTTATAGAACTTCATACAATATCAAAACAATTGGTCCGAGAAATTAATAAATACCTAATACATATAATAACCGCCACGCTACCAGACACACGGGTACATTGAGTTAATACAGTCCCGGATCCTGCACTTGTTGCACTGTTTACTTTTATGACTAGTGATGTCTAGAACGTCACAAAATGTATAGAAACCAATACAAACATAGAAAGTTGACAGTTTATAGAACAGTTGTGTTTGAAGTTTATAGTGTCATCAAATACTATTGATTGTAATACATCCAACTCCCACAGAAATCTGGAAGCACGTTGCCACTAGCGCCACTGTCGGCTTGCGGTGAAACTACGTTGTGACAACGTAAAATTTGACGTAAACATTCAAATTTAATTTTATAAATTTTTGAATAACGAGCTAATTTTGCAAAATTAAATTAAAATAAAAATAGTTCAAACACTTATACAAAAACAATAATAAAGCAATTTTATAAATGTAAGGTTAGATTGCTCTGGTTATCACCCCGGACCACTAGATGGCGCTATTTTTTGCTTTCTCAAATGTAATGGGAAATGTCAAGAGTTGTATGTATTACAATCAATAGTATTTGGTGTCATTGTGTTAAAGTTGTAAAAGTTAAAAAGTATTGTAATATTGTTGGTGTTTGAATAAAGTTATTTTAAAGCAGAGTAACGATACTATTGATTAATGTATTTTTTGTATGGAAAAACAATTGTTTTGAATAATTTCATGACAGTTACATAACATGACAGATATGAAAGTCACAAATGAGAACGGGCCGGATTAGCTGAAGCCTAGCAATTATGTACCGGTGTGTCTACTAGCGTGGCGCTTACTGTATATATACAGCAGGTCTACTTAAGTTAATAAGCTATCAGCAGTCACAATTTGGAACCACTCATCAACCCCATTTGCAATACATAAAGGGTTAAGGCAGGAAGATGCGTGTCAGCTTTTTAACATATTGATAACATAACATATTTTAACATATTTTTACATTCGAAGCGGTCAAAGACTTCATATATCTAGGGACATCGGTTAACCCTAATAATAACAGATCAGGGAAAATAAAAACGGATCATAATTGCAAATCAGTGTTATCGTGGTCTATCAAGAACTTAACTAACAAAGACCTCTCTCAAAAGACCCATATAGACCACTGATAATCCCCATTCTCACTTATGTATGAGAGGCATGGACTCTAACCAAAAGAGACAAATCCTCTCTATCGATTTTTGAAAGAAAGGCACTACGCACGATATTCCAAGCGGTCTGTGAAAACGAAATATGGAGGCGTAGATATAACTTTGAACTACAGAATATCCACAAGCATAAGTTTGGTGGACAATAAATATATTAGCACTACATATAATCAAGCGAAACCATGTGCAGTGGGCAGGACATGTAACCGGGCCCGGAATCAAACATGATAAAAAAAGAATTATAACGACGCAACCGGTGGGAAAGAGAAGGCGGGGTAGACCAAAGGTGAGATGGATAGACAGGGTAAAATAGAATGCTAAGAAGATCGGTGTTGCATAGTGGAAAATCTATGCAACGGATAGAACAGAATGACGCAGACATTAACGTGAACGTTCTCTGCCATTTTACTCGAAATATAAGGTTTGTTTCAATACAACGAAAAACCGTCATGTAACGATCATCATCATCAATGGTGCTACAGCCCTATGAAAGAGACTCGACCTTCCCAAGTCTATTACGCCAGTCACTCCTATCCATTGCCAACCGTTGCCAGTTTGCTGCGCCTATTTTTCTCCCATCCTCATCTACACCATCCTTCCATCTAAGTTTTGGCCTACCCCTATTTCTACTTCCCACAGGTTGTGAAATAAGGATTCTTCTAGGAGGGTTGTTATGCTGTGATCTTGCTAGATGTCCTGCCCATCTTAGTCTTCCTATTCTTATAAGAGATACTACGTCTTTATCACCAAATATATGTTTATAATCTGTGGTATACCTCGTAGTTGTACCTCCTCCTCCAAATACCATTTTCACAGATGCCACCGAATATGCCTCTCAGGATCCTTCGTTCAAATATAAGCAGAAGGTTTTCATCTGCTTTGGAGACGGTCCATGTCTCCGATCCATATGTCAACACTGGTTGTATAAGGGTTTTGTATATGGTTATTTTTGTTTTTTGGCTTAAGTTTCTGCTTCTCATATGTCTACTCAGTCCAAAATAGCATTTGTTCGCTAGGATTATCCTTCGCTTGATTTCATACGTCATGACGTTCTCCTTGGTGATCAGGGAGCCTAAGTACGAGTATGTGAATTTGTCCACCACTTCAAAGGTAGAGTTATCAACAGAGAATTGGTGACCGATGTTTCCGGCTCTATTGTTGGGTGTTGATGCCAACATCTTAGTTTTCTCCTCGTTTACTTTCAGGCCCATATTTTTTGAGGCATTTGAGAAGGTGGTATACATTTCTTCTAGTTTGCGTGTTGTGCGGGCAACTAGGTCCACGTCATCTGCATATGCCAAAATTTGGGATGATTTATTAAAAATATTTCCTCTGTTGTCTATTCGGTCATCTCTGACCGCCTTTTCCAGAGCTATGTTGAAGAGGAGACACGCCAGCGCGTCTCCCTGTCGCATTCCAACATTCGTTTCAAACGCCTGTGATTGTTGGCCCTGTATTTCGACTTTGCAAACGACTTTACGCATTTTGTAGCCTTAACCAATCGTATCAGTTTATCAGGGATGTGGAATTCATCCATGGCTTCATACAATTGATTTCTTAGGACACTATCATAGCCCGATTTAAAATCTACGAAAAGATGGTATGTGTCGATATTGAATTCATTGGTTTTTTCCAGTATTTGCCTTAGCACAAAGATCTGGTCTGTTATTGATCGACCAGGCCTAAAACCACTTTGATATTCTCCAAGAAGCTCCTCTGAATGTGCACTTAGGCGACCATATAAGATACTCGAAAATATTTTGTAAGCTGTATTAAGGAGGGTTATTCGCCTATAGTTTCTACATTCCAATTGATCACCCTTTTTGTGTAGCGGGCAAACGATTCCAATACACCACTCTTCCGGGATTTGTTCCTCATTCCAGGCTCTCAGTATTATTTTATATATTTGATTAGTCAGGGTAGCACCTCCATATTTAATAAGTTCCGAGGATATACCATCACTTCCTGGAGATTTATTATTTTTTTGGTGTTTTATTGCATCCCGTACTTCTTGAATTGATGGAGGCTCTAATGGTGTATTGTTGGTTTCTCTTGGGTTTGGTTGATTTGGATCTTCTACTTCGATGGTAAGTAGTTCTTTATAGTGTTCCACCCACCTTTTCAATACTTCTTTTGTATTGAGTATGTGCCCCCCCCCCTTATCCTTACATAGTCTTAGCCTTGGTTTGAATTCCTTTCTTACATTATTCAGAGTTTTATAGAATTTTCTTGTTTGATTTTCCTGTTTTAATGCCTCGAGTTCTTCCAGTATTCTATTTTCATAAATTCTCTTTTTTCTTCTATGAATGCACTTCTCTTCTCTTCTAAGGTCTTTATATTTTCGGGTTCTTCTTTGCTGCATCTGTTTATATGCATCATTCTTTCTTCTTGTAATGTCCTCACAATCAGCATCGAACCAGTCATTGCGTGATGGTGGTTTCTCTGGCCCTAGAATATTATTTGCTGCGTCTTTGATATTACTTTTACACATTTCCCATTGTTCGCTGGTTGTTAGATTCTCATTATTTATGCAGTTAGTTTCGATATAGTTTTGAAACCTTTCTACCGTTTGCGGATTTTTGAGTTCAATATGCGCGTTGTTTTGGTACTTCTCTCCTTCTTCGCGTTTGAGATTCTAGCTCGAATTCTTGTGCCAACTAGAAAGTGATCTGAATCAATATTGGCGCCTCGATAGGTCCGGGCATCCATCAAGTTTGAGAAGTGTCTAGCATCTATGATCACATGATCAATTTGGTTGTTCGTTAATCCATCGGGCGAGGTCCAAGTTCCCATATGTATTTTTTTGTGTAGAAAACATGTGCTTCCTACGATCATGTTCTTTGCGGCTGCGAAGGTGACTGCTCGGTGTCCATTCGAATTGGTATTATTATGGAGACTATATTTACCGATGTGCGGTAGATATATTTCTTCCCTTCCGATTTTTGCATTCAGATCACCGATTACTATTTTAATATGTAACTTCTGAGAATGTCACTTCTGGGACAACTGTCATATGCTCTTTCTAATTCATCATATAATTCGTCTTTATCTTCGTCTTCCTTGTCCTCTGTTGGGGCATGTACATTAATAAGACTAATATTAAAAAACTTGCCCTTGATCCTTAAGCAGCTCATTCGTGGATTAATCGGCTTAAAATCTATAACCAAATGCTTGACTTTATTATTGACTATAAAGGCTGTCCCAAATTCATGTCTAGTTCTATGGCAGCTATAGTATATGTTGTCATGTAACGATCACGTTACTGTAAAATAATACGTTCCATGGCTTATCTTTTTTTTATTTAGCTAGTGCCTCGACAACTAATGGCCATTGGCATGGTAGGTACGGTAAATTTTTACAGTTAGGTACCTAGTGTCATGTGTAGTGTGTGTGTTGAGTAAGTGTCTTGTTACTTTGCAAAGTCGACGTCATTGACTGCGTTCACCAGATGCAAACACGTTCATAACAGTTTGCGTTTTGATTCTTAAACTTGTTGACAGTGAGCTGAACGGCTTATTGTTTAGATTAAAGTTTGACATTTTGCTTGTTGTTTGGTTTGAACGTAACCTAAAATAATTTTATCAATAAATAAATTTTTGAAATTATTCTTTTTATTAAGAGAAGGAAGAAAATGGATTTAATAGATAATAACGAAGCTGAATGTCTTCAGTAGCCGTTATTTTATATATATAAAATCATTATAAATATATTCTATAATATATACAATTTAAATTCCCGCCATATTTTTTCAATTGTCAACACATTTGCAAAGTTCAACATAAATATTTCATGCTTGCAAAAATGGCGACCGCTTTCCAAACATGTTTGACGTTAGGAAGTCGTTCAGAAGCATAAAGCGCAAACTGATTGCCAACATTTGCATCTGGTGAACGCGCCCATTGTCTTTGCGAAGAGACGCTAATTGTATCCGAACGTCTGCGGTCTTTCCGGTGAGTACCGATCCCACAAGGACAGAAACTATCTTCATTTATTAATTTATAATAAACGAAAAATTTCTGACCCTGGTGATATTCGAACTCACGACCATTCGGACCTTTCGATCCAAAGGTAGGCCATGGCTTATTTTGTTTAGTGCGCAGGAGCGTGATCGTTACATGACGGTTTTTCGTTGTGTTGGAACAAACCTATAGTGACTAAACGTGCGAAAAAACCGGTATTCCTTGGTTTCGAGATCAACTAGCATATTGACTTAAGTCCACCCGGCCGTGTTGCTAGATAACGCACGCTGAATGTAAGAGAAAGCGGTAGATTTATGCCCACCCCTGTAGTTTTGATTTTAAATATAAAACAATCTTTGTAAAAGCAAATGAACAAACCTAATTAATTTGTATTGATTTTGTTTTAGCATCCGGCTCTCCGAGATTGATCAGCAACATCATAATTCGCCAATGATATCGCGAAAAATGTTAACGAAATTATGGAAATTATGGAAATTGTTACTACTTAAATAAATACCAAAAACTTTTGAAGTGTTTTGTTTAATTTTTCACATCCCATTACCATGTATACTATGGTCCCAAACTAAAGCAATGTGAAGGAATGTTTATTACAAAATGAATTTTTTAGTTTATTATTATTATTACTTAGAATGGACGACCAACGATGGCCAAAGAAACTCCTGAAATGGAAACCCCCACGTAGGAAGAAAAGGGGAAGACCAAGACTATCCTGGAATGACACGATAAGGAAGGCCATGGAACACCGAGATTTGGAAGAGGAAGATGCCCAGGATAGAAATAGATGGCGGTTAGGTGTGGGGATGCGGCGTCAGCCGATATGACACCCCGGATATATATATATATATATATATATATATATATATATATATATATATTATTATTATTATACAACAAGTAAGGACTTTCAAATATCTGAAAATTAATCTATCAGCGACAACAATAAGAAGAGGTAGAAGACCAAATAATTAAAGCCAGTAGAACGGCCGGATGCCTAAACGACACAATTTGGAAAAACAAACACATAACAGTGGAAACAAAGGCCCGAATATAAAGTAAGTTATTAGACCAGTTACGACTTAAACGGCCGAAACAAAACCAGACACACACAAAAGACAAAGACATCTGGAGCACTGGCGAAGCGTCCATGTAACCACTGTTACCATTGGTAACAGTTAAAAATTTTGCAAATAAATATGTATTTTATGACGATGAATAATTCCATTTATTATTTTATTTTATTTTTACCAATAGAAATATATTATTATATTATGTGTTAATAGTACCTAATTCAGTAAATAGCCAGACACACGAAAATATTGGTGAGTTTATGTGACTCAGTTGCACTTTATTATATTCTGTTACCAGTCTCATTTGTGGTGACAATGAATGGTTATCTCGCTGTCGCTCGGGCGGCTCGGGACCGGCTAGTGTGAAAATTTTGAAGGAGCGATGGGCGTAAGCGCGCTGTGTATATCAGTAGGGCTGTTACCAGATTTAAATTTGCTAACAGTACCTATAATAAAAAGTGTGCGTGCAGTTCACCATGGATGAGTGTCGCTGCGTAATCGATCAACTACTTGAAAAGTAATTCTGATTGAAAAATAAAATGAGATTATTGAAAATGAAAGACCTATGTTAAACAATTTAAAAAAGGAATTTAAAAAATTAGCTCGATATTTTAAATTTAGTTGGTCCAGTGAAAATCCTTGGTTATGTGGTTGCAAGAAAAATAGACTGTATTGTTGGCCATGTCTTCTGGTTTTTACAGAAAAATGGGTGGACCAGGTTCACGATTTAAATAGTTTTAGAGTTTTAAAAAAGAGACATGAAATTTCTCCGTTACCTACATGTAAGATGTATACCCAATTTGATTCAGTTTGGCCAAACAAAAATCAAAAGTCCTCTTAACCAAGCTTTTAAAGCAAATATTGCTAAACATAATGAGTTTGTTAAAAAACTAGATAGGTACTCGTATATCCTTAGCTCACTTAGAATAGGTATGTACCGTATGTTTTTTGGCCGAACAAGAATTAGCGTTTCGTGGTCATTTTGAGGGCGACGGCTCTGACATTCGAGGCAATTACAGGGAATTGTTAACATTAATTGCCAAAAAAGATCAAAAATTTTGCCAACATCTAGAAACATCAACTGTTTTTTCGAGAATTTCAAGTGATATACAAAATGATATTATTGAAGCTATATGTATATACATTTAGCCATATCTTCATTTTTTTAAATAAGATTTTTTGCATCTGGTTTTGGTAACACTTTAGAAAAAGTCACGCGTCGCCACTGATCTGGAGACCAACGAAATGAAGTTCTTACGAAGGATTGCTAAAAAAGGACTACAGGACAGGGTAGGAAGTGAGGAAATCAGACGCATATGTGGAGTAGACAATATAAATATCGGGGTAAAGAACAGAAAAGAAGAGTGGAATGAACACATAAGCAGGATGTTTGAATCAAGGATAGTAAGAATAGCCGGGGACCAGTAGTGTACCGATAGATCAGCCGGCCCTGGTTCCAGTTGGGATGCGGGCCCCGCACAAAGCTTTAAATATAATTTATCTTATATAAAATATGTCATAAAAACTCAAACTAATTTATAGTCCATTTACTCACGGTTTTTGCTGTAAATTTTAAAGAACCGCTCGGATTGAGATGGAATTTGGCATACACATAGCTAACATGTCAAACAAAAAAAAGTGTGCCGATGTGCCCTAGGGGTGTTTCCCCTTCTCGGGTGAAAAAACATACATTCAAGATAAGTCCGGAATTGGATAAACTGACTAATTCTAAGCAACCTTTAAATTTTACAGAGTTTTTTTCACTAAGTCAATACGTTTCGAGTTATTTGTGAGTAAATAATACGTTAATTTTTCAATTAAAAACACGTTTTGAGACGGTTTCTCGCAAATACCTCAAAAAGTAAGTATGCTATCGAAAAAAATATTCTTAGTAAAAATATAGCTTATAAAAAAGTGAAAAATATGGTGTATATACAATTAAACCCAGTAGGTCATGAAATGTAGGTTCTTGTTGGTCAAATTCCAAATCGTATATTTCAACGTGAAATAACCAAAAATGAAGCACTTTTCGAGAAAAAGTCATCACAACTTTTTCAAAGTTTTTAAAAAAGCTATATTTTTGTTATTTTTTAGGTACTAGCATCAATATTAACTATGTAACGCTCAAAATAAAATTGGACATTATTTGTTGGTAAAAAAATCGTAAAAATCACCCCTAATTAGCATCCCAAGTGAAATTAATCGTTACCGCTTCACAAGTTACTTGATTTATTATTGCTTATATGATCTGTAAGTTTTAAGCGATCTGTAAGCGCTTCAAAGTGCTCATTTTGAAAATATTTTGGTTTAAAAAAAATTTTTAATTTTGAAAAATTTTTTTTTCAAAAAAACATCAATTATTGGTGATATCAAAAATCTCAACTAGTATAAAAAATATAAGTTTTGCTATTGTGAATATTTTGCGGACTTTTTGTTTTCCTGAAGACAAAAATTGGTTAAAGATTTGTTTTCAAAATTTGCATACACTCGTGATTAGTGACTCGTTTAAGCCCCTTTGACTACAGCCTTTTTGAAAATAAGCCTGTTACCAACCAAAAAAAAAAAGATACCAACATTATTTTGATCAAAATTTACTTACTTTTGATGTTAGAAATTTAAAAAAAAAACACTAGACTATTAAAACAGTAAATTAATATTAACCCCATCGTTTTTCATACTGACATAACTGATCACTTTACGCCAGACGTTTTTATAAATAATGAAACTCAAAAATTTTCTACATCCAAATCTCCAGTCATAATTAAAAACTTTAATATCGGAAAACTAACACAGCTTTTAAAAAATGAACATTGGAATGATATTTATATCAACAACATAGATTCTCAAATTGCATAAGACACATTTATAAATATGTTAAAAATAATTACATACAAACCTCTAGACTCTAGGGAGATAAAACGCTTAAATAAAAAACTATCAAAAAAAGCCTTGGATAACGGTGGGGTTGATATCTTTTATCAAACGACGAGATTTTCTTAAAAAGAAATTAGTGTCTAATATGATATATAACAATATAATATATACACTATATTATAGTGTCTTGTTATCCTTACCGCCATTGTCTATATTTAGAATTTCATTTCAATTTTTAAGAATTACCTACCTATACATATATATATATATATATATATATATATATATATATATATATATATATATATATATATATATGTATATATATATATGTATATATATATGTTATATATATGTATATATATAAAGTATATATATACATATTATAAAAGTACAGTCTGAATGATGACGGTTCTATAAACACGAGTATCGAGCCTAATGTATTGGGATTATTTTTATGACATTTGCAACTTTGTAGTTTACCTACATCTTATTCATGAATCTTGCTAATATAAACATACAACTGTTTGAATTATCACGTGTAGGCAGGCCATGGTGTTAGTCTTTACAAGTGTTGAAACATGGGCTTTGGAAAGCAGGTAATATGAGTAAGGAACTTTACAACAGCGTTCCCTGAATTTCAATAAATTTCATTTTCAAATTTTTTGAGGAATAGGTCTTTGTTTTTATTTAAAAGTACCTACACCAAAATTAAAATCTATTAAGCAGTTACATTTCCTATGTGTGTACTTGTGCAGTTCAAAATGTCCCCACCAAATTAGAAACAAAAGAAGCAAAAAGCGCGTTAAAGCGGGCCCCTGGAGGGCCCGGGTCCTGGTTCCGCGGAACCATGCTCAGTACGACACTGCCGGGGACAAGTCACCGTTAGGAAAGAAGTATAGGACCACCAAGGAAAATATGGAACGACAATTTAGGGGCAGATTAAAAGGCACCGTTGAAGAAAAACAGACAGCACTGCCTATATAAAAGAAACAAAAAGAAGAAGAAAAACAATTTATTCAAACCGTTACTTCCTGTTATATAACGTAAAAAAATATAGTAGGTTCGGAAATCGGCAAGAAAATCTAAACCGAATATAACAAATTTAAGCTTGGTAACATTGTGTGAATACGAAGTCTTCTCGGATATCAACAGAACCGTAATTGGGTCTAGACAAATTAATATATTTATTTAACAACAAAAATGAGATGGTTTACCAAACAATGTTTTAAATATGATTTGTAAAATAATTTTGAATTCGGTTCCGCTATTGAACTTGCTTTTTGTCATTAAAAATAGAAAAAAATTTTTTCTTGCTTAATATTTATCGTCAAATTATTTTAACTGTACTAATATGCAAGTGTTTACTGTAAGTTCTAAAATGACTAATTTACAATGATTAATGGGATGTTGAAATACCGGCATGTGTTTATCTTTAAAGTGGCTACTCGAAGTTCTTAAACATTTATACCAAACATTGGTACCGCCACTTTGTTGCGCATTATGGCCGATTTGCGTTTCTACTATACTTATTTGTTACCTCATAAGTAAACAAGAATAAAAAAACCGCTAAACGCCGTAAAAATGAGTGGCGCATACAATACTCCAGCTACAAAAGAGCTGATATTAATATTACGTGGCGCGAAAATGTGCATTCATTTTGATGGAAAATAAAATTCTAGTTTTATTTTGAAAGATTTTTCCATAATATTTGCTGAATTTGAAGTAAAACGCGCCACAAAAGAGTAACTTTGATACAGTTTGAATTTTAAGGCTATTTTGTGGCGCGTTTTACTTCAAATTTAGCAAATATTATGGAAAAAATCTTTCAAAATAAAACTAGAATTTTATTTTCCATCAAAATAAAATACATTTTCGCGCCACGTAATATTCATATCAGCTCTTTTGTAGCTGGAATATTGTATGCGCCACTCATTTTTACGGCGTTTAGCGGTTTTTAATTCTTGTATCAGGAGTTTTTCAAAGTTTTTTATAAATTAAATGTATGAAGTTGAATGTAATGTTTCTCGATTACACGTTAAGCATTATAAATGGTCGCCTTTGTCGCATTCTTTACCAAATGATCTAGTAGTAGTACCAGACTTGTGATAAGATAATCCGAGTTCATATCCCTGCCATCCTAATAATTATGGCCGGCAAATGAACTCGGATTGCATGATCAATCTTAGCGTCGTAACCACTACAGCTACATAAACTATTTCGTCGAAAATGGTTAAATGGATTATACTTTTGGAGCTCGATTACTTCTGAACGGCTTAACCGATTTTGATAATTAAACATGGGTTTAAAACGTATTGACAAGTAGTATCTGATACATCCAAGGTCAAGTATGATAACTGAAGGTGTTACAGGAATTATTGAGCTTGAAAAACCGTTTTCCCCATAAGAAATAGATTTGATCATACTTATGAAGCCTATAACTTAAAAATTCGAATTTTCCTAGATATGAGGTATACACCGTTAGATGCGTCTAGAGTCCTCCTACAAACGCTCAGTTATTGACGTAATTCGTAGGTTGAAATTTTGAGTAATTGTCAAAAAACCAAATTGCCAACTTTTGAAGTGTTTTTATGTTTAATTTTTCATATCCCATTACCATCGCCATTATGGTCCCAAACTAGAGCAATTTGAAGAAATTACTGTTAGATTTGTATTTCCTTTTTATATCCTTTTAAAGGAGATGTCGAAACGATTATTTTAAAACGTTTTTATATACTTGGCTTGGTCTTTGTCACTATGTCCGGCAAATTTTGTAATCCATTTTAAACATACTTCTAGGCTACCTAGGCACCTGAAATTTTCAGAATAGCTCAGAACTAGTTAACAATGCAATATTTAACTGCTATTATATGGTTATTTCGAGTTTTTTTTTTTGAATTTTAAACTATTATAAAAATATGACTACGGTAATGACATTTAGATCCCATGTTAATTAAAAGTTAATATACTAAAAATTCATAGTTTATAAGTTAATTTTTCTTTCGAAACATGTTTCATTAATTTTTTGTCATTTTAAATATTTTATTTGATTTATATGAGTTTAAAATCGATTACAAAATTTTTTCATGATATTATAGGGATTGAAAAAACAATATACCTACAATTATAAAATTACAGTTGATAATAATATAAAATTATAGTTAATAATTTTATATTGTGTCCTTTATATAACAAAACCGCGGTATTATAAAAAGTACTTTTTTATAAAAGTGTAATTTTTGGAAAGTTAAGCATTATTTAATTCTATTTGAAATCTAAATAATGCAATGACATTTCGATCCAACCTGTACGTCAAAAATATATATCTCAATGGTCTAGTGCAGAGGTTCTAAAACTACTTTTTCTCGTAGACCACTTTAAAAAATTTACTGGTTTCGGTGAACCCCCAGCAGAAGTGGTATTTCGTACCTGTGCACGTAAGTGGCGGGTCTAGAAAATTGCTTGGGGTGGGGGGAACTTGGGTGGAAAAAATAAGACATTAATGAAGGTCGAACCGTCTTTTTCTTCTTTTTTTTTCTCAAAATATCATTCCAAGCGATTTTACAGTGATTTGGAATTTATTTAAACTTTGCATTTTTTGTTCTGAAGCTATTTATTTATTTATTTATTTATCGTAAAGTATCAACGGAAAAAATAATGTTTTAATAGAAGGGACTTAAAAATGTGATTATTAGGCATTATAACAAGTTTCTTTATTTAAAACATGTTTTTGATCAAATTTTAGGGTAGAAAACCTGTAGAATACTGTTTTTTACATTTACCTCCATTCCCAACATACATGTTCTTCTATTTGGCTGAAAATTTGCTCAGAGATAGTCAAAACACAGGACTTTAAGTTGTTAAAAGAATTTGTATAGTTTTACAATACAAAAAAAGTTACATGCACTAATATCAGAGTCAAAATTATATAGTCCAGTCAATATATAGTCCAGTAGAGGGGGTCAATAGTAGTGTAAATTTAGAATCGCGAATGAATTCTGCCGTTGTGTTAGCCGCCATCTTGATTTTAAAGAAGAACCGTTTTTGCTCAATATCTCCGCTATTTTTAACTTTCCGACAAAACGTGTAAGGACTGAAATTGTTGAAAATATGATTTCCTATAAGTAATTTCTTTTATTATAAATTTTTTTGTGCCGTCGACATTTTCCGAATTATGGGGGGAAATAGTGACAATTAGAGCATAATTATTGAATTATCTCGTTTATTATTAGTTTTATAACAAAAATGTACCTATACAAAAATGAACAGAAAAAATAAATTTTATACAATTTTAATCCCTTTCATTTTTTTGCTAAAATCAATATTTCAGGTAGTACGTATGCGGTAAAGGCGCGAGCATAAGACCTGATTGGTTTGATAGCAGTGGTTGTTGTTCAATATCTCCACCATTTTCAACTTTTCGACAAAAATTTTAGGAACTGAAATTGTTCCAAATAAATCGTGTTTACAATAATTATTACAATTATTTTTAACCATTTTTTTTGTACGGTCGATATTTTCCGAGTTAATTGTACTTAAAGTAGACGCCTATATTTTTGACTCTGATATTATTCCACGCGTTTTTTATATTGTAAAACTATAAAAAAAAATTTAACCACTTAAAGTCCTATGTTTTGGCTATCTGTGGGCCAATTTTCAGTCAAATCGAAGGACATGTTTTTTGGGAATGGAGCAAAATATAAAAAACGGTATTTTAACGTTTTCTACACAAAAATAAAATTTTTAATCAAAATAACTTATTATATTGCGTTATAATGATATTTCTATGTCCCTACTATTAAAACATAATTTTTTCCATTGATTTCCATTGATATATTACGAAAAAAATGGAAATTTGTTTAAATAAATACCAAATCACTATAAAATTTTCGTGGACCCCACTTACAACTTGTGAACCCCCATTTTTATTTCACGCCAACGTAGATCCCCGTTGAGTCCCTCGTGGACCCCTGGGGGTCCACCTGGACCACTTTGGGAATCACTGGTCTAGTGGATAAGACACTGTGCTTTTACTGAGGAGGCTCGGGTTCAATTCCCGGCATCGGAAATCCTTTTTTATTTTTAAAATTGACATTTTGATTTGAAAAATAATTATTTTTATTAGACTTTTTATATTGTGTCCTATAAATAATAAAAACGTGGTATTATAAAAAGTTCTTTTTTTTTAAAGATTTAGATAAAAAGTTATTATTGGTAATAAAAAAACGAAAATTCTCCAAAAAAGACCAGAGGCTAAGTTAGACTTGTATCAGCCTAGAGAATAAACTGGATTTAGATCGGGATATAGCACTAACTAATGAAAAAAAGGAGGAATGGACTAAGAACATAAAAGAGCTCTTCCTGGATACGAGATCACCAGTTAACACCACAAAGTATACGAATATGGTACTGAAATTTTAAAAGCGGAACTAGAAAAAGCCGTCAAACAAAGCAAAAATGGGAAATCGCCAGACCCTAACCAAATACCATCAGACTGGCTCAAACTTCTAGATGACGACAAAGTCTCAGAACTAACAAACATTTATAACCACATATACGAAATTGGAATAATGCCACAAATATGGTTGGAGTCTACATTTACCCCACTCCCAAAAAATCCTAATACATCATCATGTACATACTTTAGACTAATTAGTCTCATGAGTCACTCTCTCAAACTATAGTTATCGGTTTACTTTTAATTGACTTCCCTAAGACCTTATCCAATGACGTTTTAAATATGGTTGATTCTTACTTACACCTAAGGCTGCGGCCAGACAAGCGATAATTTACGGCGCTGTAATAGCAGTAAAATGAAGCCCGAAAATGGGTTCCACGGCGAGTGTAGTGGATGGCCATACAGCTGTAAAATATCACGCAGCAACATAGGATATGACCTATTTTTCGCGCTTCATTTTACTGCTCTTACAGCGCTGTAAATTGTCGCTTGTCTGGCCGTAGCCTAACAAAACAAAACATCAACATATATTGGGGTAGCTCTGACGCCATGTTTTCAGGGGTACCTTAAGGCTACATTTTACACAAATTTACTACTCATTTTATCCACTTGACAGTACAATTATTGTTAGTCACGCCATTAATCAAGATTTTAATCATTCGTTAACTTGGAAAAACTCATGTATTAATATATTTAAAAATACTAATCTAAAGGTGTTTTGTTCAAACAGGATGCGTTGTAAGATAAGTAACATCAATGAGATAGTTATTGATAATGAAATCATTAAATCTGCCACTACTGCAAAAATTCTAGTAACCCAGGAAACATTTAAAAAGCATTTAAAAAACGAAAAATTACTGGCCGTTATTTTTTTAACTATGCTTTGTTTTTAAACCAGGAGGAGTAAACTAAAAAGGCAGATTCACACCTAAGAAAGTCACTAGAGAAATGACCAAATACATCTTCTTTTTTGGTTGATCATATCGGCCTTCGACGGTAATCCATAAATATTATATTATACTAGTATGTCGCTAAAGAGTTCTAAAAATAGCGTTTTTTATATAAAAGCAGACTAAAAATCTAAAAATTAAAGGAATAATGGAGAAAACACAAAAAATCGCTGATATAACTTAATTAACCTATGAAATGCCAAAAGTGTCAAAATTTCATAAATGTCATTAGTGTCAAAATTTCATAATAGTGGAGTAAACTTGCCTGAGGTTGGACCAATTACAAACAAGCATTACGGCGCGGTTTTAATTACTCCTCCTGGTTTAAAAACAGACCATAGAATATCTGCTGCAAATCAATAGAAATGGCATCACGTGGGCATCGAAATGTTTACTGTGTCATGGTTTTTTTTATTAACATTTAAGCAAAGAAAGAGATTTGTTTCAATCGCTTCAATATTGTGAAACAACTACGCATTGTAGATACAAACGTTCTACAGACGGCTTTCTTTTAAATACTTGCTCTTTAAAATGGGAATTTCTAAATTACAAAATGTTTATAAGCAAAAAAATTATTGCAAAATAAACCAGAAAGTAAGCATTTTTTTCAATTGTTTATAACTATTAAAATAAACAATAAATATATTTAAAAACATTTCATAATGTGAGTTTTTATGTAGTTTCTATAATATGCAAAAGATGGAAGAAGGTTAAGTAGTTTTTAAACAATTTTATTTGTTTATACCATTTGAGAGAAAAAGGTCATTTTCAAATGACGTATATACAGTCGAGCTTCTATAATCTGATTATTAACTTCAATGTTGCCGTTATTTTCATTTAGGAATTTTTCTACGAAATCTTCAGATGATAAATACAAACATATTCTATTGTTCGATAATCTAGAGCAGATTAGTGTATTTTTTGGGTGGATGATTTCTACCAAGGGAGGAGGTAATCTTGTATTTTCGCATCTTCAATGGAATTAAAAATGTAGCCTGGCTTTTTGAGGGAAATTTTTGTTGAGAAAGTGCGGTAGAGTAGCTTCTTCGTGTAAAATTATCTAACTACACTAAAGGCTAAAATCACTTCAATCGGACAACACGAGGAAATTTGAGACATCAAAAATGACCCATATCATTTTTGATGTCTCAATGGTGGTGCGTTAATTTCTTGGGGTAGTGTATACAATGAATCACTGTTAGTGATGAGCGCGCTAATAACCGGCAAAATAATGCAAAAGATGGAAAACATAATAAGTTTTGAAATAAAAAGAGATGAAACTGGTAGAGGTGGAAATTATTGATATAAACGTATAAATTTGCATTACATAGTTTCCCACCTTTAGACGTGTCGGATGAGTATAACAACTATCACTGTGACAAGAGAATTTTATGTGACAGGAGACATCTAAAGGGGGAGCTATGTAATGTAATGCAAATTTATACGTTTATATCGATAATTTCCACCTCTACTAGTTTCGTCTCTTTTTATTTCACAATTTATTATGTTTTCCATCTTTTGCGTTATTTTGTTGGTTATTAGCGCGCTCACCACTGTATACAGTATATAAGTTATATAGACACGGATGTTTTTCCACTTCTTGTACTAATTTTATATTCAACAACTGTTCTGTCAGTTTCGCCATTTCGCGAAGTAATTTTAACTAATAAAATAATAATATCAGAACAAACTAGAAACTGAAACTAGTCTCCAAGCAACCTGAACGTCTAGTCGCAGCCGACTGATCACTGACGCATTACAGACCGGTTACTAACTAGTGGCGTTATGTGCGGATACTTATGAAAATACATGGACAGCAACCAATAAGGAACTGATTGGTAACTTAAGTTTACAACGGTTTTTTTTAGTTGCTTCATGTGCGGACGACCTTAGATACTCTAAGGCATATTCGCTCCGTGCGTGACCATGGAGGAGATACTCCGTGGAAACAATGCCAAAGTCCGTAGCGGCGAAATATGACAATTTTGGCGAATTTTTGTAATGCCAGTGTCATTATGTTCATTCGCAGACCCTGTCGGTGACTTTTAATCCACGACAACGCATCCGCAATTTAATTCTATATTATATTTATTTAATGTATAATCGTTTATTGATAAATATACCAGTATATTATTAATTAATAATTTATTAATAATATTAATTAATAGTAAATATACATTGTATATTTATCTATCAAAGGTATCCTCTTCTCGCGGACTAGTCCCTGACTGTCTTCACGCACACTTATTGTTTGTAAACAAATTTTATCAAAAATGGTAAATAAATATTACATATTAACGTCAAGTATGCCATGTGTGTATCATAAGTTTAACGTCAAATTGTGGTTGCCAAAAATGTCAGGCGACTACGCTAGGTGTCGCGTCAGTCATGCACGGCGCGAATACTGTATTACTCAAAGCCCGATATTTTGGTGAACACCTAAATCTTGGATAGAGATATCACAATGAAGAATGGTAAGTAATCATTGGCTAATCATTGTATATTAAAAAAGCTTTTAATCTTAAATATTAAAACTATACCGTATAAAAATCTATAAATTAAACTTTTTTTTGTGGTTATCTCTAAACTATCGATAGCGATAACAATATATTATTTGTTAAGAGAAATACATCACCCAGGGCCTAGATTCCGTGCACTGTAGATATCTACAGTCGCTTTCTGTCGATGGCAATTGTCATGAAAATATTTGAATTTTTAGTTTTAATTCAAATATTTTCTTGTTTTACTAAGTGTCACTTCAGCATCAATTAGAGTATAACCTAGCAAAACTAGAAAATAATTCAATTAAAGCTAAAAATTCAAATATTTTCATGACGCGTGACATCGATAGAAGGCGACTGTAGATATCTACAGTGCACGGAATCCAGGCCCTGATTATTCTCAAAGGTTTGGTAACAAGCATACACGTGCATACACTAACATCTAATGATGGGTGATAATTATAATTATTATTTTCCAGAGAAAGTTCTCGTATCGACAACAATTTTCGTTCTAGTGGGGTTGGTAGTGGCCACACAAGTGTTTTATATATTTTTTATCATCCACACAACTAAAGCTTTTAGAAAGGAAATCATTAGAAGAGGTAAGTAAGACAATGTTATTTTCATTTTAACCCGGGAGCAGTCGCGCCGCACTGTGGTTCCAAATGTCGAAAAGGTGGTCATTAACCTTTAAAAGCGTATATTGTTCATATACTTCGGAATTATTTTCGTACCTAAGGGTTTTTGGCATCGTTGATTACGAATCTGACATTTTTTTTGAAAACAAAATGGCGGATCCAACATGGCGGAAATAAATAATTGAAAATATCAATCAAAACGTAAATTTTTTTTCAAATTTGGTAGTTTAAGGTTGTTGATTACAAATCTAACATAGTCTGGGCTGATTATCGGAGAATAGGCCATTTTTGGGAAAAGTTATTTACCAGCAATTTTATTGCTGGAATCGAATTATAAGATCCTATATATTAATAATATAGGTATGCAAAGTCCTCAGATAGTGTGCTACTTTTTTATAAACAAAATGACGCCCGAAAATCGTGTTTTTTTCAATTATTGCTCTAGAACTCCGAAGATTTTAACTTTACAACAAAAACACTCAAATAAAAATTCACCGTGATTAAATTCTGCATAGAGACGTGTTCTTCCCGATCTGCTCCGACGAAAATTTTCCTCGGAAAATGCGGGTTTTCCCAACAAAATCTTTAATTTTCAAATAAAGTTTTAGATAAGTAATTATTTAGCAATAATTAAATAATTTGGTGACTTAAAAGCCTTCTTAGTTTAGATTATAGTTCCAGAAGCTGGTGAAAATTAAACGAATATTTTAGCAACAATTCAATTGTTAATTAATAATTTACGGTCGCAATAATAACCAAAATAATTATGATACACTGATCAAACTTTGAAATCTTATAAAGATGAGATGCCTATAATATAACATTTTGTCGACAAAATATAAATTTTTTATTTTTTTGCATAATCTTTAAATGTTTAAAAAAAAATAGTTATAAACAAATTAACGTTTCTCAGAAAGTTTTTATTATATTATAATTTTAAAAAATAGCTAAAATGCGCATTTCAAATATCTTGAAAATGAATCCTTTAAAACTTTTTTGCAACCATTTGCAAAAAAGTTATGAAACAGCAAAGTAAACATATGATTACTACGGTGTTAATAATTTTTTTTAATTCTTTCAAAGCGTAGAAGTGAGTTTAAAGTACAAGCTAATTATTTATAAAACAATATCGATTATCAGCTTAATGGTTATATTTTAATTAAAGATCATAAATATATTTTTTTTGTAATTTACACGCGCGAAAGTAGAATAATACAGTACCGTAGCCACCCCCCCCCCCCCACATACACAACTCGCGCGAGTTTAAGCGTGTCAGTCGCTTCGAGTGAACATTTTATCTACGGCTCTGTATCAAGCATACTTTCGCGCTAAAAATTACAAAAAAAAGTATTTTTAATCTTTGATTAAAATATAACCATTGCACTAATTTTTGACATTCTTTGTGAGTAATTAGATTGTACCATAGACTCACTTTTAAGCTTTGAAACAATTAAAACAAATTATAAACAATGAAGATATCGTATATTTATTTTGCTGTTTCCTAACTTTTTTGCAAATGGTTGGAAAAATTTTTTAAAGCATTCATGTTCAAGACCTATGAAATACGCATTTTAAGTATTTTTTAAAATTAGAATATAATAAACAATTTCTAAGAAATGTTAATTTGTTTATAACAATTTTTTTAAACATTTAAAGATTATGCAAAAAAATGAAAAATTTATATTTTGTCGACAAAATATTAAATAGGCATCACATCTTTATAATCTTTCTAAGTTTGATCAATGTCTCATGATTATTTTGGTTGTTATTGCGACTGTAAATTGTTAATTAACAATTGAATTGTTGCTAAAATATTCGTTTCATTTTAACCGGCTTCTGAATTTATAATCTATACCAAGAAAGCTTTTATTTCACCAAGCTATATAATTATTGATAAATAATTACTGGCCCAAAAAATTTATTTGAAAATTCGAGATTTTGTTGGGAAAACCCGCATTTTACGAGGAAAATTTTCGTCGGAGCAAATCGGGAAAAACATGCCTCTATGTAGAATTAAATTGGGGTGAATTTTAATTTTAGTATTTTTGGTGTAAAGTTAAAATCTTCGGAGTTATAGAGCAATAATTGAAAAAAATACGATTTGTCGGCGCCATTTTGTTTATAAAAAAACTAGCACACTATCTGTGGACTTTGCATACCTATATTAATAATATATAGGATCTTATAATTCGATTAAAGCAATAAAATTGCTGGTAAATAACCTTTCTTTGTACTTTACTAATTAGACCAACGTATTATAACTATTTTTTTTTCAAAATTTTAAGATTATGCAAAAAAAAAGAAAAATTTATATTTTGTCGATAAAATATTAAACAAGCATCTCATCTTTATAATCTTTATAAGTTTGATCAATGTATCATGATTATTTTGGTTATTATTGCGATCGTAAATTGTTAATTAACAATTGAATTGTTGCTAAAATATTCGTTTAATTTTCACCAGCTTCTGGAATTACAATCTATACCAAGAAATCTTTGATGTCACTAAGTTATTTAATTATTGATTAATAATTACTTACCTAAAACTTTATTTGGAAATTATAGTTTTTGTTAGGAAAACCCGCATTTTCCGAGGAAAATTTTCGTCGGAACAAATCGTGAAAAACATATCTCTATGCAGAATTTAATTTCGGTGAATTTTTATTTGGGTGTTTTTGTTGTAAAGTTAAAATCTTCGGAGTTATAGAGCAATAATTGAAAAACATACGATTTGTCGGCGCCATTTTGTTTATAAAAAAAGTAGCACACTATCTGCGGACTTTGCATGCCTATATTATTAATATATAGGATCTTATAATTCGATTCCAGCAATAAAATTGCTGGTAAATAACTTTTCCATGAATTTTGCTAATTAGCCCAGAGTAACATTATTTTTTTGAAAAACAAAATGGCAGATCCAATATGGCCAAAAGAAATTCAAAAATTTTATTCCACGCGCATATTTTTTTAAAATTTTATATTATAAGGGACATTATTACCAATACACTTTCTTTTTAAAGTACAATATTTAGAATCTATTAGGCATGTTCAACCGCCCATACATACGCAACAATCGCTAAAATCATGTAATATGCGTAATTTCACACTTTTGTATTCAAACAACTACCTGCAGTACATAGGCAGTTAAAAGCAGCTAAACCAATGAGATTCTGTATCTGCTGACTTTACGTTTTGAGATTAATAAAAATTAATCGCAGAATTATGTACTTGTTGAATGTATTTTTACGAAATTGTTGTTGTTACAAGTATATTTTTACTGTTTATTCATTAACAAATTGTATGCATTTATTGTTACCAAATCTTAAGTCAACTTTTATCTTACATTAATACATACTCTAAAAAGAAGAATCTGCTTTACAGCAATAAAATTGATAAACCAGAAAACGTTTTACAGTGTTTTCAATATACGGATCCTTTTTGACTTTCACTGCCGGCCAAAATAATGTCGTACATACATGGCTCACTTGTCCCGGACCTATAAATAAGAATATTCGGTCTGATCCTTATACCTGCGTATTACGACTCTACGATAGTATGAGAAAACAACTGGAAACATGGAAATCCCTAAATATCCTTTTATTTTTTGCCTCATGACCACGTTTTCTACATTTGGAACCCCTATGCGCCGTTAGAAAAAATCTAACATTTTATCCTTTTCCGTGATAACTTCATGAAAAATTTTGCAACATAATTTTCCACTCGTGCCTCGAGGAAGATTGTAGTAATGCGTAGGTATGCAGATAGAAAAAGAACTTGGACAAGTTAACTTAACATGGAACGAAGCAAAAAATACTGCAATGAACAGAAGATAGTGGAGAAAATTAATAATAAAATTGGGCGGACGGGATTCAAAAAATATTTTTGTCTTGCGCAAAATACAAAGCAGATGTATTTATTAATTAGGGTCAGTACCAACTGACCTTCGGCGATTAGTTTATTCATATACATTTCAGTTTGTACTGTAATAAAATTAAAACCTTATCTATGTTAAAGTCATACAACTCTCAGTCCCTCCAGGAAGAAACTTCACTTATCCGAGATATTTACGGTATCAGATGTTAAGTTTTGGGGGGACCCCTTCCGTGTTTTTGGACCCTGGTATGCTAAAGTATTTCCCAAACATATTCATACTCATTTGGACATCGTGAGCAGTAAAGTTATTTACATGGGCTTATTCGAGATTTAGCCATACGGCTCACAGTCCCTCTAAGGGGAAAATTGACTCATCCCAGATACCTACGGCATCAAAAGGATTGAACTCTGGTGGGACTCTTTCCATGTTATCGAACCCTAGGTGACTTGGAATGTAGGCGTATCTCCTAAAAATTTTCGTACACTTCTGGCCGTCGCGAGTAGTACAGCTTTCTGCATGGTCTTATAAATATGTTCATTCAGACCCAGGTTTTTTATGCTTTCGAGGAGGGTCCTCGGATTGTCTCCAGTAGTAGACATAATAATCGGTATTTTCTGGGTACTTTGCATTCTCCATTGTCTCCGTATTTGAATTTCCAGATCTCTGTACTTGGCGATCTTTTCAGTAAATTTAGTACGTAGATTATTGTTGTTAGGAATCGCCACACCAGTGAGTGTTGTTTGTCTCGTCAATTTATTGACTAATACGAGATCTGGTCTATTATGTGGGCTTATTTATTATTTATGTATTATTATGCGGGACTATTATTATTAAGAATAAAACCCCTTTCTTCTTCTTCTTCATCTCGTAGCACTACAACCCGGGGTGGGTCTTAACTGACTGCACAACTTGCTTCCATCTCGAGCAGTCGTCCATGATAGTTGGGTCAGTAGGTAGCCACATTGTCATTAAATATGACCATGTTATCTCTCCATCGCATTCGCGGTCGTTCTAAGGGTCTTTTTCCTGTCGGAGCTTCCTCCCAGATTAACTTCGCAATGAGTTAGGGAATTAGGTAGTTTATGAACATGATCTGCCCATCTTAGACGTTGGGATTTAATCTCCTGGACTATATCGCTAGCCCTAGAATGTAGAAAATGAAGAGCTAGAGCTAGATCGCTAGCCCTAAAAACCCCAATAATTGTAAACTATGAATTAATTACACTGTAGCACCTAGTCACTCAAGAACTTTCTTTTCATCGTATTTTGCCCTTGAAATTGGCCGTTTTGGACAATCGATTTCTGTTTCTGATCGCTTGGTATTGTCTGTTCATTGAAATAAAAGTACCAGATACGGTGACCTAAACAGGTAGGTAACGTATGTGTAGACGTAGACTGTACTCAGAGCCCGATATTTTGGTGAACGCTTAAATCTAGATATTAATACGTATCCATACGAGGGTGCTCCGTGCTCGGTGTAGGAGCTTAGTGGATACGTTGCTGCCCGCCGTTCGGCGCTCACCCTCTTCGATTCAACCCGTTTGCGGTTTATATGTAGGGGAGCGCATACCGTATCCATTTGAGCAGCTACACCGAGCACGGAGCACCCTCGTATAGATACGTACCTTTACAGACAGACATTTTTAGTTTATCAGAGTTACGAGTGGCAAATAAATCATTGGCTGTGAATAATGTAATTCTAAAATGCTTTGATCTTAAATATTAAAACTCTACAAACTCTATAAAAATCTATATATCGCACTAATTTGTTAAGTAATCTTGATACTGATAGCGATAATAATATATTATTTGTTGAGAAAAATGTATCAACTTGATAATTTTTTTAAAGATTAGGTAACAAGCATACGCTAATATCTTCTGCTGAAGATGGATACGTTTCCCTACGAAATATCTTTATTCATAACTCTATTCGTGTTTATAACAACTGGACTAGTGTTTTTTGTTTGTTTTGTTAGACACAGAGATAAAGCTTTTAGAAAGGAAGTCATTAGAAGAGGTAAGTATGACAATGAACGTTATTTTCATTTTAAAGGACATTTTAAAGTGTCGTCAAAACAATTACACATAATTAATAAACATGGAAAGTTTTCCTGGATGGGCGAGGCAATGTAGCACTAAAAATCCCAAAACCTACCAATTCTTTTGCAGTTTGATGAATCTCAATGAAATTTATTAGAATTGATTCGTAAGAGCGTTAAGAAATTTTGTGAACTAAAGGGATGATGTCCAAATAAAAATTTCATTATCGAACAAGGAAAATGCATTTCAAAGTGGCGAAAAAGAAGAAATTTGTAATTAAGAAATAATTGACAGAACTGAGTTGAATATCACGATATAGGAGTTTTTGGGATCGCTGAATACGAATATCATAACGGTGACAGTCTACGAGGCACCTGGTACCCAGGACGAGCCTGAACACTAATATCATGTCGGCAATGATTTCCGAGGCACTAGAGCGAACTGATATTGTATTGTAATTCGATAAAACTCCAGGAGACAAGTCCCCGCTTGGGCACCATGTGCCTTGGAGAACATTGTTGACATGATACTAGTGTTCACTGCCCCCAAAACCTCAGAGTAACGACTTTGCATCGATTTTGTATCGAATTTTCACAAAACTCCAGGAGATGAAGCTGGTCCTGGACACCAGGGCATCACGAATATCATGACAACATCGCTGTCATATCCGTGATCAGCGACTCCCTAAAAACCACCTATTAGTAATATAACTAATTTGTATCAGTTACATATTTCCAAATTACAAATTTAGAAGATGAATTTGTCTTGATTAGCTAAGAAGATTATTTTAAATTGTTTATAATTATTGAAATAAACAACAAAAATATTTAAAACATATTTCACAATGTGAGTCTATGTGGTTACTATATGTGCAAAAGATGGGCACGATTGGTCAAGTAGTTTTTAAACAATTATATTTGTTTATCTCATTTGACAAAAAAAGCTTATGTTGATAAACAAAAAAGTTAATTCAAATTAAACCCGAACGTAAGCATCATTTTCAATTGTTTATAATTATTGGAATAAACAATAAAAATATTTAAAACACATTTTACAATGTGAGTCTTTATGTGGTTAAATATGTGCAAAAGATGAGCCCGATTGGTCGAGTAGTTTTTAAACAATTATATTTGTTTATTAGTCCATTGAAATGTTACATTTATGGTTGCATTTTTTAGAGAAGTCAATTTTATTTTTTTTTAATGTGTAGGGGGGTTCAGTAGAAACTTAAGTTTAAATTTTTGGGGTCGCCACCCTTGTACCCCAGCCGCCATCTTGGAAAAAGTGGTGCAAAGGGCTTTCACGCTGTATCTCCTAAACTAGCAACCCTACAGAAAATTTAATTATGGATAAAATGTAGCAAATTAAATTTTCTACAATTGTATATCTATTACTTTTTACCGTCAAGTGACCAACAAAAAAGTTATAAACAAAAATAAGAGAAAATTTTGTAAGAAGTTTCCTTTTGGAGGTTATAACTTTTTCCGTTCATTTCACAATAAAATAACATCATAGCGATTTTGTAGAGGATTTTTCAACGAACAGCTTCCGCTATAAAGCTGTTTAATTTTATTTATTTATCTAGGTTTTACAGCGCTCCAAACTTGACCAGATTCTCGAATTCTCATAGGAATACAATAAAAACAAAACCTTCGGCTTACTTTTCTATCTATAGATTTATTTATTATGATTTTAACATTCCTATACTATTATTAAGCTATTTTTGACCCTTTTCCCCGCCACCTATGAGGTAGAGTCTGGAGGCGCGTTTTTTGTGTGGTATCCCCAATAGGCCTAATCCACGGACAATTTCTAGACAAAATAATATTATTTATTATTACATGTTGAAAAAGATCTATTATAGTTATTATTTTTTCATTTTTTTCGATGGTCCAAGCTGTCAGTCTAGATCTGAATCAGTTTCCGAGGTGAATTTTTGTGGTATAATGAGCGTTAGAGTTGGCGTTATTGTCGGTAATTCATCTTCCAATTAATTTTCTTCAATAATTAATGTTGATATATCCACGATGTTGCTGCAACTGTCACCACCACAATGGGGATACACTGCTGAACATTTGAGGCCTGCTTTTTGGCAACCACATGCATTTCCAGTTTCCATTGCATTTGCAAAAGGTGCATTTAATAAGCTCGGGGGTACTGGAGGCTTGGAAGTTTAGATTAGTATCCAAAATTTTCCATGCTTTTTCCAGCCCCAATCTTCTGGATCACAATGTTTACCGAGCCATGACTGAATCTGGTGATACACACGGAGTCTGTGGAAGCGGGCTGCATCTGGTGTTGGAGGAAGTGAGAAGAGATTAAATGCATTTTTTTGTCACTGTTTTAGCGAATCGTTTGTATCTCAGGGTTTCCAGAGAATCGTCTTTATTTCCGCCATATAAAAACGTTCTCCGACAACAGTGAGTAAAGATGGCTCGACTTTCCCACTAACAAATAATTTTTCCCAGAGGTTTCTTACAAATAAAATAACCACCACTCATGATTCGCGCTTACAAAAAAACACAAAATGCTTATCTAATCACAAAAATATAAATTTTACCCACGAGACTCTCAATGGTATTATCTATAAAACTCAAAATACTTTTCACAATTTTTAATACGACTGCAAGTGGCCAAATAAGTAGCACAACTGTAAGAACAAGTTAAGGAGAGGGGAACAGACTGCTGTGCCACCTAGGATAAATTATAATAATAAGTAATAGCAGGGTGATCAATTGGAATGTAGAAACTATAGGGGAATAACCCTCCTTAATACAGCTTACAAAATATTTTCGAATATCTTATATGGTCGCCTAAGTGCACATTCAGAGGAGCTTCTTGGAGAAAATCAAAGTGGTTTTAGGCCTGGTCGATCAACAACAGACCAGATCTTCGTGCTAAGGTAAATACTGGAAATAACCAATGAATTCAATATCGACACATACCATCTTTTCGTAGATTTTAAATCGGCCTATGACAGTGTCCTAAGAAATAAATTGTATGAAGCCATGGATGAATTCCACATCCCTGATAAACTGATAAGATTGGTTAAGGCTACAATACGTAACGTTGTTTGCAAAGTCAAAATACAGGGCGAACAATCACAGGCATTTGAAACGAATGTTTCAAACGAAAGGCGGTCAGAGATGTCCGAATAGACAACAGAGGATATATTTTTAATAAATCATCCCAAATTTTGGCATATGCAGATGACGTGGACCTAGTTGCCCGCACAACAAGCAAACTAGAAGAAATGTATACCACCTTCTCAAATGCCTCAAAAAATATGGGCCTGAAAGTAAACGAGGAGAAAACTAAGATGATGGCAACACCCAACACCGATATCAACACCCAACAGTAGAGCCAGAAACATCGGTCACCAATTCACTGTTGATAACTCTACCTTTGAAGTGGTGGATAAATTCATATATTTAGGCTCCCTGATCACCAAGGAGAACGTCATGACGGAACAAATCAAGCGAAGGATAATCCTAGCGAACAAATGCTATTTTGGACTGAGTAGACATATGAGACGCAGAAACTTAAGCCAAAAAACAAAAATAACCATATACAAAACCCTTATACAACTAGTGTTTTCATATGGATCAGAGACATGGACCATCTCCAAGGAAGATGAAACCTTCTGCTTATATTTGAACGAAGGATCCTGAGAGGAATATTCGGTGGCATCTGTGAAAATGGTATTTGGAGGAGGAGGTACAACTACGAGGTATACCACAGATATAAACATATATTTGGTGGTAAAGACGTAGTATCTCTTATAAGAATAGGAAGACTAAGATATGCAGGACATCTAGCAAGATCACAGCATAACAACCCTCCTAGAAGAATCCTTATGTCACAACCTGTGGGAAGTAGAAATAGGGGTAGGCCAAAACTTAGAAGGATGGTGTAGATGAGGATGGGAGAAAAATAGGCGCAGCAAACTGGCAGCGGTTGGCAATGGATAGGACTGACTGGCGTAATAGACTTATGAAGGTCGAGGCTCTTTCATAGGGCTGTAGCATCATTGATGATGATGAATAGCAGCCATAAAACGGTTAGAGGCGTTTGAAATGTGTTGCTACCGACGTATTTTGAGGGTCTCATATATACACCACACACCTAATATAACTATTATCCAGGAGCTAAGAAAAGACAAAGAAATTATTAACACCGTAAAGAACAGAAAATTGGCTTACTTCGGCCACATTATGCGTAATGATAAATACCGACTGCTACAGTTGATTCTACAAGGCAAGATTGAGGGCAAGAGAGGCCCTGGACGTAGACGTATATCCTGGCTAGCCAATCTTAGGAAGTGGACTGGTCTAACGTCAACTGATCTATTTCGAGCTGCTGTAAATAGAATAAGATGGGTCAATGTGGTCGCCAACATCTCCAGAAGATAGGCACCTTTAGAAGAAGAAGATGAAAACGCCGCGTCGTGTGAAAAAAGGGAAGACAGATTTGTTATCACAAATAAAATTGTTTATCAGACAAAATATCGCAAATTGTTGAACGAGAAATTCAAAAATGATTTATAATTTGAAATATCTCAGTGCCGTACTATTTTTTTCTTTAAAAAATTCAGACAATTATCCGTATTCGCGCCAATGATGTATATCATATTCTTAATTGTATGTAAAAAAAATCACCATAAGTTTGTTTTCTTCAACGCCCTGTATCTTGAAAACGGATGGCGTTACAAAAATTTTTTACTAAGCAAACCATAATTATTTTTTAGTTTTTTACCTATCCTAGAGACGGTGTTACCTTTTCCTGGAACACCCTGTATAAAAATCTATGCTTTGAATTAATTCGTTTCGTTATCTTAATATTATTGATAGCGATAACAATATATTATTTATTAAGAGAAATATATCACATTAATTATTCTAAAAGATTTTTTAACAAGTACACGAGATGGGCGATAATAATAATGGTTCCAATGGTTATCCCTTTTATCCCACTTATCTCACTATCCCACCAATAAACACCGATGATGATCCTATTGATATAGGTAAAATTTTAATACCAACCTTCGTTCTAATAGGGTTGGTAGTGGCCACTCAAGTGTTTTTTATATTCCTTAACACCCACATAGTTAAAGCTTTTAGAAAGGAAGTCATTAGAAGGGGTAAGTAAGACAATATTGTTTTCAGTAGTAATAACCCAAGGACATTGATAATTGTTCGAAAAAATTTTATAACAGATTTCGAAAGCTTGTTGCTTGGAAATAGACCGACGCCGTAGGCGGAGGTCTGTTGCCTGTAAGCAACAAGCTTGAGAAAGTTGTTAAAAATTTTTTGAGCATTTATCAATGTTCGAGGGTTATTCGGATAGAAAATTTTTTGCTGATATAAAATTAATAATAATTTCATTAATATTCTCATCAGTATTACAACCAAATCGTGACATTTTGAAATATTGAATATTTGAAATGTCAAAATCGAAATGAAACGAAATGTAGGTATCCATAGCTACATGATTGAGTGAAAACAGCCCATGGGATCTGTTTTCAGTATAATGTTGGTTTTATTGGTTGTATTCAATCAGATGACCACAAATTAATTGATTTCATTGGATTTCTAATTGAGCAAAAAATTTTCAGTAGTAGTAACCCGAGGACATTGATATTTGTGCGTAAAAATTTAACAACAGATTTCAAAATCTTGTTGCTTGGAAGCCTTGTGTTTTAAAAACTTATGTTTCCAATAAGCAACAAGCTTGAGAAAATTGTTATTACATTTTTGAGGATTTATCAATGTTCGAGGGTTATTCGGAAGAAAATTTATTGCTTTTCTTTAAACACATTTTCTTTTGATGCCTATTCGTTTCGAATATTGACGATCATTCTGGCTATAATCATTTTATTAACTGATGCTTTAAATAGATTAGTTGTTGTTGTGGAGAACCTTTTCCTCAGGTTCTTTAATCATGATATTCTTCTTCTCACAATTCCTTTCCTTGAAGGATTGCCTTTAGTAATCTGTATTTATTGCCGTTTCTCATTATGTGTCCGAGATATTCTAACTTTCTCCTTTTAATGATATATATATCACCAATCTTTCTCTCTCCATTCTTCGTAATACGGTCTCGTTGGTTATCTTTTTCGTCCATGATATCCTTGGATTCGCCTGTATAGTCACATCTCAAGTCTCCAAGTTCTTTCTCCATCGCTTCAGTGAATGTCCAGGATTTACCTCCGTAGTATAATATTGAGAAGATATAACATCGTAGGAGCCTTACTTTTACCTCCAGATTAAGTTTGTGGCTTTTAAAGAGTTTGGCCATGTTATTGAATGCACTCCTAGCCTTCTCTATTCTACATTTAATTTCTTGTGAGTGATCCCATTGTTCATTTACTATTGTTCCAAGATAGGTATGCTGTTTTACTCGGTCCACTGGTGTATTCGTGATAAGCAGTTGGGCGTCTCTAATTTTATTTTTGCTAATGCCCATAAATTTAGTTTTTGATATATTTACTTGTCGTTCAAATCTTTCACTTACTTCATTTACTTTGTTAATTAGTTACTGTAAACTGTTCAAACTGTCTGCAAAAATAACGGTGTCGTCTGCGTAGCGGATGTTGTATAGGCGTTTTCCATTTAGGAGTATTCCATTTTCGCAATTTTCCAAGGCTTCATTAAATATTTCCTCTGAATATAGGTTAAATAATATAGGTGAAAGTATACATCCTTGTCTAACAACTCGTTGAATCTGGATCGCTTCCGTTGGTTCATCTCCAAGATTTGTTATTATTGTTGCTGATTGGTTCCAGTATAAATTTTGTATTATACGCCGGTCTTTATCATCCATTTGGGCTTTTGTTGAACTGTATCAAATGCTTTTTGGTAGTCCACAAAGTAGGTGTAAATATCGCAAGTCATATCTCTGCATCTTTGAAATAATACCTGCAGACTAAACAGTGCATATCTTGTACCTACGCCTTGTATGAATCCAAACTGTGTATCTTGTGTCTCATAAATACAAACACAAAATTATTTCACACGAAATTGAAAATGGTTATTCATTTTTGACAAAATTATTTATTTAAAGGTACAATAATCAGTAAATGAACAATTCTAAAAATTGAACGAAGACCAAGAGGTGTTAGTTTCAATAACTGACGACGATGTGTTTTCACGCATGCTGTTAATAATTACGTTGTGATGTTCTTGGTCAATATTTAAGTAAGGTTTTATGGAGTTATATTAATTATTAATATAACTAATAGTTATTCCAATAGTTCTTCATCATCTGATAAGTTTTCTTCTGACGATATTTCATGTTTTGACCTTTTGTGGACGTTGAATTATTACTTTGTCAATATTGCTTCATATAATTTAGATAAGTTGATTTTGTTCACATACATAACTCCTACATTAAATACGTTACTAATTTTTAATAGCTAAATGAGCTTCACAAAACTTGTATGTCTTAAATGAACACAAAAACAAATTTGGTAAAGACACTTCCTTTAGTACACACAAATTTTTAAAATTCACCTTAACATAAACGATCCGATTGCTCTTTTAAAGATCTGTTTCGAACGAAATCAATTTAGCATCGTCCAAAATAACATATTTTTCTTTGTTAGTTACATCTTCGATAAGGTCTACCTTTTTGCAGTTCTAGTATAGCTGCCCAATTAAATGTTATTTTTAAATTACAAAAAATAGCAACAAGATACCTGCTTAGCCTCAGAAGAACAACACATTGCAGAACCTACTTCAAAGACTAAGGAATTCTAACTCTTTCTTCTTTATATATTTTAGAAACTGTTTGCTTAATTCGTAAACACTCATCTACATGTCTTTCCAGCACAGTGTTGCCAATCGGCGGATAATTATCCGATTTTCGTACCTTTTTGATAGTTGTCGTATCTTCTTCGTATCTTTAAATAAATCGGATATTTGCGGATATTTTTCAGTGTATCTACCATCGACTAAAACTTTCTTATTCATATATTCCCAACACCAACAACATATTAATTTTGTTTGGTTACACCCAAATTTTTATAAATAGCCTATACTGGATGAATGTTAGTGACATCCGATACTTTTCATCTTTTGACAAAAGGGACATATGCCGATTCTTTTGTTTAGAATTTAAATGCACAAGTGCATCCACTTAAGGCATACTAATCCAATTCAAATTTCAAAAACCGTCTGCCGTCCGATGTTATTTAGGAGTTTTTAGTTTTTAGTCTTTAAACTTATGAAAGCTAATTCACGCACGATTTAGTTTTATTTTCATTTTATGTAGTGCAGTGCTTAAGTAAATGTTTCCAGATTTCTCGGACATGAGATGTAGTTAAATCTAGTTCTTTTTTGTAAAGTTCTATCAAATCTAATATCTTAAACAAAACCATTTCATCAAAACATGTTATACTTACCTAATTATATTTATGATTTTTTTGAGGAATGTAATGGTACTATGCAGAAAAGAACTTTCCGGCACACAACGTCACTTTTCTGCACACTACTGTCAGTTATTCTGTGAGAAAATATTAAGTTTGTTAACATAAAATTGTGCAGAAAAATGCATTTGGAATAGTGGTTGTAGAAAAATCTACTTATTTGAAACTAGTAATATCTAAATATCTACTAATTAACTCAAAAATCCTTCAATTTTTTTGCATATAAAAATTATTTAGTCGGGCATTAACGTTGAACGCACGACGGGTATTATGGATACTAACTTTGATACCTTAATAACTACAAGACTATCAAATACATTTCTATTGTTTTAGTTGTAATAAATCTTTAGTTGTTAAAAGAACGTAGGCGCAAAATTTCGGACCAATAATCTTTAAACGTATTAATTTTTTTCGAATCCTGAGAAAACTAATAAATATTTTTGAAAAATTTGAACGCAGAATGAAAGATTACATTATTACCGAGGGCTGAAAGTTCCTTAGAATAAACAAAATGTTTCTTTTGAATGAGATATTTAAAACTAAAAATCATACTTAATATTCTCTTTTCCTTTTACCCCTGTAAAATATTAGAATAAAAATTATAGAAATCTTCAGGGACTTTCGGCCCTCGGTAATAATGTAATCTTTCATTCTGCGTTTAAATTTTTAAATAATACTTATTAGCTTTCTCAGGACTAGAAAAAAATAATGCATTTTAAAAGCATTCACCAGAAATTTTGCGCCTATGCTATTAATGTAGCTGTAGTTTATTTTGTATTGATTTATTTATTATTTATTTTTCCAGTACCTAGTTTTAGGTAGTTATTACATTTTAATAAAATAATATTTAAAAGTGTTTTTTTTTACTTAAATAATTATAATAAATTAATATAACGATCCAAATAATGAAATATCTAGATTTATTTATTTATTTAGAATTTAACACTTACGATAATACAAAATACGAATAATATAATAATAGTAAGTAAATAGTATTTACATACATGGATTAGGTAATAATCAACTAGGATACGAGATTTTCATCTACAAACGAAAATTTTTAAACTGTGAAATAGAGAATCCAGTAGATTAAAGGACCGGTTGTTCGAACGCTAATCAGAAATGGATTCAACTGATCATTATCAAATATTTAATTACTGTCAATATCAACTTTATGTTAATTATCATAATGATAATTGATTACAATCAACTGATTGGCGTACGAACAACGGATTTTGTTATTTGATGGTTGTTAAGGGGACTAAAAGAATAACATTGACAACATTGATTTTAATAACAGAATAATTTTTGACCTAGCGTACCTTTTCGTGACAAATCGGATATTTTTCGAGCGATCATCGGATAATCTAGAGAAATCCGATTGGCAACACTGTTCCAGCAAGACCTAATCATGACTAGTCCACCAGAAAGTCTACTGAGTTAGTCAAGAAATCTGTATTATATTCTGCAAAAAACTATACAACCATATCCATTTACAACTTAAATCTGCAACATCTTTCCCCAAGTTCCGTAAAATGACAAAATCTTATCTATCTGAAAGACCATATTACTCAGTAGAAGAGTTTCTAAATGAATAACGAAGAAATTACAGTACCTTTATGTAAAAGTAACCAAAGTATTTGTATCTATATTTGGGTGTCATATGCAGCAGCTTAAACTTGTGGTTAAGGTTGTACTACGCAATTTGCAATTTACATATTTAAATTTTGCAATAGATTGTTTTTATTTTATTACATTTTTTTTTATTTTATAATATTGACAATTTATGTAATTTCAGTAAATTGTATTTGTTATTTTATGACCATTTATAAACTTTGTCCATCAAATTGTAAAAATTTTCAGTAGTAATTGCACAAGAGCTCTAAAATTATTGAATTTTTCCCGAGTGACACTTTGACAGTTTTAATTTCACGAGCCGAAGGCGAGTGAAATTATATCAAAGTGTCACGAGGGCAAAAATTCTATATTAATTTTAGAGATCGAGTGCAATTTGTTGCGATTATTTCATGAATAAAACTGTTTAACACCAAAATTTTATTGTAATTTATTTATGTAAGTACAAATTAGTACAATTAAACACACAGTTGTTATAAATATTAATTTGACGGTTGAAAGTCATCACTTTTATAATTTTTAAAACATTAATTGTCATTAATGTCACTGAATGTATTTTTTCGTAGCAACGAAGGGCATCTGACGTAATATACTCGACGACGGGAAATTATCAAAAATTATCGGGTATAATATCACAAGAGGGTGAGAATAAATTGAAAATAATGCGACAGTTTTTCGAAAATTTGTTGTCTGGCAATAGACACGAGAGCCCGCAAGGCTCGAGTGGCTATTGCCCAATGACAACAAATTTGAGTAAAAATGAAGCATTACTTTCTTATTTATTCTTACTGTCGTGTGATATTCGTAAGATTATTTTTTAGTACGTATATTATGGATATTTTCTTAAATGTGACAGTTGTCAAAACTAGGAAACTGGTTGCCATTAAACAGAAACAATACTTAAAAAAATTCTATCGGTAATTTTCTACAGTAGATAATTCTCAGTATAATTTTAATCTGATTGGACAGAATTAAACACGTGATCAAATATCTTACTATACGATTGGAAGTTAAAATCATTAAAAAATAATCGATTTAATTTAGATTTATGTAGCTTTCTATTGGTCAGAATCTCCTATGAATGAAATAATCAGTGACAACAACATACAGGGTGATTGATTACTGTGGTAAAGCTCAATAGATCCGCTATAGTAATTTATAGCATTAAAAGTTAATAGCAAAAATTGTAGCCAACTTTGAGCTTCACATTACAAAATTAGTTAGAATGTTACAGGGTGTTCGATAACACAGTGGAAGACGAAACTTATGTTTTTTAAATGGAACACCCTATATTTTATTTTATATTCGAAATCCTGTTAACTTCTCCATGACAAAAATATAAAGGTTTGTTATGTTATACATGATATTTACAAAGTTATAACCAATTATGTATGAAAATCGTAACAAGTTCAACTCTCTGTATAAATAAAAATAAACACAACAGCGATGGTTTATTAATGCCATATATTTTTATTTAGTCGAAATTTTCAAGAATTATTGACATTGCTAATATTCTTTATATCAAATTCAGGGTGAGTTAAAACGCAAGTACATTATTTTCTCAGTAATGTTAAATGGAACACCCTGTATTTTATATCATTATTAAAAAGTAACATTACCGTACTTTAATTTTTATACAACATTCCCTATGTCTAAATTTATTATTTTAGGCATTTAATTATTAAGTAGGTAAGCCATGACTGAATTGACAATTGACGATTACTGATTATCAATCCGGTAATCAATGTAACAATGCAAATAAGCAAATAAAGAAATAAAAATAATTTATTAGTAATGCATTTTACAAAAAAAACACAACCACAACACGCAATATTTTTGGAACAATTAAAAACTACTTTTTTATGTAAATGTAACAAATAAAGAAATAAAATTAGTAATAAACTTTACAAAAAAACACACAAATCAAAATACAACATTTTGTGAAGACAATTAAACACTACTTTTGTATGTAAATGTAACAAATAAAGAACGAAAAATAATTTATCAGTTATACATTTTGCAAAAAAACATGTTTGAAAAAATTAGAAGCTACTTTTAATAAAATATTTTTAATATTTAATTACACGAGGTGATCAAAATTACCTCTTAACACATTTATGTACGCCTAAAAACGATCATTGAATGAGCTACTTATTCTACGAAGCATTTGTAAATTAACACATCGAAATACACTTTGTATTCTATTTTTCATCTCATCCCTTGTTGTTGGATGTATTTTATAAACTTCACTATTAACGTAACTCCAAAAAAATCAGTCAAGTTTATTAAATTCTGGTGATTTGGGTGGCCACGCTACTGGTCCATTGAAAAATGAAAATATCTCGAAAACTAATCAATTTAGACATAGAGAATGTTATCTAAAAATTAAAGTACGGTAATGGTACTTTTCAATAGTGATATAAAATACAGGGTGTTCCATTTAAAATTACTGAGAAAATAATGTACTTGCGTTTTGACTCACCCTGTATTTGATATAAAGAAAATTAGCAACCTCAATCATTCTTGAAAATTTTGACAATACGTAAAAAAATATGGCATTAATAAACCATTGCTGTTTTGCTTATTTTTATTTATACAGGGAGTTGAACTTGTTAGGATTTTCATATACTTATACAATTGGTTTTAACTTTGTAAATACCCTGTATAACATAACAAACCTTTATATTTTTGTGATGGAGAAGTTACCAGGATTTCGAATTTAAAATAAAATATAGGGTGTTCCATTTAAAAAAACATAAGTTTGCTCTGCCACTGTGTTATCGAACACCCTGTAACATTCTAACTAATTTTGTAATGTGAAGCTCAAAGGTGGCTAAAATTTTTGTTATTAACTTTTCAGTAATAACAGTAATCTACAGTTCTTTTCTACTGGTCAGCGTTGTTTATTAAACATTTTAATAAGATCTTTGTTCTATGATTATTTGACTGTATTTGAATTATCCAATATAAAAGTTGATAAATTATCAATAATCAAAACTAGGCAAAAGTGTTGTCGTTAAAATTCAATTATCATTTCTCATAATTGAGTGTCTGCAATTTAGAGACTCTACTAGACAAGAGAAACATTGTCACTAACAATGACAACCTGGTCCCCAGTGAAAACATTGTCATTAACGACTGCGAAATGAAGTTTGCGGAAAAATACACATATCTTGGTTATGAAATACGAATCACGAGAGACAATCAAACATGCGAATTGGAACGAAGAATTGAAGAATTATCCTCTCCTGGGCCGCATATGGTAAACTCAGAGACGTATTCAAAAGTGATCTTCCAATCTGCTTGAAACGGAAAGTCTTTGACCAATGCGTTTTGCCGGTTATGACCTATGGTATCTGCTAAGAAGCTAAGAATTGCTCAACGTAAGATGGAGAGGTCGATGATTGGTGTGTCATTGCGGGACCATATAACAAACGAAGAAGTACGATTGAGAACAGGAGTCACAGATGTATGTGAGGTGGCTAAACTTAACTGGAATTGGGCCGGTCGTGTGGCCCGTCTGACAGATGGTAGATGGACAAAGAGGTTGCTCGAGTGAAGGCCAAGAGCTGATAAAAGAAGTAGAGGAAGACCAACCACGCGATGGACGGACGATATAAAAAGAATGACAACAAATTGCATTCAAAGCACCCAGGACAGAAGACAGTGGACGTAAATAAATTAACAAACTGAAGAGTCAGTCGAAGAAACATGGAAATATTTTAAAGAAGTGATGATAGATACAGCAAAAGAAACAATCGGATTAAAAAGAAGACAAAATAAAAAATGGATTACTAAAGAAACACTACTACTGATAGAAGAAAGAAAAAAAATCAAAGAAGAAATTCTACAAAAGGAAGGATCGGAAGAAGAGAGGGCACTTGAAAGGAAATACAAGGCAAAAAACGCAGCAGTAAAAAAACAAGTCAGAAAAGATAAAAGAAACTATATAAATGAGATGCTACATATATCAGAAGAAGCAGCGCAAAAAACGACTTACGAACACAATATATAATCATACGAAACTTAACAGGAAAAGCACAACGAAATATACGAGAAGTAAAGAATAAACAAGGAAATAGAATAAAAAATGAGAAAGAAATAATACAAAGATGGAAGGAATACTGCGAAGAGATATTATATGCTAAGCATGAAATAACTCAAATCATAGAGGATGAAGTAGAATCACCAGAGCTAGAAGTGAATATTGGAGAAATTACAAGGGAAGAAATTGGAAACACCGTAAAAATTCTAAAAAATGGCAAAGCCGCAGAAATAGACAATATACCCATTGACATAATAAAAGCAAACACCGAGCAGTCAGTAGAAATGCTACATATACTTTTGAATAAAATATGGACGGACGAAGAATTGCCAAAGGAGTGGAAAGAGGGATTGATTATAAAAATACCCAAAAAAAGAGACCTGAGCAAATGCAACAATTGCCGTGCAATAACACTAATAAGTGCCACATCCAAAGTGCTGACCAAAATCATATTGAAAAGATTAAAGCTGGAACTAGATAAAAAAACTGAGAAACAACCAAGCAGGCTTCCGTTCCAACCATTCCACTATTGATCACATTTGCACCCTTAGAATTTTCTTGGAACAAACAAATGAATGGAATAAAGATATAGATGTGAGTTTTATCGACTTCGAAAAGGCCTTGGACCGTGTAAATAGGGCACAGATGTGGAAAATCCTTAGATTTGGGATATATGGATATATGGGATACCACTAAAAATCATAAACTTTATTAAACTCTTCTACGAAGGATACAAAGCCAAACTAGAACATTCAGGTGAAGTAACAGAATAAATATCCATAGAAAGTGGAGTCAAACAGGGTTGTGTACTATCCCCTACTCTATTCCTTATTATGATAGATTGGGTAAGTAATCGACGATCGAACAGGCATCAGGTGGAATCTATTCAAACAGTTAGAAGATCTCGAATTTGCAGATGACATCTGCCTGATAACTGAACACCGAAATCATATGCAAGCAAAAATTGACAAATTGGCACAGTACTCCGACACGATCGGACTTCGAATAAACACAGAGAAAACTAAACTTGTAAAAAATAATAACCATCCAAATAATAAAATAATGATAAACGGTAAAGAAGTAGAAGAGGTAGACAAGTTCACATATCTGGGATCTGTCATGAAAAGGAGCGGGGGGTGTAAAAAAGATATACAGACGAGAATAACAAAAACATTCGGCATCGGAAACAACAAAAATTAAAATCTTATCATAGTTGCACTAAAAGTATACCTACTGCTCTATGGACCAGAAACATGGAAACAGGACGAAAATACAACTAAAAAACTACAAACATTTGTAAACAAATCTCTAATAAATATCCTGAAAATATACTGGCCAAACAAAATAACTAATAAAGAACTATGGTAAAGGACAAAGCAAACTAACATATCTACGACAGTCAAGGGAAAAAAATGGAAATGGATCGGCCACACTTTGAGGAAAGCAAGACAAGCACTTGAATACCAACCAGAGAGGAAAAGAAAGAGAGGCAGATCACACAACAGCTGGAAAAGAACAACAACGAGAGAACACTAAAAAATTGGACCAAGATGGGGCGAAGTCAAAAAGAGAGCAAAAGATAGAAGAGAGTGGAGGGAATTAGTCCACAATTTAATCCAGAGAATAAAAACAAAAGAAGATGCGCTGTCCCGGCCAGACAGCCATCTTACACTTTTGGCCAAGAAACGCATAAGCGCCCAATACTCCACAAGGAGGGATGGAACGAGAGGGATATCCAGCACTGGATGCAAATGGCTGATTGGTGATGATGATGATGACCATATAAGACAGGCAGATAACCTATGCATATACTGTATTCAAAGCCCGATATTTTGGCGAACACTTAAACCTTGCATAGAGATATCACAGTGACGAATGGTGAGTAATCATTGGCTAACCATTGGAGTAATCACTGTATATTAACAAAGCTTTTAATCTTAAATATTAAAACTGTACCATATAAAAATCTATAAATTGAACTAATTTGTTTCGTTATCTCGATACCGATAGCGATAACGATGTTTTATTTGTTAACAAAAATACATCACTTTGATGATTTTCAAGGGTTTGGTTTTGGTTACAAGCATACGCTAACATCTAATGATGAGCGATAACCCTGATAATTATAATGGCCGTATCCCATTTCCCAAAGATAATTCACAGGATAAAATTTTAACAACAATCTTCGTTCTAGTGGGGTTGGTAGTAGCCACACAAGTGTTTTATATATTTTTTATCACCCACACAGCTAAAGCTTTTAGAAAGGAAGTCATTAGAAGAGGTAAGTAAGACAACTTTATTTTCATTTTAAAGAAAAGTGTCGTCAAAACAACCACACATGATCAATGGATGTGAACCATTTTTCTGGAATGTTAAACGATTCTACGATACTTCCCAGCATACCTGTCTACACTATCGATGTTGTGGTTTTATCTAGCTTTATCTTATATCTTCTCTTCTTCTTCTTATGTAGATATTGTCATTTCATCGTTTTCCCACTGATCGTTTTCCTATTGGGGAACCGTCTCTCGCCGTCTTTACTACTCTATTAAAATTAGGCTCATAGATAAGGTATATACAGAGTGGGCCAAATAAAAGGAGCCACCCCGATATTTGGCAGCATTTATTGGATTTTAAGAAAATAAAAAAACAGGTCAATTTTTGATCTAAGGGGGACACATTTTTACGGTACAAACATCTGTCATTTGTCAACTCCCTCCCTTCCACTGCCCCCACACCTTATTTTTAAATAGGGAATAGGGGTCGTGTGCTAGCTCATTTGAAAGGCTATTCAATTCTCTATTCAGTAATATCAACATTGACATAAAAATTTATACAGGGTGTCCAAGAAAAATTATTTTAAATTAAATTAATTGACACAAAAAAAAGAATGAATGTAATTTATTTAACTCAGAATACATTCTACTGCTGAAAAAAAACAGAAAACAATGTGTATTTGACAAATAAACACTGTTTGTTGCTTAAATTCAATATTCAACCTACCAAGAGGCAGATGGGTGGAAGCTTGAACATTAAAATTAAGCAAAAAGCAGTGTCTACTTATCAAAAAACATTTTTTGAAGTTATACTTCTTTACGGGCGTAATGACGGTGAAATTTTATATGGGAAAACCTAGCGACCGGGCGCATGCGCATTATAACTTTGTTCTGATTGGATGTTCAAATGACATGACAAAAATTATCCAATATGGCAGCTGTGGCACAGCTGTGGGACTGTGTTTGGTTTTAATGTATGCTTGTTGCGTTTTAAAATTTGTAGGAAGAGAAACAACAAACAAAAAGTTAGTTAATGGTTATACTGCCTTTTTAAATAGTTTTCATATTATATTTTTGGACTTATTTACATAGAAGAGATGATTGTTGCATGCCAATGTGAAAGCTCATCAAACTGTGCCTAGTATGAGTGCCGCAGATCTCGCTTATTCAAAGCTAAAGAATCTTTCACTGGTAAGTGTTTTATAAATAGTTGATCAAATTTTGTTATGATATTTGAACATAGCCACTTTGCACGACGCAAGTGATTGCGAAATGTATTAGTCGTTATACGGGCTCCGATACCTACCTTGAACCTACCAAAATACATAAGTAGTATGTAATACTTTTTTTTACATAATTTGATTACCATCAAAATTTATATCAATATTCACATAATATATTGTCTTCTTACCCTATGTTTTGTTGTATTTTTTCAATTCTAAATCATTTCAATTCAAAATCAAAATAATTTGATTTACATAAGTTAAAAATGTCAAAAGGTTAATCTGTTTAGTTAGACGATCTTCGCACATAATGACAAGCTGCCTCTGTGGTGCAGTTTTAATGCGGGTGAATCCCAATACAACGCAAATACCAGCCGCGTGGTAAGTTGGTTCGAATCCCAATAGAAACTTTTATTTTTTTATTTTTTTTTATACATTTTATGATTGTAAGTATATTTATTATATAATTTTATTTTCAGAAAATACGTATTTAGTTAAAAATTTTTCCGACAATTAATGTTCAGAAATCATTTGTGACATTTTTAATGTGTTTGTGTGTGTTTTATTTTTTTATTATTTTAATTTTTGGCACTGTTTTAATAAAAATGTTTGAGAAGTATTAAGTATAAATTAATTTAATATTTAAATAAAATATAAATAAAAAGTATATTAATTTCGTTTATAATCATATAATCATATAATCATATAATAGAAGTATAACTTCTTACGTGCGTACAAAGTACACACACATTCTTTTTCTGCTTTCTGTCAGCAGTAGAATGTGTTCTGAGTTAAATAAATTACATACATTCTTCTTTTTGTGTCAATTAATTTAATTCAAAATAATTTTTCTTGGACACCCTGTATACATTTTTAAGTCGATGTTGATATTACTGAATAGAGAATTGAATAACCTTTCAAATGAGCTAGCACACGACCCCTATTCCCTATTTAAAAATAAGGGGTGGCGGAAGTGGAAGGGAGGGAGTTGACAAATGACAGATGTTTGTATCGTAAAAATGTGTCCCCCTTAGATCAAAAATTGACCTGTTTTTTTATTTTCTTGAAATCTAATAAATACTGCCAAATATCGGGGTGGCTCCTTTTATTTGGCCCACTCTGTACATATATAAAATATATATATAAAAAGGCAACTGGTATTGACGACATTAATGCAGAATTTGAAAACAATTTCACCATACATACTCGAGCCATTGGTTCACATTATCAATATATGTATAGAAAAAGGAATATGGCCTAAAGCCTTCAAAACAACAGTAGTCATACCAATATACAAAAATGAAGACAAAACTCTTGCTGCAAACTATCGACCTATATCTCTTATTCCGCATATTTCTAAAATATTTGAATTATTATTGAAAAATAGGCTTACAGCATATATATCAAAAAATATAATTTAATTTCCCCTCACCAATTTGGGTTTAAGCAAAATACTTCCACCCAAGATGCCATTTTGAATTTAACATCTAAAGCATATGAAGCACTTTAACAAAAATAAAGTTTGCTTATGCGTATTTCTTGATTTGGCCAAAGCTTTTGACACTGTTAGTCACAATAACCTCTTACAAACCTTAGAGAAAATTGGTATAAGAGACAACTGTTTACAATTATTTAGAAGTTACCTCTCTGAGAGACAACAGGTAGTAAGGGTCTCCAAAGTAATAAGCGGACAAAGAAGTATAACATATAGAGTGCCACAGGGAACAGTATTATTTCCTGTCCTGTTTAATCTATATATAAATGGATTATTTTCATTACAGAGTACAGGGCACATAATTTGGTTTGCTGATGATACAGCTATTATTTATGATGCTGAGAATTGGTATGAATTAAAAACAAAAGCAGAATGTGATCTACAACTAATAAAAGAATGGTTTGACTACAAAATACTAACAATCAATTTTAAGAAAACTGTTTATCTACCAATATTTAACTCTAACTTGACCACTGATCTTTTCAAACCCCTTCAAATATCACATAATAAACAAAATTTGTATATTAAACCCGTAACAAATGTTAAATATCTAGGAGTTTTTATAGATACACATCTAAAATGGGACTTTCACATTAAATATATCATTAAAAAGCTACAGTTTATCCTGTATAAGTTTAAACATCTTAAAAAACACATACCTAATATATACCTTCGCACACTATATTACGGACTAGTAGAAAGTCATCTCCGTTATGGTATACTGGCTTGGGGAAGCGCCCTAAAAACACACATTCTCCCACTGGAAATCATACAAAGAAGATTTCTGAAAATTATTATGTCTAAACCATACACCTACTCTACAGATAGATTATATAAGGATAGTGATATATTTGACTTGAAACAGTTATACTTTCTTTGTGTGTCTTTAAAATATCACACCATGAAAACAGACAACAATTTACCATCACATGAGCATGATACAAGAGGCAAACACCTTTATATGATTCCGAAAATGACAAAGTCCTTATGTCAAAGAAGTTTTCTATTTCTAGCCCCAAAAATATATAATCATATCCCCAATGATATCAAAAATACTAAGAATGTTCTTCTATTTAAAAAGAAATTAAAATCATTTCTGATGGAACAAACAAGAAATTTTTGTGACATCATTATAGTAGCTTAAATTTAAATACATTAAAAAACAAAAAAAAAATAAATGAAACTCTAGAGTCACTACCAATTTTTATACCTATATTTCAAATTTTATATTGTTTTAAACTGATTTATTTTGCTTATTATTTTTATCATATTTAATAAAACATGCGTATATACACCATTCTTCAAAAATATTACTAACTAATTGAGCCATACATAATTGTTTAAACAAAAAAATTAATTATTCGTGCTTTATTGTTAAATTAAGTATTTTTTTATTGTTTTCATTATATTATTTATTCTACTTATCATATTTACTAAAACATAACTGTGTATTTACAATTAAAAAAAACGTACCTATCTATTTATTGTATTATATTATATTGTATTATGTTGCTATTTATGTTATTTACGTTAATATGTTATTATTTATTATTTTATACCATATTTACCGAAACAGGTGTATCCACACCTCTCGGAGACCTTCGGGTTAATTTATTCACTTTAGCTGTAAATATCTAAAAAGATTGTACCTATTATTGTTGAATAAATTATTATTATTATTATTATTATATACAGGGTGAGTCATGAGGAACTGTACATACTCCTACCTCGCATAGAGGCCCCTATGGGGAATAACAAATGACCATTAAAAAGTGTCTGCTCCCATTGCTTAATAATATACAGGGCGAGTTTCGCATTTTGGCAGAAATTTGTATTCGTCATAATTTTTGAACGGTCAGATCGATGTGTCTCTTATTTTGGTTAATCGTTACACTATTGCCACCTAATCAACTGATTTATTCAAACTAGAAAAAATCAGGTCCGGCTTTAAAAAAATTAGTTCGCTTGGGTCTTAGAAATAATTTCACCCTGTATAAGCTTTTTGAAAACTCTAATATGAATTTTACAAATTAGACAAATAGGCAATTAAAATAACATATTTATTTTTTTCCGCACACGATTGCTTAATTTTTTATAAAAAAATCAAATTTGATTATAAATTAAAAGTTTGGTAAAGTGAACCATAGATTTAACAAAATTAACTTTTATTACCAAAATTAATTTTTTTTGAACAAATATTTAATTTATGTTACCACCAATCAACTGATTTATTCAAACAAAAAAAAAATCAGGCCCGGATTTAAAAAATAAGTTCGTTTTGGTCTGAGAAAAAATTTCACCCTGTATACGCTTTTTGAAAACTCTAATATGATTTTTACAAATTATACAAATAGGCAATTAAAATGGCATATTTATTTTTTTCCCCACACGATTACTTAATTTTTTATAAAAAAAATCAAATTTGACTATGAATAATTAAAAGTTTGGTAAAGTGAACCATAGATTAAAAAAAAAATAACATATTTAATTTATGTTATCACACAATCAACTGATTTATTCAAACTAGAAAAAAAATCAGGCCCGGATTTAAAAAATTAGTTTGTTTGGGTCTTAGAAAAAATTTCACCTTGTATACGTTTTTTGAAAACTCTAATATGAATTTTACAAATAAGACAAATAGGCAATTAAAATGGCAAATTTATTTTTTCACCACACGATTACTTATTTTTTATTAAAAAATCAAATTTGACTATGCATAAAAAGTTTGGCAAAGTTTTTGCATAGATTTAAAAAAATTAACTTTTTTTACAAAAATTAATTTACAAAAACAACGTTTTTCTTAAAATTAAAAGTTTTACCATTTTTTTTTCTATAACACGTCTAGATTTAAAACTTCCCATAACACTTCTTTTGGACTCTATAGTTTAACATAGACGTGATCAAATTGATAAATTTTAAATTTTTTCACCTAATTTTTGCGATTTACAAGTTTGCAACTTTTACAAGAAGAAGACTGAAAGTCTACAACAATTTTCATAGTCTTCACAATGGTAAGAGGTATGTGCTGTAAAAATTTCAGAAAAAAAATATTAAAATGGAACAGAGTTGTAGCGAGTTAAACCATGAGTTCATTTTTTTTTTCATTTTTAGGTTAAAATTCCGATTTTGCCAAATTTGATTTTTTAATAAAAAATTAAGTAAACGTGTGGGGAAAAAAATAAATATGCCATTTTAATTGCCTATCTGTCTTATTTGTAAAATTCATATTAGAGTTTTCAAAAAGCGTATACAGGGTGAAATTTTTTCTAAGACCAAAACGAACTAATTTTTTAAATCCGGACCTGATTTTTCTCTAGTTTGAATAAATCAGTTGATTAGATGGTAACATAAATTTCTTATTTGTGCAAAAAAAAATAATTTTTGTAATAAAAGTTATTATTTTTAAATCTATGGTTCACTTTACCAAACTTTTAATTCATAGTGAAATTTGATTTTTTTATAAAAAATTAAGTAATCGTGTGCGGAAAAAAATAAATATGCCATTTTAATTGCCTATTTGTCTAATTTGTAAAATTCATATTAGAATTTTCAAAAAGCGTATACAGGGTGAAATTTTTTCTAAGACCCAAACGAACTAATTTTTTTAAAGCCGGACCTGATTTTTTTCTAGTTTGAATAAATTAGTTGATTAGGTGGTAATAGTGTAACGATTGACCAAAATAAGAGACACATCGATCTGACCGTTCAAAAATTATGATGAATACAAATTTCTGTCAAAATGCGAAACTCGCCCTGTATATTATTAAACAATGGGAGCAGACACTTTTTAATGGTCATTTGTTATTCCTCATAGGAGCCTCTATACGAGGTGGGAGTATGTACAGTTCCTCATGACTCACCCTGTATGTTGTAAATCATCTTCACTTTGAGAGATTAGTATTACGACGTCTGCATGGCAGATTATTTTAACTGGCTTTTCGCCCATTTGGTATCCTATGTTTTTACTTCTTTTATTATTTCATCTATGATCAGGTTGAACAATAGAGGGCTCAGGTAATCTTCCTTTATTATCCCATTGTCAGCTTCAATTGGCTCAGTTAGATCTTCTTCAACTTTTACTGTGTTGTTCTGGTAGATAGTTTCGATCGTTTTGGTTGTTCATAGAGGTATGTAACAATACTTACAAACAAGAGTGTTTGACCAGTGCATACTCCCAATTCTCACATACGCATGCCAAACATGGACCTTGACAAAGGCAAACATGGATAAAATAATGAAGACACAAAGAGCCATGGAGAGAGCAATGCTAGGAGTAAAATTGACAGACAAAAAGCAAAACAACTGGGTCAGAAATAGAACAAAAGTCAAAGACGCAGGCCAACATATAGCCAGGCTAAAATGGAGCTCAAAATGTTCAAGATTGGACGAATTAAAGGGCAAAAGAAGAGGTATGTGTCTTATGTACCATAAGTGGATAACGTATTTTAATTATTTATGTTCTATGTTATCGGTTTATGTTATATAATACATATTGAATTGGATTGACTGAAGAAATCTTCAGGTTTTAAATGTATGTTGGTCATTGCATTTTCGACATCTCTCATACAGGATCATCTTGGTCTACCTCGTTTTCTTCTAATATGCGGAGTCTATTTTTCTATCTTTTTTGGCAATCTATTTTCAGACATTCTGTGCAGATGTCCATACCAGTTTAATCCTTCTAGATCAATGTCTAGATCAATTTCCATTTCTCTCCAAATATCTTCATTTCTCAACCTAGCACGTCTAGTGGGCCGGCAACATCAGTATCCAATAGTTCGTTTCCAACGCCTTAATTTTTTATTTGTTTCTTTGACTCATTTCCCAGATTTTGGCGACTTATGACCAAATACTTTCTATTATCATTTTATAAACCCTTTTATTTTCTTTTGTCATTTTACTACTCCACAGTAGTCAGTGTCATGGAATACCTATATTTCAGCACTTTCTCTTTTAGTCATTTTTTTGTCGGACACTTATTTTTTTAATAAACGTGTTTTAAATCAAATGGAAAATAAGCCACAATTTAACTAAAAAAAATATTTTATTAACGTTTCGACGACCACATCGGATGTCGTTGCCAAAATAACAATCGGATGTTGTTGTATTTTGACAACGACATCATATCCATAGATTTCAAAAGCGCTTTTGATACAATCAATCGGACGAAAATGATTGAGGAGCTATAGAATAATTAAGACATATTATACTAACAGTGAGCCTAAAGAACACCAGAGCAAGGATCAGTTTCAACGGAACAACTTCTAAGGAGATAAATGTAAACAAAGACGTGAAATAAGATGACTCTATTTCCCCGACACTTTTTAATCTGATATTGAAAGTAATCATAAGGACAAACTTTGCAAACAAAAACATTATTACAGATCAACTTCAACTAGTAGCATATATAGATGATCTAGTCATCATAGCGAAGACGAAGATGACACTTACAAAAGCAGTTGGAAAATTAGATAAGGAAGCGAAGAGAATAAATAGAACTAGAGATAATCCAGCACAAAACAAAATTCTAGAGATGGATGAGGATGGGAAAGGATGACATAACAACTCAGAAATATCTAATAACACACAACCATAAATTTGAAACTTATCCACCTTCAGCTACTTGGGAGTAACAATAGGGAAAATCGGAACAGGGACAACAGAGGAAAGAATTATGAAAGGCAGAAAAACATATAGGTATGGATCCCGCGTATGAAAAAAAAGTTGATTAATAGCAAGCTGAAAATTTGTTAATAGCTTAAGGGTGTCTAGTCGGACAAACTTTGATATATGGGAACACTGGAACAGGGGAAGTTTTAATTGTGGAAGAGGTTAAAAATTTGGAACGGTCAGACCACGAAAACGGCACATGTATTTTGTCCGACAGAACAGACTTAACTCTCCGAACAGAGATTAAACTCTCATGCAAAAATCAGACTGCTATTTATAACCAAATGGGCGTTTTAATGAGTGGAACATGTAGAATATGTCAAATGACAGGAATTATGACAGGTAATAAATAGCAGTCTGATTTTTGCATGAGAGTTTAATCTCTGTTCGGAGAGTTTAAGTCTGTTCTGTTCTGTCAGACAAAATAAATGTGCCGTTTTCGTGGTCTGACCGTTCCAAATTCTTAACCTGTTCCACAATTAAATCTGCCCTGTTCCAGTGTTCACATATATCAAAGTTTATCCGACTAGACACCCTTAAGCTATTAACAAATTTTCAGCTTGCTATTAATCAATTTTTTTTTCATACGCGGGATCCAGACCTAATATGGAATGATTAGAAATCTGCTGAAAAGCAGGACTCTAAGTACTTATAATATAAACCTACAGCTCCCAGAACGAACCATGGCCAATGAGAAACGCTGTCGACGGTCGTACGCCCACCTAAACTCTACAGTCGTACAGTCTCTACATAGACAGGATTTCTCTCACCTGCCACGGTTCGCTCTGGAAGCTGTATATAAGACCTTAATTAGACCTTTTGTTATATATGGGACGGAAACAACGACGATTCACGAGAAAGTGGAAGATAGCCTTCTGAAATTTGAAAGAAAAATATTGAGAAAAATACTGGGCCACAATGTAACAAGAGAGGGAGAAGTAATAATGAAAAAAAATGCCGTAATTGAAGAAAAATTAAAGAGAGAAAATATAATCAGATACATAAAATTAACCCAACTCAAATACGGGATATTTAGGCGTCCCGAGAGACTTTTTCGGGATACCGGGACAAATCCTTAAAAAATGGGACATTCCCGTTTTTTCGGGACGTTTGGTCACCCTAAGTTAAAACCATTTAAGACTTTTGTAATCATTTTAATCACAAACGGACGGTGTACTGGGGACTATAACTGTTTATATGCGTTTAGAAAATATGCACCTAATTTTTCCACTATAAATAAAATCCTTACTCAAATTGACAAAAGAACAATTTAAATAATTATATATAGCCAGTAAATTGTTGACTATAATACAAAATATTTGCTGTATCTCCCGGTTTCAATTATACTCAAGTTGACGAAACTAATGAGCGCGCAATTTCACACTAATCCCATGGTAAAGATTACGATAAGATGAATAATACCTACAGTTGTTTGTAATTGTAATGAACATTTAGTATATCTGCTGCTATTTTACATAAAATATTGTCAATTGAAAGAAAAAAAATGAGTATACAGACTCAAAGCCATTCGCAGTGGTACATTCCACCCAAGAATAGGGAAGATTATTTGACTAAATTGGCCCTTCTCTCAGTGACAATGTTCGGTGTTTATTTAGTGACACAATTGTTCTATTTTTGTTACGTGAGATACTGGTACCGCAATTTTACGAAGACAGTAATACAAAAAGGTAAGACGGTAACCAGAATCGCAGGAGAAGTTTTTATTCATTTTCAACACGACGAACAGACTCAGGATAAACTAAAGAAGAGTGTAATGCATTCGACTCTTACTTCCAGAAAGTTTATTATAAATTAATGTAACTACAGCTGTCACGGGCGCCCATATAAAAATTTTCAGGGGGGGGCAGACGTGAAGATGTTGCACATTATATTTTGTATACTTTGGATAAACATATATAGTTTACAGTAACCGAAAAGCCAGGGGGAGCACGCCGGCCCCCCTGCCCATAGGTATGGGCGCCCATGACAGCTGTTTCGACAGAGAGTCTTTCTCAAGTGATGTATTTTACCGTGTGTCTATACTTTATAGTCTTTAACTGAATAGGTTGAGGAGTGAGAAGCTGTTTGTCTCAAGTTGGTCATTCAGAATTATATCTGTATTGTTTACTACTACTACTATCGGTTTACAGCGTTCTCCGACGCCTTCCGACACCTAACCGCCATTCTTCTCTGTTTAACCATAGACCTGGAGGGATTTCTCTTTCCCCTCTAGTTCTTTTTTAATTCCCTCCCTCCAGCTTCTTCTTGGCCTTCCTCTTTTTCTTCTCCCTTGTGGTGTCCATGCCAAAATCTGCTTAGGGATCCTGTCAGCTGGCATTCTCTGTACATGGCCGTACCATACTAGTTGTTTTGTTTTTATGTCATCAATTATTGTATGTGTGACTCCCATCATTTCTCGTATTCTGTTATTTGGTATCCGATCTCTTCTTGATTTGCCTGCTGCTCTTCTCCAGAAGTCAATTTCTGTTACTAGTAACATTTTCTCCGTTCTTTGTTTCAGTGGCCAAACTTTACTGCCATATGTGATTATACTTTTAAGTATGCTATTATATATTAGCTGTTTGTTCGCTTTAGATATTGTCTGGTCCCACAGAATGCTGTTCATCATGGATATGGCTTTCCTACCCAGTAGGTTTCTGTCTTTTATAGCAGCGTCGAGTGTTCCATCTTGAGTTATCTTCATGCCCAGGTACTTGTATTCATCGCAGTGTTTAATTTCTACCCCATCGTCTAATGTAATGGACTGCTTTGTTCCTCCAATACACATGGCTTCAGTTTTCTTAATGTTGACTTCGAGACCCCACTTGTTATATTCTTCTATTAGCTTCCGCGTCATGTAACTCACGTCGTCATGATCCTGAGCAATCAGAATTTGGTCATCAGCGAAACATAAAGTGTATAGTGTCGTGTCGTAATTGAGAGGGATTCCCATGCCATTACATTTTCTTTTCCACAGCTTAAGTGCTTGTTCCAGATAAATTTTAAAGAGGGTAGGCAAAATACAACAACCCTGCTTCAATCCTTTCGTGACCTTAAATCTCTTAGACATCCTTGATCCAGTTTTAATTTTTGCAGTCGTTCCATTTTACAGACTTTGGACTGCTTTGATAATACCATGTTTAATGTTGGTTTGATGTAGGGTTGACCATAGTTTGCTGAGGGGCACACTGTCATATGCTTTTTGTACGTCTACGTATACCAGGTGAACTTCTTTATTGACGGCTGTTTTTTTCTCAATAACTTGCGTAATAGAGTACAGGTGGTCTACTGTGGACCGCCCAGCTCTAAAGCCAGCTTGCTCCTCTGCTTCGTAATCTCTATAGTTATTTTCTATTTTGTTCTTAATAAGTTTCCCATATATCCTACTTATTGTGCTGTTTACCGCAGCTTGCTCCTCTGCTTCGTAATCTCTATAGTTATTTTCTATTTTGTTCTTAATAAGTTTCCCATACATCCTACTTATTGTGCTGTTTACCGCAATTCCTCTGTAATTTTCACGTTGATCCTTGCTGCCCTTTTTGTGGATGGTTGACATGATAGATAATTTCCATTCTTTGGTAATTCGGCACCATTTAAGCAGTCTTAGAAGAGTTTTCTTAGCTGTTCTTGAAGTTTGTCTGTACCGTTTGATTTGATCTGTATTGTTTAATTTATTAATTTCCATCGATTCTAATAAAGATAGCTTAAGGCCTTCTTTATTTTGAATATAGATAATTTGAAACTGTTCGTTAAAAGAATGATTATGATCTAAAACGGGCGTACGTAGAATCTGTTTTTATATTATTAAAAGCTATCATGTGTTCTGCTATACGTTAGTTAAAGGTTCTGCCAGTTTGACAGATGTAAGTTTTTGGAAAGTTACCACAAGTACCACTCTGTAATTGCTTTTTATTTTGGCTCTTATTGTTCTTCATGTATTGGCTTAATTTGTTGTTTGTTCTAAAAGCTGGTGTTATTCCTTCCTTTTTATGTGTTTGGCTATATTTGTTGATATCTTGCCTGTATATATGTAATTGAGCAGAAGGTACTGGTGTAAAAGTACTTTTTCTATGGAAGTGGGAAGACTAATTTCAGGGCTTTTGTTTGTTTCCTACTACACCAATACAGAGAACTGTTTGAATGCTTGCTTCGAGATGATCCATAAAAATATCTGCTAGTAACGGGCTTAGAGGATTGTCTATTAACAATCCTTAATACAATTAGTATAAAATATAGTTTACACCTAATTCTGAATAAAAATGTTATTAACCTTATCCAAAGCCACTGACCATAAGTAAACATAAAACATTACTTGACCGTAAAATGTTGGTTCTGTTGCAATGTTTTCATGTGTATAAAACACGGATCAGGTGTAATGCATTCGTATTTGTTATTAGACGTGAGATGTCGAAGTTGTTAGATAGATCAGTATTGTAATTTGTTTAAATAAAAAAAAATATAATCATTAATACGCTTTTAACTACATTTTAGGACGACTAATATCAGTTTTACCAATAATTTCGACAATTGGTGCAACGATGCCCGTTCATGTAAACGTCCAACAAACTGTAAATGTTCCAAATGCTCCACAACAAAATACTTACCCACCGAATGCTTATACAGGTATTGTAGAACTTTATTATTAGCTTTGTTACAACGGGTTGTAACTGGTGATTGTAATACTGAACATCATATACCAGAAATGTCTTTTAGTGCAGTCACTGAAGGTTTTCACCTCCGATTTCGTTGAACCTCCATCGATTTTCATGAAAATTGGTGAGTAATTAGATGATACCTCAAGGAACAAAGGTGACATGATGCCAACTTGCGCTTTTACCCTGGGGGTGGATGTCACCCCTTCTCGTGGGTGAAAATTATTTTATTAAAAATAATAGCATAAGTTAATAGAGGGACAAATTATAAGCAAAATTTGTTATATATTGTTATTAAAATAAATCAACACTTTTTGAGTTATTAAAGACCAACGATTTTATTTTTTCGTAAAAAAATGCATGTTTTAAATCGGTTTTTTGCTTATAAATCAAAAACTATAAGTTTCTACTAAAAAGTTTTTATTACCAAAATTGAAGATAATAAAATATTGAATACAATACTCACATAAAGAACTAACCGTATATTAGTTCAAAGTGAGTTATTGGCAATTGAATGTGTATTTTTTTCGACGAGTACTCAAATCTAAGTATTCAAGCTTAAATAACGGGAAAACGATGCAATATATAAAATATTCCTGCTAAACATTTGTCAAATTACTTCGGAATACCTACCAAAGGAGCTTCAAAACAAGGTAATAGAGTCAAAATTAAGCAAGTTATAATGAAAATAAAAGAACCGTTTTGACTTTTTTAGGAGAAAGTGAAAAATAAAACATACGCCATTTCCACAAAAATTAAAATTTATAGTAATCCTTACAAGAACTTCTTTATATTAGCATAAGTAATATTTTCGATAATTTTGAACGGTTTAGAATGCATATTTTTGAAAAAAAGGTGTAATTTAAAAAAATCATAATTTTTAAAATTATTGTAATTCTCATATTCTTTTGATAATACTCCAAAAATACTCAATACACGTAAAAAATTATATTTAACCAAATTTTAGTTTTTCCTGTGCCAAATATTTTACCTGTTTTACTATTTCTATAGGCTAAAAAATAACCGAGATAGAAACGTTTAAATCTTAAATTTTGTTGTGGGAACCATGCAACCGGGGCCATTTAACCTTTTATTTTTAAAAAAGTAAGAGGTTTAAAAGATTAGCTACAACATGTTTAAATAGTACTTGGAATTAGCTTTCAGCCAGTTTTTAGATGAACCTGATATCGTAAACACGAACGGAGTTATTAAAAAAAACAATAACATTTTTTGAAAAACATTTTAAAAGATAAATTTTGAAAAAATTTTGGAGCATAAATTTTAACGCTATCAACATGTTCGGGGGCTTATTTGATAGATATTTTAAGTACTTTGACAAATGTTTAATAAGTTTATGTTATAAAATGCATCAATGTCCCGTTATTTCATCAAGAATACTTACGAGTTTTTTACTCGCCGAAAAAAAATATACATTCAATTACCTATAACTCACGTTTAGTTAACACTAAAAGGTTTTTTAGTAAGAGGTTCATTTCATTTTTTATTAGCTTCAATTTTGATAATAATAACTTTTTTGTAAAAACTTACACTTTTTAAATTATTGATGAAAAATTGGTTAAAAACATGCATTTTTCTCAAGAAAAATTAAAATCTTTGATTTTTAATAACTTAAAATGTTTTGATTTATTTTAATAACTTTATATAACAAATTTTGCTTGAAATTTGTCGCTCTATCGAATTATGGGGTTATTTTTAATAAAATAATTTTCACCCGCGAGAAGGGGTGTCATCCACCTGTAACGGTCACGTTACTAACTTAACTCTTTAATTATTTTTATAATTATTTTCCTTCGCTCTCCCATTTAAATTCTCTAATTCCTCGTATAGGACCACTGACGTGACGTCATACCTCGGTGATGGAACATACTCCACCTATCGAGAATTATTTCGCGTTCGGTGAGTTTGACGTCGTACTCTTGGAAGGAGAGACGAATGTTCATCACTTGACCTGTGGCTGTAGGTGAAGTTGGTTGCTACCATAGAATATTAGAATGGCGGTTGGTTTTTTATTTTATAACATCAGTGAAAAGGAAAAAAATTACCACAAATGGTTTTCTACAGTAGGGTGGCATGTGGGTAGAACAACCCCTCTTGGAATCGGAATAGAAATCACCGGTAATAAAACCTTTTTATAATAATTTTTTTGTTAGCCTTGAATATTAAAATATTAGTCCCATTGTTAAAATTTCTTAGTCAACTCATTATTTGGATTTTATGTAGATTCGATTATTGAGTATTCATTCAAAGAAAATTATACATTAATATATTTTTTTGGTTAGACATAACCAAACATATGCAGTCCTCAAATTAATATTGGAAATAAGTATCATTTCTCTGTAGGTTTTTGAATATCCAATATTTTATAAATTCAATATTTTTACAGATATTTCCTTAAATTAATCATATTCAAATTACAAATTCCATGTCATTTGTTCATGTATTCACACTCAAAATAGTTCAAGGTTACCTGAGATTGGTTTTTATTACATTTTTAATGGTCGGTTTTTCTATACTATTGCTTCTAAAAAGTTCCTCAATTATTTCTTCTTCCCTTTACTTTTTGCTCATGTTTGAAATGAGAAATAAAACTGGGAATATTTTTTTAGCCATTTTGGAGTAACCACATGGTGAACTCATAGCCCTTTGACACCTAGGGAAACCACTACAGCCACAGTCAAGTCACCTTGGGAATATGTCTAATTGGGAGCAAGCTATGGGAGCGTTCCAGCTCAATTTTCGTCTTGGCACCTGGGCCTACAGGAGTCATGGGGTCGCACCATCCTGGTGCATCATTTTCTAGGATGCAACCGCAACCTCGTTTGGGAACATTTAGTGAGGTGTTTTAGTAACTATTGGTTTTTTTTATATTTCAGACTATCTGTTAAATACACTATGTTTTTTTTCCAGATTTAGGTTACCTCTGGTTTTTTTGACATATTTGTATATTAGATTATTTGGTTCCCAAACTTTGTATCTACGGTAACTTCTTGTGCACAGGAATAAGCCTAGAGAAAATTAGGTTTTTAATACTTTATTATTGGTTTATGTAATTCGGGTAAATTTATTTTTTAATATTACTAGCTTGTTTCCCAAATATTTTACTGTTATTCGCTTTATTCCATTTGTTCGGTTAATTTAGGTCATCGTCGGTATTTATCTCAACTTCATTTCTACTTTAGTCAATTGTATATTTAACTTTATTTATTCATTACTGTATTTTCCCTTAGTGAGGCTTGGGCCTATTTATTTGTAGTATTTTCATCTTTGTCAGTTTCCTTTAGTTGTACGTAGCAGGCGTACTATAACCATTTGGTAGAAGACTCATGTGAGTTGTACCCTATATATATGTAAGAGGTATTTAAGTTTGTAACAGATAACATTATTGTTGTTATCTTTAAAATATATATAGCTTCTTGTATAACTTATGTCATTTTAGAGTTACATGATATATGCTTGTCTAACTCTGAGATTGTTAAAAATCTAGTAGTTATTTTAATAAATATTTACTTATTTTGTATATCATTTATTTTTATTACTCCTTTATGTTCATTATTACAGGTTTGATATATTTAATATTTGACAGCAGTATAAGATACCTGGGAAAATGATCGAAGATCATTTTCATGGCGCCCATGATTAGTTAGTTTTATTTATTTTGTTCGTTTTTAGTCATTATTCATCTCCATTCATTTTCAGTACATTATTCTTATTTTATTATTTCATCTTCTAGTCATCATTACTATTTATATAGAGCTACTGTTCTTCGACAGGCATGCAAACGAGCCGTATCCATCCTTGAGTGTCAAGTTGCTCTCTTGCATCTATAGCTAGCCAACTCTATTCAGTTTGCCTCTGTCTCTTCCCACTTCTACTTCTATCCCTTCTCATTCCCCTTTCTTCAGTACTACTGCACTTTAGTAGTATTTTTCCTATTGCGGCTTCTCAACGTAGAAGCCACTACACCCACCTCTTTACACTCACCCACTCTCTCTTCCTTTTTATTACTTTCTTTTTTTTCCTTACTTCTGTTGGAGTATACCTTTTCTTTACACACTTACACTCCAACAGAAGTTTTCTTCTTTTTGTTACACTGGCTGCCCAATGCGTGGTGCCAACCGTTTTATGGTTTTAAGACAGTAGTTCTGTTAGTTCATTTTTCTTTTATTGGAATTTTCTGTATTATTACCATTTTCATATCTTTGTATATATGTTACTTCTGATTTATTTTTGGTCTTTAAAACTTTACGAATACTAAACAGGTAGACTTATACTGCTTTTCTTTGTTTTCGATTAGTTTATTTTCGATACCTCATTTTTAGTTTTAGTGGTACAGCTCATATCTTAGTTTGGATTTTGTATTTTTATTGGAAACTTATTTGTGTATTTAAACTGAGTATACATAACTGACATTATGTTCTATTAGTCTAAATTTTTATTTCTTCTACCAATGGTAGGATGTTTGCACGTACAATTAATCGTTGACTATATGCATATATTTTTTTCTAGTATGGTTATATTTTACACCTAACTAGAAATTATTTTCAGGATTTAGGTACTTTATTTACTATATTGATTTGATTTTTATATATTTTACTGGCATTTTTGATTTGTTGGTGTGTCGCTAATATTTTCTCCATATGTATATTTGTCTTACAAACTTTAGAGTATATTTTATATTTGTTATTTTTGATATTTGGGTTGTTTGGTAAGACAGGCACACACCACAAAGCAATATCAGTCCAGAACATTAGCTTCTATACATGATACGTTGAATTCGCATGGTTCGGATGATTACAGATGGTCATCCAAATTATTTTTCTTTAATTGGTAGTGTTAAACATAACAATTATAATTATTGTATGATAAAGTAGTTCCATTATCCATCTCAGTTTCTAGTTTTGTTAATGTTGGTAATATTATACCAGTGTGGGTACCATAATATAATGCTTATATGAATCAGATACTTTAGGTTGAGATTCAAATATAAATTCTTTATTAGTTAGGAAACATTGATTCTATTTTTCTATTAAGTTATAGAACAATCTTCAGAAGAAGATTACCTTAACAGTGTTGTTCAAGCTAATCTCTTCTTCTGTTTGTCTTTAGCTTAACTCAATCTTTAGTATGGTTAGAAATATTAGTCTAATTTTTTTTTCCATCTGATAATGCAGGTACCTACATACATTGCTTGATTTCATCTTTGGCTTTGTTGTTGATGACTTTATTTATGAATTTATTACTTATTGGTTTAAATATTATGTAGTACTTTATGTATGAGTTTATTTTTTTTTGGTATTATACATGATGCATTTTAATTATTAATATGAGTCAATATTGTTGATTGCTGATCCTGTCAGTAGGATTACACAATTAATAATAACTTCACTTGTATTTTTGTTTAGTTTTGCACACCTAACCCCTAAGTTAGTAGGGTTGTTAACTTATTATGTATTTATATAGTTGGATAGGAAAGCTCATACAAGTACTCTTGTTTAATATGGATATTATGATGGAACTATGTTACACTACCATATCTCAGGTTATGCGTTATATTATGTTGAATATTTGATTACTTACTAATTTTTTTTATTATTTTTGATATACTGTTATTGAATTTGCCATATTCGAAAGATGTGGTTTTTAATTTGTTATTGGGTTACTCTATTAACATTTTTCTCCAATATCTTAAACACTTAATAATTTATATCCTTCTATCCTACACACTATGATTCTGGAATTAGTTTGGAATGTTGATGTAAGTATGTATGAATTCTTGAGTCTTTCATATTTCTGCTTATGATTAGTCTGTCAATACTCTGATTTGTGAATGCGTGGGTTCGAAGTTGTTTCTCAGCAACTGATCACTGCTGTTTGACTGACTTCGTAATCTATGTCTTTCATGGCAGAGTAAGCAGACGTTTTACCATTATAATATTTCTTGTTAGGAAATGATGGTCGCATGTCCTAACCATTCTTCTGTAATTAGTCGAAGTATTCCAGTTTTTTTTACAATTTAATAGGGAAGTATTTAGTTCATATTAGGCCTTTTACTTCATAGTATGTTTGTACTTTGAGTTGATGAGTAAACATGGATAAATATCTTGCGCACTTGTTTATAAATCAATGCTTAGGCCATCCCTATACATAGTAGGTTCGTTAAGTCAGTATTTGGAGTGTTTAGACAGATGAGTTGTTCATTTGAGTATATTCCCACTTCTTTCCTTAGGCATTAGTTTTGTTATTTAGATTTTTGAACATTTCCTGAATAATTCCACGTATGTGAGAACGCATGAATTTTCAGTTTTATTTAAAATTGTGCTTGTTCTCGTCAATTTTTTTTCCCTATCACTTATCATATTTTTTTTTCTTCCTATTATTTATCATAGTGCCATAGACCTTGTAAGTTCACCATTCATTCTGTTTTCTTTCTTACTTATTCTTATATTAGTACCTTATCTGAGTCTGGTTATTCTCATACATCTGTTGTAGCAACATGCTATAGTTCGCGAATACCAGCACGAATTAAGTTTATGTAGTTTCTATAATATCTTAGTCAATACACTTTAGGTATTTATCTTACTTTTGATTTAGTCAGGTTACATCTCTGTTACTTAGTCTGTTAGCAATATTTATTCTGACTTATTTTGATTACTTAGTTTGGATAGGTTCATATTACCGGATGAGGGTGTATGTAGACCTAATTTATTTATTTTGTTCAGTATTAGTTACCATTGGATCCAATAATTTAGTATATTTAGTATTAGTAAGAATTGGTCCATAAATTTGCCTGATCGTTCTTCTTTGGATATACTCCTATATAAATCTGGTGTCCATTGATAGTCCGATTCTGGATAAGTGTCCGATTCTTCATTTATTTTGTGTATTTGGTTGGATAGGTTCGTATTACCGGATGTGGGTGTACGTAGACCTGATCTGTTTATGTGGATTAGTATTGGTGTGAATTGGTCCATAAATTTGCCTGGTCGTTCTTCTTTGGATATTCCTTTTATGAATCTGGTGTCCACTGATAGTCCGACTTTGGATTAAGTGTCCGATTCCACATTTATTTTGGTTATTGAGTTTTGGATTCCTTTGGTATGTTCAGTATTGGTATTATTTGGCATTGGTGAGAATTGTTCCCTAAATCTTCCTGATTGTTCTTCTCTGGATATACTATTATGAATCTGGTGTCCATTGTTAGTTCAATTTTGGATTGGGTGTTCAATTCTTTACTTATTTTAGTTACTGATTTTTTTTATTCACTTTGATATATTTACTTGTGATATGGTTCGAATTGGCTCACACCTTTTCATGGTTGTTCCGTCCTTGGATATATCCTTTATAAATCTGATGTCCATGGATAGTTCAATTTTGGTTTGGTGCCCAATTCGACACTTAGCATTATTATGAACTTTAGTGCAATATTTAGTTCTGTTTTGACTTTTAAGCAATATTATGTCAATATTTGGTAGCAGAGAGTAACATAGTAACATTTTAGTATGAGTTTGAGTCATGTATTGATTTATTTTTCCTTGACCATTAGTTTATGCTTAGTGGTAACCTTGCGAATAAACGTGGATTGTTAGACTATTGTAAATTTAGTTGTTAATATTTTGAGGTTTAAAAAAAAATTTGATAAATTTTTTTTCCCGAGTAGAAGGGGATTGTAACGGTCACGTTACTAACTTAACTCTTTAATTATTTTTATAATTATTTTCCTTCGCTCTCCCATTTAAATTCTCTAATTCCTCGTATAGGACCACTGACGTGACGTCATACCTCGGTGATGGAACATACTCCACCTATCGAGAATTATTTCGCGTTCGGTGAGTTTGACGTCGTACTCTTGGAAGGAGAGACGAATGTTCATCACTTGACCTGTGGCTGTAGGTGAAGTTGGTTGCTACCATAGAATATTAGAATGGCGGTTGGTTTTTTATTTTATAACATCAGTGAAAAGGAAAAAAATTACCACAAATGGTTTTCTACAGTAGGGTGGCATGTGGGTAGAACAACCCCTCTTGGAATCGGAATAGAAATCACCGGTAATAAAACCTTTTTATAATAATTTTTTTGTTAGCCTTGAATATTAAAATATTAGTCCCATTGTTAAAATTTCTTAGTCAACTCATTATTTGGATTTTATGTAGATTCGATTATTGAGTATTCATTCAAAGAAAATTATACATTAATATATTTTTTTGGTTAGACATAACCAAACATATGCAGTCCTCAAATTAATATTGGAAATAAGTATCATTTCTCTGTAGGTTTTTGAATATCCAATATTTTATAAATTCAATATTTTTACAGATATTTCCTTAAATTAATCATATTCAAATTACAAATTCCATGTCATTTGTTCATGTATTCACACTCAAAATAGTTCAAGGTTACTTGAGATTGGTTTTTGTTACATTTTTAATGGTCGGTTTTTCTATACTATTGCTTCTAAAAAGTTCCTCAATTATTTCTTCTTCCCTTTACTTTTTGCTCATGTTTGAAATGAGAAATAAAACTGGGAATATTTTTTTAGCCATTTTGGAGTAACCACATGGTGAACTCATAGCCCTTTGACACCTAGGGAAACCACTACAGCCACAGTCAAGTCACCTTGGGAATATGTCTAATTGGGAGCAAGCTATGGGAGCGTTCCAGCTCAATTTTCGTCTTGGCACCTGGGCCTACAGGAGTCATGGGGTCGCACCATCCTGGTGCATCATTTTCTAGGATGCAACCGCAACCTCGTTTGGGAACATTTAGTGAGGTGTTTTAGTAACTATTGGTTTTTTTTATATTTCAGACTATCTGTTAAATACACTATGTTTTTTTTCCAGATTTAGGTTACCTCTGGTTTTTTTGACATATTTGTATATTAGATTATTTGGTTCCCAAACTTTGTATCTACGGTAACTTCTTGTGCACAGGAATAAGCCTAGAGAAAATTAGGTTTTTAATACTTTATTATTGGTTTATGTAATTCGGGTAAAGGGTACCCCCCGTTAAGATAGGCAAAATGCCCTCACTCCCAGAATTCAATTTTATAATTTTTTTTACGTTCTATGCAACTAAAAAATGAGATAACGCGGATTTTTAGCTCGCCACCCCCCCTTACCCCTCCCCCCACAGCCAAAAACGTAGATTTTTAGATTTAATTTTTTTTAGTTGGGTTGCAATCGATTTAAAAATTTCAAAAAATTCACACGTGTAGCTGAGGCTTTTACAAAACATGTCTATTTTTTATGGACCCGTAGGTCGAGTGTACATAACCTCAAATTTTTTTTAACTTTTTTAAAACCTATAACTTTTTTTTGGAGGGGGCTACAGGTCCAGTTTTTTTTGCATTTTGTGTATTTTATCAAAGTCTATCTCTCTGATTTTTTTCAGATTTTTCCGTTAGGTGCGCCATCTTGAAAAATCAGGAAAACTGTATTTTTAGGGGGTTTTTAGGGATTTTCTCCATTTTATAGACTGCAACATAGATCAACTGAAGGTTTTTTTAATAGATTATGTATAATTTGAAATAACTATTTTAGGATTATCAAAAATTGGGCAAACCACCTTTAAACCCCCCCAAAACCATGTTTTTTTAAGTTATGTAAGGGTTTTTGCGGGCTTAATGATATTTTTTGAGATCGATACAGCCTCAATACTTTTTTTCATTTTTTTACGTTATATGTGATTAAAAAATAAGACTAATCGCATTTTTAGCCCACCACCCCCTCCCCTGCCCCCACAAAAACGTCAATTTTTCTATTTTTTTTTTTGTTTAGTAAAGTTGCAATTAATTTAAAAATTTTATGAGGCTTCTAAAAAACATATCTATTTTTTTAGACCCGTAGGTCGAGTGTACAATACATATAACCTTTTATAACGAATACATATAAACTTTGAGTTGGTCACTTTATGACTTTCATAATAATAATTTTTAATCGAGTTAAAGCCTTGAAAATGGCTATTTTCGCGTTTTTCAAATTTTAAATTGCATGTAACTCGACAACAGTTAATTTTATAGAAAAATCACAAGAGGCCTTTTTTGCTCAGGTTGATCCAGAGAATCTAAAACAAATTTGTCCTAAGTGAAAAAATTGATTTTTTGAATTCGTTTAAAAAATTGTTTAAACAATTTTCCGACCGCGGTACTGCCTTTCACCTTGTGGATTTGTTATAAGGACCTGTTTTTGAGCAAGTTTGTGCAAAAAAATGAATCGGAATAATTTACCTAATGGGGACAAGCATACAGCATGGACTATTTGCAATATGAGCCAAACGAAGATGGTTTGGAAAACATTAAACGATAGATACTGTTGTAGATGTGAGTTGCGGAAACGGCAACATAACCATAGGCTGTTGTTCGCATGTAGCTGCCATAATATGATATTTATCGCATGGAAGATATTTTACAAAAATCATCAAGCCAGCAGAATATCTTACAAAACTCTTTGACAATACAGATGTTATACCTGTAATAGACGAAAACAGCGATGAAGACTTTAGAACTGTAAAGTGTAATACCAACGAATATACTCTCCGAATACGCTAAGGGTATATACGAAGCTATATATTCTTTGGTAATACATTCTTTATTCTTTTTATGGTGTTTTACGTGGCAGTAAACGTGAAGCAAAATGACATTTTAATAGGCAGAGCAGAGATATAGGTTATGTAGATGGTACAAGCACATATTTGAATAATTACAATATGTATAATGTAAGGTAATATTAGGGTACCTACTAAATACAAACTAATGAACAAAGAACAAAATGTTTTGATTCACAAAACGACAAGAAGTATGATATATTAAAATAATGTATTTTTCTTAAATTGATTATTCTGTTTTATTTTGGTTTTTTGTATCCTACCTAAAAGATATCACAATGACATATTTACTTTATACAAAAATATTGCAAAAATTTGAAATTATTTTGTTAAATGTAGTTTACTTGAGGACAAACTGAGCAACAGATATACTGAGAAAAAAAAATTAAAACGAAAAAATGATGATTTATTGGGCAGGTTGAGAGGGAGGAGGGCTAAAATTGAGCTAAGGCTTATTTTTAAACATATCAAACGTAAAAAAAAAGAAAAAAAGAATATTCAGGCTGTATTTATCTCAAAAAATATTAAGCCTGGATCCCGCGTTAATGGTATCTAGTCGGACAAACTTTGACGTAGGTATGGAAACAGGGGAAGTTTTAATTGTAAAACGTAATTTTAATTGTGGAACGTGTCATCCTGGCAAGTTTATGATTGTGAAAACTAGCAGGTGGTTTTTAAGTTTATTCAATAGCAAATTATATAAAATATACCTAAAAACTCAGTTATTTCAAATTATTCCTACATAACCTATAAAAAAACCTTGAGTTAATCTATTTTGAAGTATATAAAATGGAGAAAATCCCTAAAAAGCACCGAACAAATCAGTTTTGCGGATTTTTGAAGATGGCGCACCTTACGGAAAAATCTGAAAAAGTCAGAAATATAGTTTTTGATAAAATACACAAAACACAAAAAATAGACATGCAGCCATCACCAAAAAATATACGTACCTATTAAAAACAAAAAAAAAAGAGGTTATTATGTACACTCGACCTTCGGGTCCATAAAAATAGATGATCTGTAAAAGCCTCAGCTTGTGCGTGTGAATTTTTTGTAAATTATAATTTAATAATTATTAATTATTAAATTTACACAATTTAACTAAAAAAAATGACCATTTAGAATAGTTAATTACAAAAATGCCACAAAGAAATAGCTTCAGAATAACATTTGCAATTGCAAACCAACTTAAAAAAAAATAAAATCGAAAAATTGACATTTTTGGCTGTGGGGGAGGGGGAATAGGGGAAGTGGGCTAAAATTACAGTGACTCCTATTTTTTAAAATCATATAGAACGTAATAAAAATTAAAAAAATATTCAGGCTGTATCGACGCAAAAATCCTTACAAAACTTTAAAAAAACATGGATTTTGGGGGGTTTAAAAGTGTTTCGCCCAACTTTTGAATATCCTAATATACTCAGTTATTTTAAATTATACATAATCTATTAATAAAACCTTGAGTTGATCTATGTTGCAGTCTATAAAATGGAGAAAATCCCCAAAAACCCCCTAAAAAAACAGTTTTCTTGATTTTTCAAGATGGCGCACCTGACAGAAAAATCTGAAAAAAATCAGATACATAGCTTTTGATAAAATACACAAAATGCAAAAAAAATTGGACCTGTAGCTCTCTCCGAAAAAAAGTTATAAGTTTTAAAAAAGTTAAAAAAAAATTTGAGGTTATTTACACTCGACCCATGGGTCCATAAAAAATGGACATGTTTTGTGAAAGCCTCAGCTACACGTGTGAATTTTTTGAAATTTTTAAATCAATTGCAACCCAACTAAAAAAAATTAATTCTAAAAATCTACGTTTTTGGCTGTGGGGGGAGGGGTAAGGGGGGTGGCGAGCTAAAAATCCGCGTTATCTTATTTTTTAGTTGCATAGAAAGTAAAAAAATTAATAAAATTGAATTCTGGGAGTGAGGGCATTTTGCCTATCTTAACGGGGGGTACCCTTTATTTTTTAATATTACTAGCTTGTTTCCCAAATATTTTACTGTTATTCGCTTTATTCCATTTGTTCGGTTAATTTAGGTCATCGTCGGTATTTATCTCAACTTCATTTCTACTTTAGTCAATTGTATATTTAACTTTATTTATTCATTACTGTATTTTCCCTTAGTGAGGCTTGGGCCTATTTATTTGTAGTATTTTCATCTTTGTCAGTTTCCTTTAGTTGTACGTAGCAGGCGTACTATAACCATTTGGTAGAAGACTCATGTGAGTTGTACCCTATATATATGTAAGAGGTATTTAAGTTTGTAACAGATAACATTATTGTTGTTATCTTTAAAATATATATAGCTTCTTGTATAACTTATGTCATTTTAGAGTTACATGATATATGCTTGTCTAACTCTGAGATTGTTAAAAATCTAGTAGTTATTTTAATAAATATTTACTTATTTTGTATATCATTTATTTTTATTACTCCTTTATGTTCATTATTACAGGTTTGATATATTTAATATTTGACAGCAGTATAAGATACCTGGGAAAATGATCGAAGATCATTTTCATGGCGCCCATGATTAGTTAGTTTTATTTATTTTGTTCGTTTTTAGTCATTATTCATCTCCATTCATTTTCAGTACATTATTCTTATTTTATTATTTCATCTTCTAGTCATCATTACTATTTATATAGAGCTACTGTTCTTCGACAGGCATGCAAACGAGCCGTATCCATCCTTGAGTGTCAAGTTGCTCTCTTGCATCTATAGCTAGCCAACTCTATTCAGTTTGCCTCTGTCTCTTCCCACTTCTACTTCTATCCCTTCTCATTCCCCTTTCTTCAGTACTACTGCACTTTAGTAGTATTTTTCCTATTGCGGCTTCTCAACGTAGAAGCCACTACACCCTTTTCTTTACACTCACCCACTACATCTTCTTTTCAGCCACAACTATTTAGTTACTTAGTTATTTTTTTTCCTTACTTCTGTTGGAGTACCTATATCTTTCTTTTTACTTTCACTCCAACAGAAGTTTTCTTCTTTTTGTTACACACCCCCAGGGTAAAAGCGCAAGTTGGCACCATGTCACCTTTATTCCTTGAGATATCCTCTAACCATTCACCAATTTTCATGCAAATCGATGGAGGTTCAACGAAATCGGAGGTAATAGCTCATATCCACCTTCAGTGACTCCACTATTTGTCTCTCTAATGAAACAAGATATTTGTATCATGTTTCATGTTAGCAAATTATTTAAAAATAATATGCACAAGACGTTACAGCGACATCTATTAAAAGTTGACGTGTTATGGAATGTAACTTTTATCAGTTTTTTGCACATTATTTTTAAATCATTTGTTAACGTGACAGAACGATTTTGTTTCATTCAGAGAGCTTACCGTATTGAAATTAAATCCTATCTACTGTCTTTAATGTTTTTCGTTAACTTACACATAATTAGAGTATTAAAAATCAATTCGCTGTGGTTTGTGCCTAGATAAGTTGACGAGTTATGGAATGCAATTTTTAGATTACTCATGTCAGTTCATTTATCGTCTGTTTACTTTACAAATTATATACGCACACGTTTGGCATTTTCGTGAATTGATTTTAAACGTAAGAAATATTCTGATTTTTATTGATTTTAGAAAATTAGTCCTAAAAAAGAGTAGAGAAATGCATTCCTTGTCACTGATAAAACTTTTCTTCCTTGCTTCCTCGAAACTCAAGTAAAATCCTCTTCCAGTATTGTTTTTATCAAAAATTTCTATAGCAAAAGACATTATATTATGTGACACGTTTGTAATGTTCCTCATTTCTGTTTTTGTTTTTAGCTCCTGATGGTTCCAGAATGTTCGATGATAAAGTAGCACCACCAGCATACGTACCGTAACAAAAATAAATTGAGGTTTAATTATTAAAAAGATAAATAAATAAATACGTTTATCCTAAACTATTTATCAATATGATTTCTTACAATTTTTAGAGAAAATAAAATATTTTTTGTCTTTTTTATTACTTCATACAAACATCTTTTTCGGCAAATATTACCACCAATGCTAATTATAAGCTTATTCAATTGAAACATATCTTTGGTCAGGTTAGCCTTGAAAACAATTGTAATCACTCAACTGACGTTCTGAGACGAAGCGTTAATAACCGCTATGAATTCCAAGATTTTATTGGTTAGAACTACCCACATGATATCTGTGTTCGTACTGGTCAAATGATTAAGAATGACAGAGCGGGATATTTAAATACCAATATTGTATGCAAAGTGTCGTTTCAAGAAAACAAGTCTGCTGACCGAGGATAACGGATAAATGATAAATATTTCTTGTTTATATTACAATTGACAATTTTTGTGATAGAAATAAAAGTGTGGTAGAAAATCAATATTGAAAAACAGTATTGATTAAAAAAGCACTATTTATTCGTTTCTACTAGTCTTCTTTCTAGACTGTACCTATAAAATATTTCTTTTATCTCATAAAAAAATATAAACAATTATTGTATAGTAATAATATTATTTTAATTTATTTCAGCTGTTCAATACAAACACAGCAGCACTAGGAATAGATCTTATAAATTAAATTATAAATAGTCCTGTCGCCAGGGGGGGTACAACGGCCTCCTGTATTCAGATGGACTTACCCAAGTTTTTTTATGTATTTTGACTTGTAGAACACGAATTTTTTGGGTAACAGTTGATCCGGATGTCGATAAGATTGTTATAAACCAAGAAGTTGAGGAATCACATAACAGCGATTTCTCGCAAAACAAAACATTTTTTTGTATTTTTTGGGCCATTCTAACCAAAAAATGTTCCTACAATTTTTTTCGTAGGATGCATAGTTTTCGAGATAAACGGGGTTGAACTTTCAAAAAATCGAAAAATTGCAATTTTTGAACCCGAATAACTTTTGATTAAAAAATAAAATAGCAATTCTGCTTACCGCATTTGAAAGTTCAAGTCAAATTATATCGGTTTTAATTATTTGTATTGCTAAAAATTTATTATTTTATTGTTAAAACAAAGCTATAAACACCTAGTGCTTGAGTGATGTTTTCAATGATTTCTCATTTAAAATCAAACGAGTAGGTAGAGGAGATAAGAGTGCAAGCGGGGCTATTTCTACGTAGCATGCATTAAAACGCATGTATTACGCACGGGAAACACTATGTGTTTATAGCTTTTTTTAACAATCAAAAAATAAATTTGTAGCAATGCAAATATTCAAAACAGATATAATTTGACTCAAACTTTTAAAGCTGGTAAGCAGAATTGCTATTTTATTTTTTATTCAAAGGTTATTCGGGTTCAAAAATTGTAATTTTTCGATTTTTTGAAAGTTCAGCCGCGTTTATCTCGAAAACTATGCATCCTACGAAAAAACTTGTAGGAACATATTTTTTGGTTAGAATGACCCAAAAAATACAAAAAAATGTTTTGTTTTGCGAGAAATCGCTGTCATGTAATTCTTCAACTTCTTTGTTTATAACAATCTTATCGACATCCGGATCAACTGTTACCCAAAAAATTCGTATTCTACGGGCCAAAATACATAAAAAAACTTGGGTAAGTCCATCTGAATTAAGAAGGCCGTTGTACCCCCCCTGGCGACAGGACTAAAATGCATGAAAATTAAAAACAAATAATTTACATAAAAGTAAATATACTGGATATGGGGAAAAGTAATTTAGGGGAAATTATATGTTATATTATATAATTATGATTTTCTTAGGCATTTTGTGAAATATAGGGCATGTTGTGTCTTGTGTTCTTTTAAAATGTCTGAAATTTCATATTTCATTTACATTTGGATTTTTAAACGTATCACTTATTAATATGTTGCTACGATTTTTGTTTCTTTGTGGAGAAAAACCGTTTCTGTGGTTCAATGTTTTTACATATTGAAACTTTTAAAACACTTCAATTTTTTTTATGCAAATTTTGATTACATTTTTTGTTGCATGTAGGTATATTTGACAAGACAGTCTAAACATTGCTGTCACTTAAATTATCTAAATCGGGCATATGTATTTACAAGAATCGTCAAATCTTCATGATCTTTTTTATTGCAAATTAAATTGATGTTACTTAAATCCTTAAAGTCGTGGTTTCACTATCAAATAATTTGATCAAACAGTTTGAGCAAACTCAAGAAGTGACGTCACAACTGCAGTTTGTTCAAATTATAAAAATCTAGTGGTCACACTATCAGTTTAGTTTGATCAAATTTTGTATTGAGAGTTGTGGTAGTATGTACATATATCAAAACCCACAAGCATTCCAACACTTTAACGAATAATAAGCCCCAAACTCTTTCTCTATTGTAGAAGGGAGACAGTAACTAACCAAAAAGAAATCAAGTAAAAATCTAGAAAACAAACAAGAGTAACTATTGGCTACAAAAGCTGCTGTACAAAAATCAGTGTGCACGCTGAAGAAAGCAAAGCAGGGAATGATCAACGAAACAATTTTAATGTGTAGCTAGGCCACGACTGATAAACATATACAGGGGCTCACAGCTTAAATGATGCAGTCGCTACTCAATAAAGCTAGCTTGTGTCAGTGGCTCAATATTTATTAGAAAAAACTTACATACTGAAAGTAGGTAAGTTAGTATGAGTCTTCTAAAATAGCATAAGCTATGTTTTGGGTTTCAAATATGCAATAATTAACACTCCCAGCGCCAGTGTATCCTTTTAGATACACACTGTCCTCAACACTGTGTACCGAAAAATATACACATGGCTTGTTGTGTTCGATCTGTTGTGTCACCTAAAAGGACACACTTTCTTAAGTTTTTATATGTAGAGAATAATGCTATGGCCTGAGCCAATTTCCTGGTATAACTGGGTTTGGCCTTACAACATGAAAAGATAGGTTGTATGTAACTAGAAATTCGTATGAAAAATGTTGCCATGTATGGGCCAAAACAACTTGCTCCAACTCATTATGCAGGGAAAGATTCAAGGAAAATGAAGCATAGGGAGATGCTATACGCTGTACGGATGTACATCAAACGAACTTTTCAGAGCAGCCGGCTCCAAAGTCCTAATAGCTATAGTTCGTCCGCTACAACTTTTCCCATGTGTCACGATTCATTTTCAAACAAATTAAGTCAAAACATAAAGTGAAACGTACGCCGATGTGTGTAGTATATAGTATACAGTATACAAAATGTATATACACATCGACATTCGTTTCACTTAATGTTTTGACTTAATTTGCTTGAAAATGAATCGTGGCGCATGCGAAAAGTTATAGCGGACGAACAATAAGATGTATTGTCAGAGAAATAGCAAATAATCCCAAAAAAGTGCACCAAAATTGAGAGATGAGGTGGAAAGACAGTTTGGAAAAAGATGTAACCCTGAAACAATTAGACGGATATTACAAAATAATAATCGACATAGCTGAACTGCAAGAAATAAATCTATCAGCCAAAGAAATAAGCAACAAGGAGTTTTGTTTTCTTTATTAATTTTAGCTGATATCAAAATCATACACAAAATAATTAAAGGATTATTGTTATTTAAGTATATGGTATATCTGAAACCCAAAACATAGCTTATGCTATTTTAGAGGACTTATATAGTTATAGTAACTTACTTTCAGTATGTAATTTTTTTCTAATATTGAGTCACTGACACAAGCTACAGTTTTATTGAGTAGCGACTGTATCATTTCAGAATTGAGGCTGTGAGTCACTGTAGGTGCAGTACAATATTTTTGCTTATACAAATTATCAGTAATAAATATTTATTTACATCAAAATAAAAATTCCATCACATAATGATGTCTAACAGCTGATTGTCACTCTGACCAATACGAACACAGATATCACGTGGGTAGTTCTAATAAAATCGTGGAATTCATAGCGGTATTTAACGGCTCGTCGTTCTGAGATGTTAGTTATGTTTGTATTACATGTCACACTATCATTTGTATTTGACTATTATTTCATCACATCAGTTCCTATCATTTGTATTTGACTATTATTTTATATAATTGATGGATTCGACCGTTACTTGATGGAAGTTCATTTTATCTCACAATAAAACACTGAAAAACGTTTGTTTTCTATACTTCCACAAAATTTATTACAACTATGTTATTACTACAGCTGTTTCGGCAAAGTGCCTTTCTCAAGTGATATATTTTACAATGGGTTTGCCTTTTTAAGTCTTTAACTGAAGAGGTTGAGGAGTGGGGAGCTGTTTGTCTCGAGTTGGTCATTCAGAATTATATCTGTATTTTTCAATTTATTAATTTCCATTGATTCTAAAAGTGATAGCTTAAGGCCTTTATTTTGAATATGTAGAATTTTAAACTCTTCATTGAAAGAATGATTATGATCTAGAAGGTGAAGTGCGTATGTAGAAGTGTCTGTTTTTCTATTGTTTAAAGCCCTTTTGTGTTCTGCTATCCGTTTGTCAAAAGTTCTGCCAGTTTGACCTATGTAAGTTTTCGGACAGTCACCACAAGTTAGTTTGTACACACCACTCTGTAGTTGCTTTTTCTTTCGGCTTTTATTGTTTTTAATATGTTTGCTTAAGTTGTTGTTAGTTCCGAAAGCTGGTGTTATTCCTTTCTTTTTTATGTATCTGGCTATTTTTGTTGTTATTTTGCCAGTATATGTGAGAGAGCACAAGGTACTGGGTTCTTTCTGTGGTGGTGGATACACTAATTTGCCGAAACAGCTGTAGTAATAACATAGTTGTAATAAATTTTGTGGAAGTATAGAAAACAAACGTTTTTCAGTGTTTTATTGTGAGATATTATTCGTGCAAGTTCGTGAGCGCCAGTAGTGACAAATCAATTAACTTCGGCTAAAAATTTGACATAAATGTCAAAGTGATTAATTTAAAACATTGAAATTAAAAACATTAATAGGAAATTAACTATTTTTAATGGGAATTAAGTAACAATTTAACTAAAAAATGATTTTTTTAACATTTCGGCGTCCAAATCGGATGCCGTTGTCAAAATACAAAAAATATTAATATTAAACAAAAATGTTGTTGCTAAAATATTAATATTATATAATTTAAAATAACATATGTACATAACGAGTGATCCACAATTATTGCACAGAGCCGTGCAAAAAATTACGTATGTCTTGTTTTAATCTGAATTTATATCATTGGTTTATCAATTAATTTTGATTAACATTATAAAACATAAAAAATCAGTCAAAACCTTTAACACAGAACTTTAATCGAAAATAAAAAGAATTAACAAAATTATAAGTAACAATAATAAATAGAATCAAACAAGATGCTGTATATGTCCACCACCAACATCTCTACATAACCTAACTTTTCTTGTTAAGCTGACGTACACTGCAAAGTTGACGTAAACTGGAAAGTATATCTGAATTAAGAATAGACATGCACTGTATAGCTATCTCTGTCATTCAGAGCCACCTATGGTGACAATAATTTTGGATCACACGTTATTAAGGTCAGAATTTGGTATTATAGACCAGGGTAATAAGACAAAAATATACCCTGTTCGTGACACTTCAACAGCCAGGGTACTGAAGCGTTTTTTCGACAGGTAATACCTATAAGAACAAATTGTAACTATTTCCTGCGTAGGATCTAGCATCCATTTTTATTTATAAACAATTTAGTGTCAAAAAACCGCATTTTTTCATTTTTTTTTTCAAATCAATGGAAAACATTAAGACTTATGGTTTTCTTAGTACAAACATCTTCAAGAGAATGGAAAAAGCTTTAAAACGACGTATTATAAAGTTTGATATACTCATTTATTGTTAATATAATAATTGCGAAAAAAGGTCGAAATTGCAAAAAAATTAATTTCTTTGGTGCTTAATATGTGATAAAAATTTCAAAACGATTCATTCAATTGTTTAAATTTTATTCAAATTGTTTTGTTGATATTGTTTAATTTCTTGCAATTACATAAGTCAGAAAAAAATGATTTTAGAACCATTCTACAGATGTCAAATGAAAGAGCATGAGCTAAACTTTTAAATGGGTTTAAAAAAGTAAATAAAAATGCATTTATTAGTAATAAATAATTATGCAAAAGTATCGTTAATTTTCCTTATAAACTTTTTAAATATCTTTTTTCAAAAAAATCTATTTTTTTACCGTATTTTAGATGCCCAACTACCAAGCAGTGTAATGTATATGATAATTGATGAAAAATTGTAATAAATATATATATAATTTATTATATAAAAAAAATAAAAAGTTTATAAAGAATAATTGAGCATACTTTTGCATAATTACTTATTACTAATAAATGCATTTCTTATTCACTTTTTTTAAAACGATCTGAAAATTTAGCTCATGTTCTTTTATTTGATACCTGTAGAATGTTTCTAACATTATTTTTTTTACTTATGTTATTGCAAGTAAAAGCTAAAAGAATTTTACTGTCACCGTTGCATGTGGTTGTCTTTTTAAAGACAGATCACATGCTATGATTTCTTTGTGACGGATATTATTGAGTTGAGATTGATTTCATGTAATCGAATGAACTATCTTTCAGTAAAGTCGTCGCAGGAACTCAACTCATAAATATTGGCAATATCACATTAAAGTCTTCTACTTTAAAATTTATAATACATATCTGAATTCCCGATATAAATGAGTCAGATTAAATAAATTATTAGAAGAATTTTTTACTAAGCAACAACATTTTTGTTTAATATTAATATTTTTTGTATTTTGACAACGGCATCTGATTTGGACGTCTAAACGTTAATAAAATCATTTTTTTAGTAAAATTGTGGCTTATTTCCCATTAAAAATAGTTAATTGCAAAAATGCCACAAGAAAATAGCTTCAGAGCAACATTAATAGGAAAAAATATTATTTGGCCAAAACTGTGGTAAGTATATATTTTTACCTTAAATATACTTACGTTTTAAATACTGAAATTTGTTTTTTTTTAACATTTTGTAATATAATTAATATATTAATCTAAGTGCCATGTACGCGATAATTGTGAAAGTATCGGAAGTAAGAAAGAAGGAAACTAATATTTCATCAATAGAACGTCAAAATGATCAGCAAAATCTTAAAAAAATAATCATGGTAAATCATAAATTTTGTACTTACTAATATTAACCATCGATTACAATTTAATTACTTCTTTGCGTTGTAAATATTACACGATAGAAATTAAATAATAAATTTAAAAAATTTCCAACCGAAGTTGCATTAGTAATCCTCTAGTTGGCGATACCAGCGAAGCTCACAGCGTGTAGTGACTTCAAAGTGGCGTTTGTTGTTAATAATCCGTCCAAATATAATCAGCGTGAGGTCATATCAATGTTAACCTTCTGTGGGTAAGGTCATGTTAACATGTTTTTTCAATCATGAAGGACCCTTGCTCATGGAGTTTACGGAACCTAGAGAGCGTACGAAAACCTGTATAATGATACTTTAAACAAGGTGATAAACAAATATGACCAAAATGTCCAAAAAAAGCTTGTCATTCTTCTGCACGACAATGCTCGGCCTTATGTCGCCGAAGAAGTGAAAAAATCTACAACGAAAGAAATGGAGGTTTTAGAGTATCCACTATCCACGCTATACTTAGTTCCGATTTATCGCACTAAGATTTTCACATAAGTTGTAACGATATGATGCCAACGGCAAGCGATGAGCTGATCTACCAGAGACGACCGGAGGAGCATCCGTGTTGGCGCATAGCACCGCTGGGGGAAATCGAAGGAGTAGTGGCAGCGAGAGCATATTTAAGGCGAACCAGGAGAATGAGAAAATCGGTCGTTGCTAGCGTGTTAAACTAGCAATGGCTCGACAGCTGGTGCTAGCGTGTTGAACTAGCACTAGCTGGATGGGCAAAGATGCACCGTTTGTGAGGTGGAACTATGCCTAGGCGAACGCCACCGTGGTGAAGTGGAGTTTTGCCATGACCGTTATCGCAGGAGGCGGTAGTAACGAGGAACGAGTGACTACGCGCCGCATTGAAGTGAAATGCGGATCGGAATACAGGGCTATGTTGATTTAACGTAGCGAGGTTGTTATTGTGTTGTTTATCGTATCATTTTAATGTTGCTATTATGACTGTAATAAAGTTTCATATTGTTTCTCCTTTGCAGAAGACGAAATTTTTTGATGTGTTTTAAACTGTATATAATTATCTTAAATATATTTACTTTATGTTTAACCTGTGTTTTACTGAGTCTGTCGTCCTGAAAGACCTACCCGTTACAATGTGGGCCTAAAATGGCGTTAAAAAGTAATCATTTTCAGATGGACGAAGAAATAAAAAATGCCGTAAAAGAATTCTTCAACCTATTTACAGCCACAAAAATTCTTTAAACAGAGTATGCATCGGTTGGTGAAACAATAGACAATGTGCCTTAAATATAGTAGTAATTATTTGTAGTTATGTTTACCGATAAGTTTTTTCTGGATCAAAGATACGTTTCATTTCAACAAGCCTAGTAGTATTAAAAGTATGTTCGGATCCAAAAATGATCCGAAAAGGAACCAAACCGCAGCAGATTCACAAAATATTGAAGATTCCAAATCCAGAAATATTTACCGTCGCATTAAAGTAAAGTAGCAATTTAGAGACACAATACAGTTCAGAAGAAATCTCGAACGCATGCAGAAACTTAATAGAAATCTCTGTAGAAAAATCCAGAATAGAAAAGACCGTCAAGAAAAAGCACTGCTATTATTGAAAGCCTATAGCCACATCTTAAATGTTCCATATCTTCGTTCACCACAATTCAACACCATAATAAAATGATAGAAAAGACGTAACATTGCAGCATTCATACGTTGCTAGGTTCAAATCTCGTAAAAACTAGGAAAAATATAAAATATATGTTTTAAGTAAGTTCTTTTTGTTCTCTCACTTTTCCGTCTTCGGTTTCCAATGCTTCTTATTTCTGTAATAAGAAACCGTCTCCCCCCCTTCCCCGCGGTCCCCTTAGTTCAACCCTATTGAATTAAGTGGTCGTGAGTTCGAATCTCACGTGGGTAGGAAATGTTTCATTTATTAAAAAATTAATAAGTGAAAATAGTTTTTATCTTTGTGGGATCGGTATTCACCGGAGGGATCGCGGACGTTCGGATATAATTAGCGTCTCTTTTAAAGAAAATGAAGTCGACTTTTTTAAAGTAACAAGACATTTACTGAACACACACTACATACTACACTAGGTTTTCCACTTTCTTTTTGTTCTCTCGACTATTTCACTAGACTGTTTTTAACTGATAAAACGTCATAGCAACGCATCGTTTCCTATTGACAGATTTATGACAGATCCGCCACGAAAGTGTCTGGTAATAACAAATAAATAAAGATTATATTTCGTTGATATGATGCATTAATTATCTCGTGAAATAGTCTTGTCGAATATCATTCGTTCAACTGATTCATATCAGTTTCATTCAAGTTCGTTGCCTTTTGGTAATTTTCGCTTATGAAATTTTGACAAAATCACTCGACTGACGTCTTAGTCCTGTCGCCAGTGAGGGTTCAACGGCCTCCTTAATTTAGATGGACTTACTTAAGTTTTTTTTATGTATTTTGACCCGTAGAACACGAATTTTTTGGGTAACAGTCCATCCGGATGTCGATAAGATTGTTATAAACAAAGAACTTGAGGAATCACATAACAGCGATTTTTCGCAAAACAAAACATTGTTTTGTATTTTTTGGGTCATTCTAAGCAAAAAATGTTTATACAAGTTTTTTCGTAGGATGCATAGTTTTCGACATAAACGCGGTTGAACTTTCAAAGAATCAAAAAATTACAATTTTTGAACCCGAATAACTTTTGACTGAAAAATAAAATAGCAATTCTGTTTACCGTATTTGAAAGTTCAAGTCAAATTCTATCGGTTTTGACTACTTTCATTGCTAAAAATTAATTTTTTATTGTTAAATAAAGCTATAAACACATAGTGATTTAATGATGTTTTCAATGCATTTCCCATTTGAAATCGAACGAGTAGGCGAGCATACCGACAATTTCTACGTAGATTACGTACATTAAAACGCATGCATTGGGCACGGGAAACTCTATGTGTTTATGGCTTTGTTTAACAAATATAAACTTAATTTTAAGCAATGCAAATAATCAAAACCGATAGAATTTGACTTGAACTTTCAAATTCAGTAAGCAGAATTGCTATTTTATTTTTTAGTCAAAAGTTATTCGGGTTCAAAAATTGCACTTTTTCGATTTTTTGAAAGTTCAACCGCGTTTATCTCTAAAACTATGCATCCTACGAAAAAACTTGTAAGATAATTTTTTGCTGAGAATCACCCAAAAAACACAAAAAATCGCTGTTATGTAATTTCTCAAGTTCTTTGTTTATAACAAACTTATCGACATCCGGATCAACTGTTACCCAAAAAATTCGTGTTCTACGGGTCAAAATACATAAAAAAAAACTTGGGTAAGTCCATCTGAATTAAGAAGGCCGTTGTACCCCCCCTGGCGACAGGACTATCTCGTGATTTAAGTCAAAATTTAATTCGCGAAAATTGCCAGGCAACAAACTTTCATACCAGTCGAAAATATTGCCGGCAAAATTTTCTCTCTTGTGATATTATAATATACGATAATACTTAATTGAAAAGATATTAACTGACAGACACTTTAAACTCTGACAGTTTCAAAAGTTGTCAAAATTGTAGTTATGTCACCCACATTGTGTTTCCTTTATAGTTTCTGATATCATATGGTTAGTATCGATTTTACTTTACTTTTGTAAATTTGTTGTGTCATGTATGTACCTATAAACATGTTTTTTATTTATCTAATGGGAAAACGGCCTCTTTGAAATCTTCTGCAGGTCCGTCTCCATATAAGAAATATTCCCTTTATCAAATACTCAGAAAATTACCTACTTTTAATAATGTTAAAATATTTTTATCAAAGAATTTCCGAAAAAAATTCCAGAAACACTTTATTGACACCAGACAACAGTAAATAATAATTTATCTAAATATTAATTATTAATATTTAGATTTAGATAAACAATACTGTGAGTATTTTTGCTTCATAATATAAGAATTTTACCAAGAAAACAATATAGTCCAAGTAATGAAGCTTAAAATAGGACAAAACCTCGCAATTTTTACAGAATGGATCGATTTGCTTGAAAATTTGAGAATAAATAGTTCATAGTCCTCAGATCAAAATCTATATGATGCCGAAAGGCGCTTTTACCATGGGGGTGGAAATTTTTTATTATATTTTGACAGCAAAAGTTGGTACATTTATTCTAAGCAAAAAACGTTCTATACATTTTTTTTGATAAAATTAACAGTTTTCGATTTATTCGCTATCGAAAGTGTTAGTTTTATATCGAAAAAATCAATGTTTTTAATAAGTTTTCTCCTCCAAAAGTTTTCATTTTATCAAAACAACTTTACTTAACAAAAATGTACCTTTTAAAAAAATAAACAAAACCGTTTTTTTTTAATTTTGTTTAAGACAAATAATAATCGAGCTACACTTTATTATATGTTAGCTCTTCTCAAGGGCGAATCCAGGGAGGGGGCCATGGGGCCATGGCCCCCTCCGAGAATTTAAAAAACATAAATGTAAATGTAAATATTTGCAGACTGAGCTAGACAAATAAAAATACTTTAATAACGTCTTTACGTTTTGAATGTCTTTATGGCACTCAAAAAGTGTGTGAAAAGTACCTTAAAATACACAATTTTAACCCCAATTCTTAAAAATTTTCCCCCATACCCCCGGCACAGAATTACTAACTTTCTGTGCCCCCGGTATCCCTCTCAAAAAAAGTTCATAGCCCCTCCCGAAAATGTGTCTTGGATCCGCCCTTGGTTTTTCTTCTTCAAATGCTAAATTTTGTAGTTTCAAAGTCAAAAGACGGGAAAAATGCATTTTTAGAGGATAACTTGTTCAAACTAATTTAAAGTATTTAAAAACATCTATTTTTAGAAATAAAAAAAGTCTCTGGCTCAAAAATTAGGTGACATAATGAAAAGAATGTCAGTCTCTATTTTTTTCAACGAAAAAGTGATCGGAATCAACCTCCTAATCACCACCCTAATTAAAATTGGTGATTGACATTATTTGGTCTTCTTTATTTATGTATTGTTAATATGATTTAGAAGTTTGACCGGCTTAGAATGATTAGTTTTTAAAAAACGGAGTTAAAAGCGAATAACGAATTTTTGTAGTTTGGAAAAAAATGGACTTTTCTTCAGAACGGAAAGATTAGCATCAGAGATACGAAAAAATGTTTAAATATGAAATTGTAGCCTATTTAATTTCCAAGAACCTGGTTTGCAAAAATTTTTTCTACGGCAAAAATTGGGTGAGCTATTGACAATAGGGAACTTGCATAAATTTTAAATTCGAAAAAAATGTTATAAATCACAACAGAACATAATTTAAAACATGTATCAAAGATAAAAAAGTTTTGTTTGTCTTTCGTTTGGCCTCTAAAGACGATTAAAAATTCAAATTATACCATCCAGCCCAAAACGCGTCGTGACGTCATCCGGTTATATGTTTACATTTTGCACCAACAAAGTAAACAAAATTGTATATAATTTTAAATTAGACATTATAAACGTCAGTAGAAAATACAGTTATGTGACAATGTGACGTCACAAAGTGTTTTTGATCGTTTGAACTATTCATAGAAAACTTGTACTTTTACAAAATGGTTTTATTTTTCATAGTAAACCTTCTTTCCTTTCCTTCAAAAACTGTATCAAACTCCAATCTCAACAAACTAGTATATATTATTACAATGACATACGATAAATGTCATTAGAATATAAATATTTTCCCTAATTCCACGACGATGAGCTGGCCAAATACCCTAGTAGGTGGAGGCCAATAAACTAAAGAAGGAGAAGAAGAATATACCTAAATATAACCATAATCATAACTATATAATATAACTATGTGACGTCACGGGTCGTTTGAACTATTTTATACCGCAGAAGACTTTAAATTTGTATTTCTAAGTTATTACGAGTTTTTGAAGAGTGAAATTTTGGAAATTTCATTTTTAAACAAAACTGAACATTATTATGTAATAAAAAAAACAAGTGCATGCAAGTTTCCTATTAAAACTTGTAATAACATGCAAAAACCACCTTTACCAACCCTTTCAAAGTCACCTCTTTTGCGATTGATGATTTTAAAAAGATTTGTAAAAACCTACAAAAAGTTCTTTACCAATCTTTCTAAGATAAAAAATGAAAAAGTTACAGTTAAAAAATCAATATATTTTTTTGAAAAAAAAGGAGAAATCCAATTGGAAGCATAATAATGTTAGTTAGCGATGTTCTTAGTCATTGGCCTTTTTCATTCTTCTTTATTTATGTATTAAAAGCGAATAACGAATTTTTGTAGTTTGGTAAAAAAATGCCATTTTCTTCAGAATAGAAAGATTAGCATCAGACATACGAAAAAATGTTTAAATATGTAATTGTAGGTTATTTAATTCCCAAGAACTTGATTTGAAAAAAAATTTTCTACGGCCAAAATTAAGTGAATCGTAAATGAGTATTATTGAAAAACATTGATTTTTTTCAATATAAAACTAACACTTTTGATAGCGAATAAATCGAAAACTATTAATTTTATCAAAAAAATGTATAGAACATTTCTTGCTTAGAATCAATATTTTTATCAATTTTTGCGGTCAAAATATAATAAAAAAATTCCACCCTCGAGATGGGGTGGCAACCACCCCCACGGTAAAAGCGCCTTTCGGCATCCTATAGATTTTGATCCTTGGACTATCCATTACTTATTCTCAAATTTTCAAGCAAATCGATCCATTCTGTAAAAATTGCGAGGTGAAAAGCTTCGGTTCCTGGACTAATAATAATGATGTAAATAAACTTTACAAAAGTTAGCAAACAATTCACTAACGTGTTAAATATAACAGATAATTTTTATATTTTTCTTAGTTCGTGGAATATTTAAGAATGTTTAGAAAAATAAATAATTAATAACGAACATTTTCTAGGGATTTTTTTTTCCATTCCTTACACGATCCATGTTCTGAGACCGCTCCCGTATGAAAGATTTTCTGATTTGGTTTCTTTCCGGATTCCTGTTCTAAAGTGTCCCCTTTAAACAAATCAGATTTTTTGGCAAAAATTGTTTAAACAACTTTTTAAAACAAGTTTAAAAGATCCGGAAAAATTGCTCCGGAAAATATTTTTTGAGATTTTTGAGTCATTTTAAACATAAAAAGACTCTTTTCATGTTTCTCAAAAGTTCAAGATTCCGTAGACCATGGTTTTTTAATTGTTAATTATGAGCGTCCACTCGACTTTTAAGCCGCCTCACCGCCTCGCGTCGGTCTATATAGTACGTTTCTGTGGCACTATACGACTGACGTATTTACTTAGCACATTAGAAACAATTAATTATTGAATAAATAAATAAACTATTAAAAAGAAATATGTCAGTAATAAATTATAAAATTTTAATTTTTTAATTCCTTTCTTTTCTTTTCTACTCTAATTCTCCACCCTTTAATTTATATCTCAGTTTCATGTACCTACATTGTTGTCTATCAATTCACATTTACTCCAGGGAAATAAGGTTTTTGTCGGGACACTTGAGCAGCCAGGTTGCAAATGAGTTTTTTGGGTACTATATACCTAATACATTATACATACAACACATGCCCGTCACAGTTCGGACGAGAATTTTAGTTATTAACAAATAAGGGTCAAAAATGGCAGTTTTTTCGTTTAAATCGCTACAGGTAAAAATAGGATAATTAAATATCTTATTTATAGTATTCTTCTTTTAGTAGATGAGCCAATGTTTAAAACGGCAGTTTTTTAATTTTGGTCCGATAATTTGTTGCTTCGAAAATTGCAAAATAAAACTAAAATTTCGAAAATAAAAAATGTTGTATAACTTTCGCGAAAGTGACCTTACGACTTTTATATTTCACAAAAAGTTGAGTCAAAGAGTCTATATACTGCACAAAAAATTTTAAGACGATTCGTCAATTAATTTAAATTTTATTCAATTTGTTTATCCCAAAGAGCTTTTTTTGTAATGTTATTGTTCAGAAAATAATAATTATATAGAAATTCTGTGAAAACCACATGAAAGAACAATAGTTTTGTTTTCAAATTATCGAAGAAAATCATTAAAAAGTAATTTTTGTTACTACGAAAACATTTTACTAAAGTAGAGACATTTTTGGCTTGAAAACAATTGGAATAGCTTTGTTAATATTGACTGTAGAGTAAATTTACCTTGGAATTTCAAAAGCTGATATTTTTACACAAATTAAAAAAAACTTTTCGCCTATGTTAATTACGGTCAAAGTTAGCCACTTTTATTATTTAATTCACAGTTACTTCAATATATATAAAATTCTGCTGTAACAGTGTTAGTTACCATACTACTCCGAAACGGCTTGGCCGATTTTTATGACATTTTACAAGTATATCCTATGGGACTGAGAATAGGTTTTAATCTATTTTCATACCCATAAGTTATAAGGGAGGTTGCCCCCCTGACATTTGTTTAAATTTTTTTGGACAAAATTGTCTATCTTAATTTTACATGATGTAGGATTAAAAAATACATACAACCCTTAATTTACACTTTTCCATCACCAACCCCTATTTGTTAATACCCATCTACATATTTACATCTATAAAATTCTCCTGTCACAGTGTTAGTTGTCATACTCCTCCTAGACCGCTTGACCAATTTTTATGAAATTATATATGTATATTCGGTAGGTCTTAGAATCGGTCGTAATCTATTTTTCATATCCCTGAGTGATAAGGGGAACTCCCCCTAACATTTTGAAATGTTAGGTGGGGATTTATGTACATAACGTACTCTACAAGACTACGAGTACATACAATTTAAAAAAATTATGATCAAAATCCATCAACAAGCTCTGGAGATATTAATCGCAGCATATGTTTGAAGAATCAGTTTCATTTTTTGAGTGCACGGATTTTAATAATTCATTTCCACCGACCACAAATCGATTTCGTTAGAACGATATTTTTAAAGCTTTATTAACAACTCTGTTGAAGTTTAAAGTTTACTCAAACTTTTACACATAAACTATATACCTTCAACTTCGAAATGGCGCTAGTTGGGTTGCTTAATTGTTATAAACAAAGTAGCTGTCAATTAAATAAAAAAAGTGGCTAACTTTGACTGTAATTAACGCAGGCAAAAAGTGTTTTTTTGAAAATTCGTATAAAAATACCAGATTTTCAAATCTCAAAGTAGTTTTAATCTACAGTCAATATTAACAAAGTTATTCAAATTGTTTATGAACTAAAAATGACCCTACTTTAGTAAAATGTTTTCGGAATGATAAAAATGACTTTTTAATGGTTTTTTTAAAATACTTTGAAAACATGACTTTTCTTCTTTCATGTGGTTTTCACAGAATTGCTATTATTCTCCTTTTCATGAACATTTTTCAGTGCGTCACAAATTATAGAAAAAAAGGTAAGTCCGTGATAATACACATTTATGACATTTATTCTAACGTGACATTTTAGTTAAATCTGACAGTTGTCAAATTTTATTTTCAATTTGGAATAAAACCAAATCAATTGTGTCTATTGCATTTATAAAATGGTATTTTCTTTCATTTGTATAGTCTTATAAATTGGACAGATTATATTGATAATATTATTATTTTATTTAATAAATAATTCTTTTTTGGTTATGGCGCCATCTATCGACAACTAGAATAATCACCGAACTAGAATAATTACCAAATTATTCACAGACGTGCCTGTTTTTCTGTCACATACAATTTAATGCGTTAGAGAGAAATCGAAAAACTGTGACGCACTGAAAGATGATCATGAGAAAAAGAATACATTACTATTTTCTGAACAACAATATTGCGAAGAAAAAGCTCATTGGGATAAACAAATTGAATAAAATTTAAACTAATTGACGAATCGTCTTAAAAATTTTTGTGCATTATATGGATTATTTGTCTCAACTTTTTGATCAATATGAAAGTCTTAAGGTCATTTTCACAAAAGTTATAGCATTTTATTTATTATCAAAATGTTAGTCTTATTTTGCAATTTATGAAGCAACAAATGATCGAACCGAAATTCAAAAACTGCCATTTTAAACCTTGGCTCATCTACTAAAAGAATAACAGTATAAATAAGATATTTAATTACCCTATTTTGACCCGTAGCGATTTAAACGAAAAAACTGCCATTTTTGACACTTGTTTGTTAATAACTAAATTTCTCGTCCGAACTGTGACGAGCATTTTTGTATGTATAATGTATTAGGTATATAGTACCCAAAAAACCCATTTGCAACCTGGCTGCTTATGTGTCCCGAACATGGTATATTTTTGCCTTATTTCCCTGGAGTAATTTATTACTGTTTCATTATATGACTGCTAGTATAATCTTTTAGCTACAATTTTTTAAGCTTTCCGACTTTTCATCCCTTATACGACCACTACTCCTCTCATTAGAACATCAAGGAGTATTGACCTTAACAATTTAGGTTACAGCTGCACGTCCACATCTAACATACATATTACATATCGACCCGTTTTGATCCAAACGTTGTCAATCTTACAATAACACATACACTAATAAATAGAAGTCTTTTAATAAATATAAATAAAAATCTTTTTCTACAACCGTGTTAAAAATGCAATTTTTAGCACTCCATACGAGCGTTAAAAACGCTACTTTAAGGCACTAGTGCTTTAAAATATTTTTAAGGCACTGCAGTTCGTATTGACCGTATAGACAATTTTGATGTAATGTCAAAAAAATATAAAAATGGAATGTCAGTCACGTTCAAGTAAAAGTTTTTGTAGATATTGCCCTGTAATTACGTTTGTAGAAAAAATATTGTATGATATGCGTGTTAAAAAGTACATTTTTAAGGCACTCATGTGCCTTAAACGTGTTTTTACGTAAACGTGTAAAAGTTTTAGGTACTTATAAAATACCCTGTGAACTAGAAAAGGCATTTTGTTATCATGTGACAACAGCAATAGGTAACTTGCATAAATTTCTAAATATTAAAATGATATTAAAAAACATAAGGTAACATGATCTTAAAACGCTTGCATGCGAAAAAAACAAATATTTTTAACCCGTACGCTAATTACGACGCTTTGAAAATGCTATAAAATTCAAATATCTTAGGAGGCTCTTGAACGTCCATCTATTGATTCGACGTCACGGGCCACGGTCAACCGGGCTAGCTAGTCGGAAACAACGCGATTAGGGTAGGTATCACGGGTATATTACATTTTAATCGTCTTTAATGAAAAATTCCTAGGTATTATTTATGTTCATCTTATATATTGTAATAAGTAGTTCCCCAATCAGCTTAGTTTTAAACTGAAATTGATAAAGTTGAGTGCTACTTTGTAAAGAGTTTAAAACGCATAATATGACGGACGAGGGTTTTTCAAAAGGTCAATCTGACTAACTTACCTACCGTTGATGTCTTCATCGTGGCAACTTTTATAAAAAGTAGTGAAGGCTATTCTATTGGAGAAATGCGAGGTGTCAAGGCAAATAAGTAAGAGTTATTAATAAGCATGTTTAAACCGTTTATAACAATAGTTTGGTACCATTATATTATAGTATACGGTTTATTCCGAGGGTTTGATCTACCTACCTCTAATCGAAGGATTTCGTATATCCCGGAAAAGATTACGGTGTAATTTGCATTATAATAAAGATTATATTTTATTGTAATGTTTATTAGTACCTACTGGAGCCTTTCATTATTGTGTTCAAAGACTTCTGAGAAAAGGTTATGGTGATTAGCAGACGTACCGATAGAACGTGTACATAGCCAACAAAATCCTTCTTTACAAAGTTAATAATACGCATAAATAAGAAGATTATCATAAAGAAGATTAGCATAAATCATTATTGTAATTTTACAAGTTAAATATCTTTATCATCTCAGCTTATACTTACACCGCATCCCTCGGTAGACCACAAGCTATAGTAGAAACCCGACTGTAGACCGCATACTATAGTAGCACCAATACTTTTTAGTTACTCTTACTTTTATTACTAAAAGTTTTGTTTATTTTTAAGTTACTTGTTTCTTCTTTGTTCTTCAACACAAGAAACGACAAAAGTAATTTCATAAAAAAGAACTTTTTGATACATGTCAACAAAGATAAAATGTTAATATTTTGCCTGTCACAGAAAAAATCATTTTTGCCATAGACTAAAACAAGATATTTCAACTATATTATTTATCTATGGGCAAACTGCATTAAATGCAATAGCCCACCCCGAACGGACAAACGATACGAGTGGCCTGTGACGTCAGACCCCAGGTCTCGCTTTTGAAGTTGTTTAAAACGGAAATTTTAGGCGCGGAACTTTGATTATATGTTGTAGGTACACTATTCATTGTTAAGACGTAATATTTTGAGTAGAACATTTTAAAACATAAATTAACAATTTTATGCAAAAAAATTTTTTAGTGCAAATTCCCTATTGTTGAAGCAAATCACGATTTTGTCGCCATATTCTCATACTTGTGTTGAGCATGTTACGTGTAATAATCAGATTCACAACGTGAGCATGAGTAACCTTCTTGTGAGCGTGACTTTTTGGATGATGCAATATGTTGATTTTCTTTGATAAATAAACAAGGATTTTGTGTTGCTATCTAGTCAACGAACTGTCAATACTGATGGAATGGCCCCGTCCCATTCGAACAGTGAAGCGAGATTGCGGCCAACATACAAGAGAGAGGTCCTAGAGAAAGACAGAACGTCAGGGAAAAACGCGCGTATTTGAATGCATTACAAAGTATACCGACTTTCAAGAATAAAACAGGTTTAAAATTAATTTGAGTAACTGAAACGGGATAAACGCCTGGTATTATTAGATGTATTGAGTAATTATTATTATTATTCTAAATAAAACGCCAATTTTGAGAAATATAAAAATATTACAATATAACAGAAATAGGTATGCTGTATTGTCATTGAAAATTTTACAATTTTATGGACAAAGCTTACATAAGAGTCTTCTACGTTTTAAAAGGATTAGGGGAGTGCAATTAGAACGAAAACATGCATTGTTTCGGAAAAATTCAAACAAGCTTATATTTTTCTAAAACTTTTCTTGTTAGTTTATATACATGTTAAAGTAAAAAGTTCTACTCGCAGATTTGGCCGCTAATTATTTATTAATTGTTTAAACAATAACAATTGTTTTGTATAAATAATTTTAAAAATATTGAAAAATTCATTATTTTACTTTGATCAAATATGTTTCTATTGTGAAATGTAAAGGTACTTTACTCTTGAGTGAAATTCATATTTTTTGACATACCTCGTATAACATTAATTAAATTTGATATTTGATGATTGCATCTTAGATTATATACGATGCAGAGTATTTTATAAAGAATAACTTTTTTCCGTAAAACTGATAATAAAAAAGTTATCAATAGGTTCCAAGTTACGAAGACATACTGTATACGAGCTAAAAAAAATTTTTGTTGTTGAACATTTATTATTGTTGAAGCTTATTATTAAATGTATTTTAGGTAAGTTTTACAGAAAAAAGTTTTGATCACTTTGTATAAACATTTTTTTAGCTGGTAATTTTCGGTTTTTGTATTACATTTTTGTTATCTTTCTTAATTTTCTTAAAAGAAAATATACAATTTTCTAAAATAATTTAGTGCATTTTGAAGATTACATCCTAAGCTTTAAAAAAGCACTTGTAAAACTGTAATAGATCTGTTCAAACTTGAGTGATACCGTCTTAAATTGGTGGTAATTCTATATGACTACGAAGATTTCAAAAATGACTGAGACGTCATATCATTTGAATTAAACTTTTGAGATTTTTTTTGAATGAAACATCATTTAGTAAGATGCTTGAAAGGTAAGTTGTGCAAAATTGAGATCTTTATAAGAAAAATTGTATTAGTTACACATTTTTAAATCATTTTTAAACAAAATTCATGTAAGGCTCACTTTCCGCCCACACCGTACTTATGCCCATACATTTTATTTCTTTCTATTATAACCATAAGATAGCTTAATTGTTCTTTGTAAACTTTTATTTGATCAATTAGTTAAAGAATTATATTAAAATAATTCAACCGTGCACTTCGCCGTACGTTAGTTTACAGTGCGCCAATGTTTGTGAGAAGGGTGACTTTAGCGTTATAAATAAAAAATTATAGAAGATACAGATTTAATTTTAAAAAATTCTTTATATAAGGTTTTTTTTTTGTAAAATTTTCTGAATTTTTCAATGGTCAAGTCAGTTTTTTTCTAAAATATATATCTTCGGAGTTATGTAAAAAAACATCAAATTTCGTAGTTCATTTGTTTAATAAAAAATGAAGCACCCACTTCTCGAGTAGAACTTTTTGATATGTTGTTTATTAAACATTTCTTAATGAAATTACAAAAAGTTCTATCTTGTTTGATTTTTTCCGAAGTGAAAATCTATATGCACTCCCCTAGATATATAATTCTCAAGTTTTCGTCTCCAGTCCTTGAACTGTAAGTCAAGTTTTCTACCAATTTTTCAGGACCAGCCACGGCATTTGATAAATGTAAGTTGTAGTTTATACTGTTAGTCAATGTTTTTGAACTCTCAGCCTCTTCTGCTATTAAAGATGTTGCTGCGGGGTTATCAGTCGAGACAACAGTAGTTTTTGAAAGCAGTACTTGCATCATATCTTGCAAAGATTTGATGCTATCTTGTGTGGAACTTTTTTTTTAATGGCATTCAGCCAGTCACAATATGAGTATTCGTGTCATGTGTAGTGTGTATGTTGAGTAAGTGTCTTGTTACTTTGCAAAGTCGACGTCATTGTCTTTGCAAAGATACGCTAATTGTATCCGAACATCTGCGGTCCCTCCGGTGAGTACCGATCCCACAAGGACAGAAACTATATATTCATTTATTAATTTATAATAAATGAAAAATTTCTGACCCTGGTTGTGTGGAACTTACAAAATGTTCTAGGTTTGTAATCCGATCATTGGAACCCTCTTCTTCATTAAAAGAAGTACTGGTTTTAGTCTTTCTTTTTGGCATATTCGATTTTGTAGGTTTTAGAACTGCGCCATGATATGTTTAATAAATATAAGTACAGTCGGAAAAATGAAAAAATACCCATGAACGATCACATCAATCACTTATTTTGTATTTGCTGTCTTTTTCTATAAATAACAAATGTTTGTTATAGAAAAAGACAGCAAATACAAAATAAGTGATTGATATAATCGTTCATGGGTATTCTTTCATTTATCCGACTGTATCTAATTTTATTGTGATCATTTAATGACAATGACAAATCAACAAAACAGTCTAACCTAAGTACAAGTATAAATCTAAGTACATATAAACTATAACTACATATTATATTCCTACAACTACCACTATCAATTTTTTGTTTACGAAAATCCTGGCCGCATCAAATTCGCTTCATGCCCATTCCATCAGTATTGACAGTTCGTTGTATCTAGTACATGTATTATTTGTATAGGTATTTTTCTCGTATGAGGAGCGTCATACCAGAGATTATCGGTATGTTCTGAATGAGACGAGAAAACAAACATATTTTGTAAAGAAAGTAGGTAATACAAGGAATAATATATCATTGAAAGTGAAACAAGATACAAAAAGGGAACACAAAAGCAACTCCAGATATAAAAAACGTATAAACCCCTTATATCCCGTTTTTACATTTTAAATCCCTTAACTTGATGTTTTCACATTTCATCCTTCGATAACATTGGATAGAAAAGAGTAAATTTGTAACTATAAGAAACGCTTACTTGAATAAAATGCACAATAACAGTCATGTCATGTTCCCTGTTGCCTCTCCCCATACTCTTAGCCATTTCTCTGATTGCTTCATATCCAATAGTTGCTTCATGTTTTTTCTTGTCAACTTTCTCTATACTTTTGGTTGCCTCAGAATCTTTCAGCAGCTCATTGAGGTAAGCTTGATCCACTTGGTCCATGGCTTCCTGAAAGTCATTGCGAAAACCCTGGAACAAAAATATTAGTCTTATCATGGAACTGCACTATATCACTAATAAGAAATAAACATAATATAGTCAGGGATCCCAGGCCTAACGTATGTTCTAAAAGTTTTGGCACAAAATTCATTGGCTATAATTTTAATGTTGTTCTGAAGCTATTTCCTTGTGGCATTTTTATAATGAAGTATTTTAAATGGGAAATAAGCCACAATTTTACCAAAAAAATGAATTTATTAACGTTTTGACGCCCAAGTCGGGTGTCGTTGTCAAAATACAAAATAATACTAAATAAACAAAAATGTTGTTGCTTAGTAAAAAATTCTTCTAATAATTTATTTAATCTGACTCATTTATATCGGCAATTCAGGCATGTATTATACATTTTAAAGTAGAAGACTTTAAAATGATATTGCCAATATTGATGAGTTGCGTCAATTACAAATCAAATGACAACATCAACGTTAAAAAGGGAATCATTAAATCCTTATATAATAGAGCCAAAATTACTTGTTCTAACGAAAATTCATTTTTAGAAGAAAAACATTTGTTAACATCTGTTTTATTAAAAAATGATTATCCTTTATCGTTTATAAAAAGGAATTGTCAAAATTGGATCGAATGGAACAGAACAACGTAGAACGGGATCCTATAACATCCACAAGAAATAATACGAGGAAAATATCAATACCATATATAAAAGGACTATCCGAGAAACTTAAAACAATAGGAAATAAATTAAACATTTCAACAACATTCAAAACAACAAACACATTGAGATCTATTTTATCTAAAACTAAACCTAACAATGAACAAGAAAGAAGAAAGAATTGTGTTTATAAAATACCTTGTGAATGCGAACAATTTTATTTAGGTGAAACATCAAGACCATTAGACGTTAGAATAAGTAAACATCAGTCTTATATTAAAAATAGAGAATTTGATAGATCTCAAATATGTCAACACGCATGGGATAATGAACATAGAGTTCAGTGAAGAGATTCAAGTATAGTCCTGAAAGAAACAGCTAGTAAAAAGAGAAAAATCAAAGAAGCGGCTCTAATTATGCTAAATGAAAACAATTGTGTCGCAAATTCCTCGGTAGAATGCAGTAGGATGTGGTTACCCATACTAAAAGAGGAAGTCGATAGAAAGAAAATACCACGATTAGTAAGTCATTAACATATCGAATTAGTACATATTTTATATTTTGGTTTTATTTATATTATATGTATTATTAATATTATTTATAATTTAAAATAGCATACATACATTAAAGTCAGAATTTGGTATTAGTTTTGAGAGTAAACTAAATGTAAGCCCAAATACTTACGATGTTGGGATAGTATCACGAGGTTTTTCCTGGTTTTCCCTCGTGATTTACTATGGAATCTCTAGCGCGAGAATTTTACTGCCATCGTTGCATTTGTTGTCTTTTTAAAGACAGATCACATGCTATGATTTCTTGTGGCGGATATTCTTGAGTTGGGGTTGATTTCATGTAATCGAATGAACTATCTTTTGGTAAAGTCGTCCCAGGAATGCAACTCATCAATATTGGCAATATCAGTTTTAAGTCTTCTACTTTAAAATGTATAATACATGCCTGAATTGCCGATATAAATGAGTCAGATTAAATAAATTATTAGAAGAATTTTTGAAGTTATACTTCTTTGAGCGCGATTTCATTGAGGGTGAAATTTTATTGATCTACGCGCATGCTCACACCGACAGTATGGTATTAGTCGTTATACGGGCTCTGATTGGGTGTTGAAATGATCTATCAATAATTGTTCAATATGGAAGTTATCGGTAAACAAAAATATTGTATATATTAGTTTTTATTATTGTGAGGGCAGAAATAAAATCAAATTTATAATTATAGTGACTTTTTAAATAGTTTTGAAAAGCCGCAGGTACGTAATTCTAAATGTTTCAGTTGTATTCTAATAAAAAATTATCTTCATACCTATCTATTTGGAAAATGTAAAAAAAAATAATGTAGTTACCTATTAGTAGGCAATGCTTTAATTTACATAATCTGATTACGAACAAACTTTCTACAAATCTTCATCTAATATATCGTTTTCTTACTCTATATTTTGTTGTATTTTAATTGGACAAAAATCAAACTAATAATTTGATTCATATAAATAAACAAAATGTCAAAAAGTTTATGGTGTAAACGTTTAGGTTGTGAACATGACGTATACGCGAATGTGGTGTAGTAGGAAATCGCTTCAATTCTCGTACGGCGCGGTAGACGTGAAGTGGGTTCAAGCCCCAAGCAAGTTATTTTTTATTTTTTTTATAGATTTTATGATTGTACGTATATTATTATATATTTTTTTTCAGAAAATACGTATTTAGTTAAAATTGTTGGCAACAATTATTGTTCAGAAATCATTTGTGGCATTTTTCAATGTGTTTGTGTGTGTTTATTCTTTTATTTTTTTAATTTTTGGTATTGTTTTAATAAAAATTTTTGGAAAGTAGTAGAGAAACTGTTTAAAGTATATTGATTTCGTTGAAATCATATAATAGAAGTATAACTTCTTACGTGCGTACAAAGTACACACACATTCATTTTTTTACTAAGCAACATTTTTGTTTATTTAGTATTATTTTGTATTTTGACAACGACACCCGACTTGGGCGTCGAAACGTTAATAAATTCATTTTTTTGGTAAAATTGTGGCTTATTTCCCATTTAAAATAGTTCACTATAATTTTAACAAAAACAATGTAACCTCAAGTAGCTTTTGGAAACAAAAGTTTTTTTTACTTTGTCTACTGTCAGTTAAGATTTATTTATTTTTAAGTTTTCGCACTAAGATGTAGTATAAATTACAAATAAGAAAAAGTATCTTTAAGTTGGTTGGGGGAGCACTCAAATGCTGAATTCTGTCGAATATTTCAGATTGAAAACAATTAAACTAGTACCATTTATAGAACAATAACAGAGTGCAAGTAGGGATTACCATGGCTGAATCTACCAAAATGTGGAAGACTACGTGCATTTACTAAACAGAAGTCAGAGAGATTGGTGAAAAGAGCAAGAAATCAGCTTGGAATGGAAACATGAAGATTGGCTCGTCGACACAGATCTTCTAAGAGTATGATATCATTGGAATTGAGGAGGAATGGTCTTAAGTATCAACTCCTTCAGACCTACTATTAGTCAAGACATACCCAAAACTGGTTCCTATAACACCAAATACCCTGTCTTCTCAAAAACGATAATCTTCCAAACTTGCCGCAGGCTCACCCAATAGAGGATTTTTGGGCTTTACTGTCTAGAAATGTTTATCATGGAGGCTGGGATGCTTGAGATGAAGAACAATTAAGACGAGGAATTTACAACAACTAAGATAAATTGATATGAATTTTGCCCAGGACCTCATGAAATACATTCGTAGAAATTTGCATCTAGTAGAGAAGAATGGGACACTCCATATAATTTGATAGTATAGTTTGGTTAAGTATTGAGTTGTAATTTATGATAACTAGTTAGTGTTTAAATAGATTTCTTCATTTACAAAAAAAATTGATAAATGTTTTGTGCCAAAACTTTTAGGACATACAGTATTTTCACTATTTACTACTAACAAGCTAATATTTTGTGAGTAGCTTCATTTTGACGAGACGTCCAACTTTTTTCCTTACAACAATTTCCGTATGTGGTAGATAACAAAGATAGCAGAGATGGTCCAGTCAGGTTAGACGAATAACAGGCCTAACCTTGCATGCCGAGCTGCCCCAAATTTTATTTTTTTAATCTTTAGGGAGGGTCAGTAGTAGTGTAAATTTAAAATCTCGACTGTATTCCGCCATTTCGTTAGCCATCACTTTGATTTTAAACGGGAACCGTTTTTGCTCAATGTCTCCCCCATTTTCAACTTCTCGACAAAAAGTATGAGAACTACAATTGTTAAAAATGTGATTTTCTATGATTTCTTCCATTACAATTTTTTTCGTGCGGTCGATATTTTCAGAGTTATGGGGGAAAATAATAGCTGTCATTACTTTCTTCTTGAGAAGTACTTTCTCACTAATTAGTATGTTATTCTAACTACCTATATAAAGTCTAAAAATATACCTAACCTAAAAAAAATTACTTTTGTTTAATTTTATTTTTATTCTATCCATTTCTTAATAATAATTCCAGTACAGTAATACCTCGACTTACGCTACCCCGACTTAAGCGAACCCAGAGTTACGCGATTTTCAAATCTTGTCGATTAGTTATTTAATATGCGATTTTAAAATATTGTCGATTCCTTATTTGAGCGCCACACGATCGTTTAGTTATCGACGAGATAGAATTACCACCCACACACTATTGCTCATCCAATGTATTATACATGTTTGGACTTTTCACACGGAATCAGCGATTTTATTTTGTATTAGGTATTTCTTATCTGCAGTTTTGTCTAATGAAGTGGGTGTTTGTTACTTTTATAAAGGGATTTTTTGTTTAAGAAGACTTGAAAGAGTGCATTTTTTTTAACATCCGGTCCCAATTAAAATAATTTATATACATAGATACATATCGCTACCTACATTCTAACACCACTGTTTGGGAAAGTATGCAATTTATTTTAGTATTATAGTTTATTAGTTTTTTTGTATAGTTAAGCATATGACTACTTAATTATGTAATAGCCAATACCCTCTTAGTTTTGTTATAATAAATATATACATAGTTTAACTTCATTTTACATAATAGATTTTATAGTTAAATCCTTCTTTTCTACACCCCTGGCTGTTCATAAAAATGTTTTCTTGTTGAAAGAGAGAACGCACTCACTTTGACAAAAGGGGATCAAAGTTTGCTTGGCACATGTATCAGGCTAGAAAGTGTTTCAAGGAACCACGTGTGTTTTCTTTACCCCGAAAGGGCGTAACCTGAACCTAGCCAAGGAACAAGGAACACAAAACTCAATTCAGTACGAATTTACCAGTTGAACGAACTACCTCGCTTTAGCTGATAAAAGGGCGGCCGTCCACCACGCGTCGACCACGCGGAGATGGGGTCCACTAATGAAGACGCGATCCAACTACATTCATTTTAAAGGTAGGTGCGATATTTTCTCTAACATTGATACAATTTATGAACATATAGCCAGGTCAACTTTTTCACATTTGCCTACAAACACACACATTTATTCATTTTTGCTATACTAAATGCACATATACAGTATGTCCCTGTAAGTTGTATCCATATGGAAAACTTTTTTATTATTAATTTTACGAAAAAAAGTTATTCTTTATAAAAAGCTCTGCATGGTCCAAAACCTAAGATTTAACCATCAAATATCAAATTTTTTGAATATTATACAAGGTATGTCAAAAAGTTTGAATTTCACTCAAGAGTAAGTAGCTTTATTTTTCACAATATTGAAAATTGCTATTATGAAAAGTTGTGTGGAATTAAAAACTGTATTCTAGTATGCAATTACATCCTTCTAATTGAAATTTTTTTTTTGAAAATTTATGGATAACTGACATTATTTTCAGTTATTTTAATTCAAATAACTCTTTTATTATTAATTTTACGAAAAAAAGTGATTCTTAATAAAAAGTTCTGCATGGTCTAAAATCTAAAATACAACCATCTTTTGTCAGATTTTATCAATTTTATACGAGGTATGTCAAAAAATATGAATTTCGCTCAAGAGTAAAATACGTTTATTTTTCACAATATCGAAAATTGTTATTATGAAAAGTTATTTAGAATTAAAAACTATGTTTCAGTATGCAATTACATCCTTCTAATTGAAATATTCTGAACTATAAAGGTACTTTACTTTTGATTTAAATTTATCTTTTTTGACATACCTCGTATAAAATTGATAAAATTTGATAGAAGATGGTTGTATTTTAAGTTTTAGACCATCCAGAACTTTTTATTAAGAATCACTTTTTTTCGTAAAATTAATAATAAAAGAGTTATCAGACTTGAAATAACTGAAAAAATAATGAGTTATCCATAATTTCTCAAAAAATTTTTTTTCAATTAGAAGGATGTAATTGCATATTAGAATATAGTTTTTAATTCCAAACAACTTTTCATAATAGCAATTTCCAATATTACGAAAAATAAAGCTACTTTACTCTTGAGTGAAATTCAAACTTTTTGACATCCCTCGTATAATATTCAAAAAATTTGATATTTGATGGTTAAATCTTAGGTTTTGGACCATGCAGAGCTTTTTATAAAGAATAACTTTTTTTCGTAAAATTAATAATAAAAAAGTTTTCCATATGGATACAACTTACAGGGACATACTGTATATCTTATCTCTACAAATCTAAACAGTCCATTGTCTCTACTACCTAACTAATTAAACCCAGCGACCATTACTCATCAATCAGAAGACATTAGACGCTTCAACCACATATCAGGTTTTTTAGATGAAAGAGTTAGATGTTGATTCTGAGTATATTGCGCACACTCTGCATATTCTAATCGCAAGTACGAGAAATAATGTTTTCTCATACTCGGGATGAGAATCATTCGGTAGAGCGTGCGCAATATACTCAGAATCAACCTCTAACTCTTTCGCCTAAAAATTCTCATACGTGGTATTAGAATGTAGGTAGCGATATACGAAATTATATCCCGACTTACGCGAATTTGACTTAAGCAGTTATCACTCGGTCCCACCTATCGCGTAAGTTCGGGGTATTACTGTATTATAAATTATAGTTAATTAGACAACCAAGCTGGATAAGTATTTCAGTTAGGTGGTAGGTACCAAAAATAATAAAAAGAATTTTGTGGTGCATGACTCAAAAAGGTTGAGCACTGCTCTAGATATCATAAAGATTATTGAAAACTGTGCCTACAGTTTTGTTAAGCGTCAAGATCAAAGATCGAGTAGCTCGACAGAACTGTTGCTGGTCCCAAGCCCGGATAAAGAAGAAGCGGGTCTAGAGCCAGGTTAGCACCCACTCATGACTTTAACACATTGAGCACTGGTGTACATAAAAAATAAGGGGTCCCCGCCGGGATATTTTAAACTTGTTGATATGCTCACCTGTGATGGCTTTTTTTGTCTCACCAGCTAATTGCCTGTTATATGTGTGACACATTGTGAGCATCACGCAGTACTCAGGATTACAGTTGAGTCTCTGAATCTTTACCTGTGCGTCATCTTTTAAAGCATACGAAATAAGTCGATGATAAGTTACCTATATGATAAGTAACCTATTTTCTAACAATCAAGACTCTAGTACCTTATATCTACATGATTTTTACTATGATTTTAAGAATGCAAACTATTTTGGTCTTAATAATTTTTTAGCAAGTGTACAGTGGGAACAATGTTTCTCAAATAATATTAATGATTCAGTTAACAATTTTTATGAAATCTTGGCTATGGGAATTGCTCTTTTTGTACCTTTGAAAAAATATATATCTAGCAGTTTTCCTAAATGGTTTTCACCAGAATTGCGATACATAACATCTCAAAAGAGAAAAATGCATAAAACTTACAGTAAATCACAATTACATTCAGATTACCTAAGATTTTGTCAACTACGTACAGAATGCAAACGAGTCAGAGAAGTATGTTGGTCTCAGTATATATCTCATGTAAATAATGAGTTCAAAACTAATCCTAGGTACTTTTGGAAGTATGTGCACGACCTAAAGTCTAATCACTCACTACCACACTCAATGCAGTATAATGAAGAGTTGGCAGAAAATGGCCAAGACATTGTGAACCTTTTTAAGGAATACTTTCAGACAGTCTACACTCCTGGAGACCAAAATAGTTCTGTGAATAATTTAGTTTTACCTGTAAATTGTTCACAAAATATTGACTTTGCAGACATTTCTATACAAGAAATTTATAATAAAATTTTGCGTTTACCTAGTAAAACTACATTAGGTCCTGATGGAATACCCAATATTCTACTTAAAAGGTGTATCTGTACTCTTACAAAACCATTGCATGTTTTATATAATTTCTCCCTAACAACATCTGTTTTTCCTGATTACTGGAAAAATAGTTATATTATGCCTATTTACAAGAACGGAGATAAAAGCAATGTTAAGAACTATAGAAGTGTTTGCATACAGTCATCTATTCCCAAACTTTTTGACAGCTTGGTTTGTGGTCAGTTAAGTTGGTTATGTCGAAATTTAATAAATAAGAATCAGCATGGGTTTTTTTCGGGTCGATCTACTATTACCAATTTAGTTTTATATCAGGATAGATTAATAAATGCTATGGAAGACTTTAAACAAATTGATACAGTATATACACACTTTTCTAAAGCTTTTGATCGAGTTGACCATAGCATTTTCCTTAAGAGGCTCATCGATATTGGTTTTGGCATAACCACAGTCACCTGGGTCAAGAGTTTTCTGTCTGGCCACCAGCAGAAGGTTAAGGTTGGATCCTTCCTGTCAAACTCTATTGCAGTTACATCGGACGTTCCTCAGGGCGGGCACTGCTCACCGATTTTCTTTGATCTGTTTGTGAATTATATTTTCGACTGCTTTGAAAACAGTGATGGTTTAGCTTTTGCTGACGATTTTAAAATATCAAAGATAATTTCTAGTCCTTTAGACCAACACCTTCTGCAGGAAGACCTGGATAGATTGACACATTGGTGTACAGTAAACAAACTCAACCTAAATGTCTCAAAATGCTGTTACATTAGTTTTTCAAAGGTAATAAGAAGATCAATACTTGATATAAAATAAATAATGAAGATCTGAAATATGTTTCAAAAGTTAAAGATTTAGGAGTGATTTTTGACGAAAGTTTGAGTTTTGTTGAACACATTAATTACGTAACAGTTCAGTCTTCAAAAATGTTAGGATTTATTTTGAGACACTGTAGTAATTTTTCAGTTGACACTGTAAGAGGAGTTTATTGTTCTTTGGTGCGATCTAAACTTGAATATGGCTCTATAGTATGGTCTCCATACCATGCAGTTCATAATATGACTGTTGAAAAAATTCAACACAAATTTTTGAGGTCCTGTGCATTTAAATTAGGTGAAACTATTGTAGATCACGATTCTTCATTAATAGAAAACAGTTTAAAACTTAATACACTAGAAAATAGACATAATCAAGTAGGATTAGTATTTTTGTATAATTTAAATGGAAATTTAGATTGCTCTGATCTATTACAGTGTATTAATGTTGATATACAAACTAGAAATCGAAGAGGTGATTTTATAACATTTTATATTCCTTTCCATCGCACAAGTTATGGCCAAAATTCACCTATAGATCGTTACTGTAAACTTATAAATGACAAACACATTGAAATTTTTGATATATCTCTGAATATGTTTAAAAATAATTTAAAGAGAGCATTTATTTAATTTTTTGTTAGTTCTAAGGTTACAAGTACCTACCTATTCTTACTCTAATATTTGTTATCTAATTATAATGTTGTTAAAGTATTATTAGTACATATTTAGCTCGTAAACTTATTATTGTTAATTGTATAACTTTTAATGGGGTAATCCCATCAATAAATAAAATAAAATAAAAAATAAATAAAATAAATTTCAATTTCTGACTTATCATCAACTTATTTCATATGCTTTAAATGATGATGCACAGGTAAAGATTCAGGGACTCAACTGTATACTTCTGAACAGGAATTATTTCAATTATAATTTTAAGGATTAAATTAATCCCTAAATGATTAAATTTAAAATAGCTTGTGGGTAAATGATAACTTTACTAACTTTGTTCACTTCCGGTTCTAGAAGCTCGCATTTTCGTAGTCTCGTAAATGCATCTATTTCTGTTTCACCAAAAAGAAGAACTGGCTCGCTTCTATCTCTTAACCGCGTTATCACTTCTTGTCGAGGTAAAATACTATGTTGAACATCAGACTCGATTTTGTCACCTAAAATTCAACATTTTTAGTCATATGTATACTAAAATCACAATAAAGATGCACTAGAAATAAGCAAACCAATACACATTGAATGTTACGAGGAGCACCCCTGAATCATGATTTGCAATGCATATTAACTATTTTCTATGGGAAATAAGCCACAATTTTACTAAAAAATGAATTTATTAACGTTTCGAAGCCCAAATCGGGTTTCGTTGTCAAAATACAAAATACTTCTAAAATAAACAAAAATGTTGTTGCTAAGTAAAAAAATTCTTCTAATAATTTATTTAATCTGACTCATTTATATTGGCAATTCAGACGTATATTATACATTTTAAAGTAGAAGACTTTAAAATGATATCGCCAATATTTATGAGTTGCGTTCCTGGGACGACTTTACTAAAAGAAACATTACATGAAATCAATCCCAACTCAAGAATATCCGTCGCAAAAAAAAATCATAGCATGTGATCTGTCTTTAAAAAGACAACCAAATGCAACGATGACAGTAAAATTATCGCGTTAGAGATTTCATAGTAAATCACGAGGGAAAACCAGGAAAAAACCTCTTGATACTATCCCGACATCGTAAGTATTTTGTCTTACATTTAATTTACCTTCAAAAAAACTAATATCAAATTCTGATTTTAATATGTTTAAATTATAACGCGAGAATTTTACTGTCATCGTTGCATTTGGTTGTCTTTTTAAAGACAGATCACATGCTATGATTTTTTTTGCGACGGATATTCTTGAGTTGGGATTAATTTCATGTAATCGAATGAACTATATTTTAGTAAAGTCGTCCCAGGAACGCAACTCATAAATATTGGCGATATCATTTTAAAGTCTTCTACTTTAAAATGTATAATATACGTCTGAATTGCCAATATAACTGAGTCAGATTAAATAAATTATTAGAAGAATTTTTTTACTTAGCAACAACATTTTTGTTTATATTAGAAGTATTTTGTATTTTGACAACGAAACCCGATTTGGGCTTCGAAACGTTAATAAATTCATTTTTTTAGTAAAATTGTGGCTTATTTCCCATAGAAAATAGTTAATTATAAAAAATGCCACAAGGAAATAGCTTCAGAACAATATTGCAATGCATAAACTTGTAAATCATAATTTGGGATTTACAATGTATATATGTTACAGTTCAAGTTGATTCTCAGTTGGAGTTGACTTTTCCTAGTTCGAGTCAACTCCAACTGAAACGAGCAGTAAAAGTTGATTTGAAAAATTTAAATCAACTTTTACTAGTTGAAGTTGACTCTTCCTAACTCTTGTTAGTAAAAGTAGATTATACAATTTATACGAATATAATCTCACGTGCATTTTTTGATGAGTGTGCGTCTCTTTGTTTTGACCATTTCAACTACTTATTAGTCCAGGCTGTAACGTTACCCCCGTTAGGTAAATTATTTTGATTCGATTTTTTTGCACAAACTTAATCAAACAAAAAATACATCTTTATAACAAATACACAGTGTCAGGCGGTACCGCGGTCGAAAAATTGTTTAACCAATTTTTGTTAATCAAATTCACAAAATAATTCTTATCTACTCTACCTCATATTATGTAAAGTTTGTATTGTGTGAAAGTTGTAAATATAAACTGCGCGTCACAGAAAACGGGCACCCTAAAAAATGGGTCATTTTTGATGTCGCGTATCTCCTAAACCTGTTGTCCGATTTAAATGATTTTTTGAATATGTTATAGCCCTATTCTTTGTCAATATCTTTGTAATAATATTTTTGCAAAACAGGTAAATTTTCATTGTATACTGGGTGTACGAATCAAACTGTGTTTTTTTCTCAAAGTTCGCAACACCCTGTGGATTATTCTAGCATTTATAAAATACTGAAATTAAAATTCAACTATAGCCTCAGCCTTTCTTAACATTCTGTTTTTTGATTCATTCGCTTATGTTGGATAATACAAAAGTTATGTACTTTAACAACTAGCCATGTTCTTCATCAGTACAGGGTGTTATAAGTCTAAAGTGGTTTAGGGACTAAATAAGTTCGACAAACTTTAAGGGGTAATTCTGCATTAAAAATAATGACAGTTTGCTTTATAATCATATATCCGCAAAAGCTTCGTTTCCGAGATACGCGATGTTAAATTTTTTCTTACAAACTGATGATTTATTTATTGCTTTAAAACCGGTTGAGATATGCAAATGAAATTTGGTAGGTTTTAAGAGATGGTTATTGCGCATTTTTTGACATTCAACTAAGAATTTTATATTCACTATTGGAGCGCATACGGGTAATATGACCGATCATATTATTCGTATGTACGCCAATGGTGAATAAAAAATTCTTAATTGTATATCAAAAAATGTTAAAAAATTATGTCTTAAAACCCACCAAATTTCATTTGCATATCTCAACCGGTTTTAGGGCAATAAATAAATCGTCATTTTTAAGAAAAAATTCAACATCCTGTATGTCGGAAACGAAGCATTTGCGGACATATGTTTATAAAGCAACCGGTCATTATGTTTTCATGTCGGAAACGAAGCATTTGCGGACATATGTTTATAAAGCAACCGGTCATTATGTTTTCATGCAGAATTACCCCTTAAAGTTTGTCGTACTTCTTTAGAAACACCCTGTACTGATAACGAGCATGCCTAGTTGTTAAAGTACATAACTTTTGTATTTTCCATCATAAACGAATGAATCAAAAAACAGAATGTTAAGAAAACCTGAGGCTATAGTTGGGTTGTAATTTCAGTATTTTATAAATGCTAGAATATGCCACAGGGTGTTGCGAACTTTGAGAAAAAAACACAGTTTGATTCGTACACCAGGTATACAATGAAAATTTACCTGTTTTGCAAAAATATTAATACAGGGATATTGACAAAGAATAGGGCTATAACATATTCAAAAAATCACTTAAATCGGACAACAGGTTTAGGAGATACGCCACATCAAAAATGACCCATTTTTTAGGGTGCCTGTTTTCTATGACGCGCAGTTTAGATAGCGATAGCAGTATATGAAGGGTTTAAAGTGTGCCTGAAGTAATAATGTATTTTAAATGGGATTTACTTTTTCGCACTGTTTTTTAGCACACTTTCATATAATCAAATATCCTTAACTTTCGCCTTGTCATGGTGATGCCATGTGAGCAATAAATTACAAAAAAAGTTTTGACAGTTTTGTGGTTTGACAGAAGTTTGAATTTTTAAATGTCAAATTTGTAAAAAATTGTAAAATAGGAATGTATTCCAGTGACGAAGAGTTGCAGTTTTTTTATTTGATTTTTGGTAGATAAAATATTGTATGAAACTGTGCGTGAGGTACTTTTTGCGCACTTAGGTGATGTATAGCACTTGGCCTGCTCGGTCTCATGCACAAAAAGCATACTTCACGAACTGTTTTATAAATAACTAAGTATTTCACTCCGGACAAATTTTTTTACATTATTTTGGTCATTCGGAGCAAAAAAGGTCTCTTGTGATTTTTCTCTAAAATTGATAGTTTTCGAGTTATACGAGATTTAAAATTTGAAAAATGCGAAATGACCATTTTTAATGCTTAGTAACTCGATTAAAAACTATTATTATGAAAGTCAGAAAGTCACCTAATCAAAGTTTAAAGCCCCCCCCCCTTACTAAGCTATTATTTTTAATTATCAACAATGAGCGCTAAAAGCGTATTGAGGTGGCCGTCAAGGTGAGTGCGAGTAAGATCCTCCATTCCGACCGTCCAATGGTGCATCTCAGTCGCACTCACATTGACAGCCGCCTCAATACGCTCCTAGCGCTCATTGTTAATAATTAAAAATAACAGCTTAGTAATACAATATTGACAAATATTTCTTCAGTACCTTGTAGGGGGGTCGTTAAAATTTGATTTGGTGACTTTCTGACTTTCATAATAATAATTTTTAACTGAGATATTAAGCCTTGAAAATGGTCAGTTTTGCATTTTTCAAATTTTAAATCGCATATAACTCGAGAACAATAAATTTTACAGAAAAGTCACAAAATACCTCTTTTGCTCCGAATGATCCAAATTAATGATGTAAAAAAAATGGCCGAAGTGAATTTTTTTATGAATTTGTTTAAAAAAAATGTTTAAACAATTTTTCGATTACGGTACCACCTGACACCCTGTGGATTCGTCATAAGGACCTCTTTTTGAGTAAGTTTGTGAAAAAAAAATCGAACTGGAATAATTTACCTAACGGGGCGACGATACAGCCTGGACTATAAATATCACGATTTGAACATTTAATTTCTACAGTGCATTTAATTTATACAGTACATTTCTACATACAGTAACATTTAATTTCTAGAATCGGTTGTTTGTGTGAATCAACTATTACTAAATGGCATTGGGAAGAGTATACTTTAACTAGTTGGAGTCTACTTTTACTAGTAAATGTTGAATAAAAATCTTCATTTTATATTTATAATCAAACTTTTACTAAAACCAGCCGTTTGAGTCGACTTGAACTAGGAAAAGTCAACTTCAACTGGATAATCAACTTGAACTGTAACATATACATTGTAAATCATGATTGAGGAGTGCTACTTGTGACATTCAATGTGTCTTGGTTTGTTTATTTCTAGTGCATCTTTATGATTTTAGTATACATTTTCATTTATTGATATGTCGTACCATCTGATATGGTGGAGGACTTATCGTCTGCTTCATTAAGAGAATAATACTTCTTCCTGTAATCTTCTTGTTCTTTGGCTATAAGTTCTCCTCTTTTAAAATACTTTTTATCAGTGCCCTACAAATAAATACCTGATTAGATACTGCTATTACATATTTTATATTGGTTAACGTACTAGGAGTTCTTTTTCTTCCAATAACTTTCGTTTACGGGCTATTTCAGCTTTTAAAATATCCATTTTTCAAAATATTTTTCAATCATATAAACATGTTTTTGTTTTGATAAAAGTTAGGTTACCAGTTGCCAGTGACAGTGACAGCATACTTTGACAGCTGACATTATCTGTTGAGATTATGTCTAAAATACCGTTTACATAAATAATTCATAAAATAATAACCCTGTACAAAATTGCTTATCTTTATTAGAACAATTACCTTATTTATGATATAGGTACTTGACTTAATTAATTGCATTGTAAAAGTTAAAAGCAGTGACCTAGTTATGCAATAACTTTTACACTTTTTTAAAAATATAACTCATTTAAAAAAATAACATGGTATAGTTTGACACCATCTATCTATCGCCCGTCGGCAAATTCAAACAAAAATGTAACTTGCAGACAATCTTTTACCACCTTTAGTCCAGACAAATTAATATATGTACATAATATATTTTTACTACTAAAAATGAGATGTTTTAACCAAATATTGCTTCAAATATAATGTGCAGAATAATTTTGAATTACGTTCCGCTAATGAACTTGCTTTTTTGTCCTTAAAAGTAGAAAAAAAGTTTCAATAATTATATTGCTTAATATCTAAATATAATCGTTTAACAATTTTAACTGTACTAATGCCCAAATATCAGCTTTTCAAGTGTTAGACTGATTGATTTACAATGAGTAACCGGATTGTAAAAACACCAGCATGGGGACCAGGGCCTGACTTGCAAATTTTTGGACACACATTCGATACTAAGAACCGCTCAAGATAGAAAGCAATTTGTTTAGTTATAGCCAACCTTCAGTAATGGAGAAGGTACCTTAAGAAGAAGAAATAGGTATAATATGTTAGCTGTGAAGCCATATCTTATTTTATTACAAGTATATTATAAAGGTAGCTTTATGCACCTTTCGTCAAAGAAAATAAATTCGACATTCGACGAAAAAGTACTTCGATGATACGGAGTCCAGGATGTTGAGATACCTACCTATCTGGCGCGTCTCCAGGTGGCGGATAGGAGAACTGCTGAAGAAAATTTGTGGCTAGAGTGGCTTAAGGAGGAAAGAAAGGGGGTAAAATCTCTTAATCTCCTACCAAAACCCCGCTGTGGACCAGCTCCTCGTATTCGAGATGAAGGTAACGCGCTATGGATGGAAGGTCGCTGAAATAGTAGCGACCGTAGCGTTTCTCTGGGGGTAAAAAGGCGAAACCCCATTGTAAGTCGGCTTATCCGGTCATACGGGGCTCTGGTCGGGGGACCTGCTAAGGGATCATGAATCAAAAACAAAATCAAACTCTTTCTCTCAGATGAGTAGCTACCCCGGGTGGTATATCAGCTCTGAAGCTGTGGTAAGCTCCCACAACGGGTGTCTCCTCCTCACTATTATCGGAGGACTCCCCGTGTGGACCTTCGTGTCCCTAGTAGCAGCTAATGGCTCCCCTACAGGGGTCTCCGCATTCCCGCTCTTCCGTTCTGGGCGGAATACTTTCACTTGCGGGCCTCCGAAACCACCCCTTCAGAGAGTTCTATTTAAGCTCCCCTGGGGGCTGTAACGACGCTATCCTCCATTAGGGTCTCCGGCCCGCTAGTAGAAGGCCTCTACGTGAACGGTGCCTCTTTGAGAAGCTGCGGTGACTCAAAAGGAAGAGATACAGATGATGACCTCTCAGTTTTACAAACAGGTATTAAGAGGTTAACGATGAAAAAAGAAACAGGACAGGGGCTACAAAAAACCAGGCTCGGGCGGTGCTTCGTGGTAGTGGGTCTTAGTCAGAGCCCTGCGCTTCAGTTTAGTCTTTAGAAGAAACTTCCCTTTCTAATACCGGAGACTGCCATTGGGTTCACATTGAGCGACTTCGAGCTCCTCTTGGCACCTTGGCAGATTCAGGGTGCACGTGACTATTCAGTTGCGGCTCTGCAGAATGAAAGGGACAAAGCTGGGGCTCGCACTGGCTTGTCCCCAAGGCTCAGTCGAATATACGACTCGTCAGGAGGATCACCTGAAAGGCTCCAGTGAGGAGGACAAAAAAGGTGTAGAGACAATTCCTAAATACCGAGAGCGACAGCTCAAGAGGTTATGCACTGTAACCGGTGTCGAAACTGTTAGAGGATCGTTTGCTTGAGGAGTTGAGGGGATAGCCTTTGCAGCCTGATTGTCCGTGAAGGGATAGATGCGTCGGTATTTACAATGGACGAGTTTCTGGAGTTTAGTGGTGCTATGGGAGACTTATTGAGGCGGCTCTCAAGCGGAGCTGTCCTGAAAAGACGCGTGCGTCTACGAAATCCACGCGTCTGTGGAAAAGTCGGTTCATGGTAAAAGCTGTCGACCAGGCCCTGATGGACTTGCTCGTACGAACAATCCAACGATTGCTACACTGGGAGGGGGTGTGGTTCCTTCTATCTTTCAGAACGAGATCTTTGCGATCCTGATATGTGCTCAGAAGATAATAGATAAGGTTTGCTTAGGCCGGACCACCTGTATCTGCTCTGACAATGACAAAGTCAGTTCTAAGCTGGTTCTTGGTTCAATAGAGAACTGGTTGACGTTGCGCTGACCAATAGAATTAACTTGTTATGGATACCGGGACAAACATTGAAACGAATGGACTGATGCCCAGCAAGACTGGGCTCATCCACTCTGCATGTGAGACCCGAACCTCTGATTGGACTACCCTTCAGTACTGGTTGGTGTAGTCCCAAGGAGATATTTTGCGGAAATTCCAGGACATCTGGGCCAGTTGTGGAGGCATAAGAAAGTCTAAGCTCCACATAGTAAGGCCATCCAAAAGTCTTACAGCCCAACTTCTACTTTTAAGCGGCCTGAAGGACCTATGGTCTTCAGGAACATTGACAACCAGGATCTTATGGGCCTAGTCCGTATGATAGGGATGGTACAATGGACGCGCCTTAGGAGGTTTTTTGAGTGTCTGAAGGACTAACAAATGGACCCTGACCCGATCTACCATAACCATAGTGCATAAAGTAAAAGGATCCAGAAGAGAACTCCGATGAAGCTATGTCTAACGTGTACCTATTTGATCAGTAATATAAGTACCTACCAATTCACAATTTATGAAGATGAAGCAGATACTCTACTATATTGATTTCTAATGCTCTGTTGCTAATGATTGCCTATACAAATTATGATAACATTAACGTTAAACTTTGATAACGAAGAAGCTGATACAGAAATGCTTTAATTAAAAAGCCCCTATACCTGCTGTTTTATTATTCGTTACGTATTGTGCGCAATAGAGAAGAGATGCTCTTAGGTGATTTTTTATTTAGGTCAATTGATTTTTAGACCATCGTCTATATCTTCTTCTTCTTCTTCTTCTTCTTTTTATATTAGACCTCTTGACCTGTCTTAACCGATTTTGAGCTTGTATTCGTAGCTGTGATGTTGACTGCCAGCTATCTCGCCACCTTTTAAAGGGCCTTTCTATTGGTCTCTTGCCTGTTGGCTTTGAATCTCTGGCTTTACGGGCTATTTTCTCGCTGTCCATTCTCATCACAGGCTGATTCCACTCTCGTCTTCTTTGTCCTCCCCATCCTACTAGGCCTTGTATGTTACAGATATCTCTTATTCTGTCGTTCGGTATTCTGTCTCTCAGTGTTTTCTCAGTTATTGACCTCAACGTTATCATTTCTGATTCGATGTTCTCAGTATGCTCTTGCTTTCTCCTGTGTCACATCTTGTTTCTATCGCGTACGTCATGATCGGTCTTACACATGATTTGTATTTGTGTACTTTCCCTTCCTGTTTCATATTTTAATTGCTCCAGATGACATCCCTCAGACATCCTGATACGTAATTGGCTTTACTTTTCTTTGCTTGCTTTCGGCACTCTCTTTAACAACTCCATAACTACATATATTTCGAGTCTCACATATTCGAATCTCAAGACTTGTTCAATATATTAGTTCGTTGTTAGTTACTAATGTGCATCTTATGGGTTCCCTCGACATTACCAAGGATTTGGTCTTAGCTTGATATTTTCATGCTATAGTTCTTCGCCAGTGTATTGAAAGTTTGTGCCATTCGCTGTAAGTGATCCTCGTTATCGGAGATTAAGATTGCGTCGTCAGCATAACAGAGGATTTTTGTCTATTTTTCTCCCATCGTATATCCTTTTCCTTTGTCTATATCTAATGTTTTGAAAAATAATATAATAAAAAAATAAGGATGCCCCTATTTAATACACTGATCAAAACGAAATACGAGCACTAACTTAATTTAATGTGAATTGTTTATTGCATTAGGTAGGAAGTTAAATATTTACGTATACCCAGTAGACATTAAGAATTAATAAAGTTATTAAGAATTAATGGGATATCAATTAGTGGGATAACTTTAAATGACTGCTCGATCTGACCCAGTACACTCAGTAGTTATTTGGCGAGTTATTCAGGTTATGGACTGGCCAGCGAGGAGTCCCGATTTGAATCCAATTGAACAAATTTGGGATACAATCGGAAAGCGCTTGAAGGATCGTCAGCCACTAAGAAACCTACAACATATCGAGGAAGTTCTTGTGGAAGAATGGGAACAACTAGATCAAGAAACTATACGAAATATGTGACTGAAAGTAGGACGTCTATGTCTGGACGCCTATGTCTGGACGTTGTGCAGAAATTCAGCGAGGTAGAGGAGCCCATACACGCTATTAGTTTTGTTTTAAAATAATTTTTAGCACCGCTGTTATTAAAAAAATAAATCGAATATTCCACATTTACAGTGGAACCTCGATTATCCGTCAGGGCACGGGACCAAGGGTATGACGGAGAATCGAAAAGACGGTTACCAGAACATTAAAAAAATTCATAGTACATATAGCTCTCAAATTGTATTTGTATGTTTTATTTGACAATATTAGAGGGATTTATGTTAGTACAGTCGAATCAGTTTGATTTAAAATATTCCGAAATCTTTGTTTGTTTTATTGTTACTTCACATGTTGCAACGGCTGAATTTCTTAATCGACGTAAAATCATCAAATCTAATAATTATTGTGCCGTGCGTTTTTATTTTCGGCTTGCGATTCTAACAATAGAACTCTAAAAGCATGGTATCATTTATCAAAATTGAAATTTAATCCAGAGTCCTGAATAAGAACAAAAATTTATTTATATAAAAAAATGCGGTGGTGGCATAACTGCACGTGTACATTTCAACAAATTTCGTTTGGCTTATCGCAATGCTCAAACAAAATGAATTGATGACTAAATTTTTACTTATGTAGTCAATATAACAACTTATGTATAGACCCTGACGGTTAACAGAGGTGAGTTAATAGAGAGACGGATGATCGAGGTTCCACTGTATCACTTTTTATTTTTTTTCACAAGAAAATTTACAGTTCAGTAACAAAAACCTTGCTATATTTATAGCGAAAAGCCTTAGGTTTAATCAAATAAAAATAATACAGTCGAACCCGCTTATTGGAATAGTCTTCGTGCCAAGCAAAAATATTCCTATAACCGGGATATTCTAATACCCGATCATTGATGGCTGGTAGAAATAAGTGTACCTACTGAATAGACCTATATAATAATAGTACATGCTATGTATGTACCTACATTTACATTATATTTATATGGTTTTAGGTCCTCTAATGTCAATGATACAGCAGTGTAACTTATTTTATTAAAAAACCAAATTACATTTTCTGTGCATAAATCCATTAGTAAGCATGAAATGTGTGCAATATGTAAACATGTATATATTATCTTATTTAAAATGCATACGCCAAAATTACCTCTCATTTTTTTTTGAAAAATCTTTAAGTTATACAAATTAGAAAAAATTACATTGAATTGGCCCTCCAGAAATCTTCTTATAATATTACAAACGGTTAGGACTTGCCAAATTGGATGGAATATCCACAAAATCGAAAACATCTTCATCTTTTGCCTCATCTTTCGCTTTAATATTGAGTTGGGTGGTTTCATTGTTTTGTTCTAAATCTTCAGTATCTTCGAAAACCGATAAATTATCGTCAAACGAAACAACTCTTAAAAATATTCGTCCTTTATTTTGTCGAACTCTGTGTTTTGATGAATTGGCACATTGGCAGGCAAAAAACGGATTGTTAAAATAAAAGCGGTTATCAATAAAAGAGAACATTTCTATTCTTGTCTGCCATTGTATTGTCGAAGTTAATAAACCATTAACCAATAAAATTTATAACTGCAACGAGGTAGGTCGCAATAGAAATTTTTACAAGTTTTGTGAGACAAGTAAAAGTAGGTATTTTATGGCCTGTTGTATTTCGTAAAAGGGTCCAACTGGTGCGTAATAAAGTATTTATTATCTGAAAAATATAATAACCCAGACATAATTTTAATTTTTTTGGAAAATATGAATAAAAACTGGTTCGTCCACTTGAATAATATTCGATTAAGCGATATTAATGAATTAAAACATATTCCTATAAGCGGATAAATTTATTAAGGAGTAAATAGAAACGTTTCGGGACCTCAAATTTCTATTCCTTAAACCGGGATATTCCTATAACCGGTACTTCGGGATCTCAAATTTCTATTCCTTAAACCGGGATATTCCTATAACCGGTACTCTAATAAGCGGGTTCGACTGTATATTATGTAATGATAAAAGGAATGATTTGGATTTGAAAACTACGAACATTTTTATAAGTGGCTCCTTTTTCGTTTTGACCAGTGTACATATTATTTTGTTTTCCTTTCTGCAGATTTGTAATATTAGCCATAATCAACATCTCCTCTCTTGTCCTTTAGCTTCCCCCACTCCAAGAAATACGAATCATCTGACTGATTGTAGAGGAAGTGGGGTGGGATTCTTTGTTGATATCGTTCTGGGAAGGACCACTGCCATTATTAATAAACAGTTGAATTTACAGTTTGAAAATCATTTGTTGTCAAGACCTTCAAGTTAATAGTTTTGTTAAATAGGTAAGTCCTAGACTCTTAATATTCTTAAACAAAGGATTTTACATTTTACAACGTTTTTGTAGTGTTATTTGGTAAAATGTATCTAAGGGTTTCTACCCTTTTCTACGATTTTAGATCATAGAACAAGCTTGGTAACCTTCAGATATATTTATAATTTATTTAATAACTACAATTATAGTAACGTCTATAAAAAACTGTACAAAGCGTAATTGTTGAAGAGTACTTCTAATAATAATTTTTCCAGGATACATCATGAAGTTTTTGCTGCTTTTTGTTGCATTTTTTGTGGGTTGCCAGGCCATTTCCTTTGTTGATTTGGTTCAAGAAGAATGGACTGCTTTCAAGGTCAGTTTTTTTTATTATTAATTACATATAAAACATATATAAAAGCAAGTTTGTATTTTCAAACAACTTATTATTAACCCTTAAGTACTAACACCTCGTCTCTCAGACGGCATCGCTTATCGAAAGTGGGATATTTCTATTCCTAGAAAATTTTGAAGGTCACCCGTTTATGACTTTTCAAGTTGGGTTGTTCTTTAGTAGTACTGAATTCGGCAAGTTGCTGCAAGTTTTTATTCGAAAGATATTTAGGCTCAAAGTGTGACTTCCGTCTAATAGACGGGGTGTTAGTATTTGTGCCCAGTTCGTCATTACACATAATGTGCCCCAGTTTGTCAAAAAACATCAAATAAGGGAATAAATACCCTGAGGAACCTCTTTTAAAAGGGTTATATGAGGTGAAGACGACATAAGCGAAGTGGAATCAATTTGTGATGAAAATGTTGTCACTGACTACCATTGCTACACTGTACTAAGTGTAGTACCTGTCAGTTTTTTTTTGTTTTAACATTTTTTAAAAACCTTATTATTTTCATTTTTCTTACTATTTGTTTAACTCGATTATAAATTTTTATTAAGATTCTTTAATTTGTTTAATTTTTATCACACTTTTTGTCAGGAGTAAAAAATTACACAAACAATCCTTCCATTCTTGTTATAATGTCTTTTATTTTAATAAATACAAAAAAACGAGATTAACTACTGTGTTTTTTAGATAATCAATACTTTCAGTAAGTCATCGAGATAATTTTTTGCATTAAAATGTTTAACAAAAACAAAAATTACCACTAAAATGTTAAACCCGTCTGTCAGGCGGTTAGTTAGTGTTTACGCCATTGATTTAAGATGTTAGTACTTAAGGGTTAAATTCTGCCTCTCTATCTAATATTTAATATTTCAGTAGTATTAAAATTTAGCACCTAAATTTTAAATACAATAAGTATTAAGTACTGCGAAATCCAAAAATTATCTAAAGAATTTTCAAAAAGCTTTTTGTTAGGGATTAAAATAGAAAACATACATGAATGAATCCCGTTTTTTTTGCTGACGCAATGCAATAGCTTCTTTGTTTTTGAAGACAGTTATCCAATGAAGCAATAAAAAAATTTGATTTCCTCACCAGTTTAATATAAATATTTATTGAATATTATCAATAATAGTTTGGTAATCAAGTGATCAAGTGTAAGTTGTTTATTTTTTACTACACATGTATTAGTTACTCATCAACAAAAGTTATTATTATTTTCTAAAGGAGCTATTTCAAGACATATTTTTGTCAATATTTTTAAGTACATAGATTAAAATTATAGAGAGGAAAAATAAGTTCATGTGGAAGCTGTGACCTTTATTTTTTCTATATATTCTGTGTTTTGTATTACCTATGTTCTAGCATAGAGCTGCATATTTTTTTATATTGTATTTTGCTCTGTTAGTATTAATCCCCCTTCTATATTATCTAAGATTATTTTTAACCTTTTAAAAACAAAAAAGATGTTTCCCTGTGAAACTATTGAAACAATTTTTAATTTTACTTACCTCATTTCTTAAAATTTAACATCTGGCTAATCTCCTATACTCATATTTATATTCAAAATGAGAATTATCTCATTAGATGTAGTCATTATACAGGGTGTCCCGAAAAGATTGGTCGTAAATTATACTACAGATTCTGGGGTCGAAAATAGGTTGATTAACCTCACTTACCTATATACAATAGTGCACACAAAAAAAGTTACAGCCCTTTGAAGTTACAAAATGAAAATCGATTTTTTTTTCATATATCGAAAACTCTTAAAGATTTTTTATTGAAAATGGACATGCGGAATTCTTCCCATCCCATAAAAATTTTATGGGGTTTTGTTCCCTTAAACCCTCCCAAACTTTTATGTACGTTCCAATTGAATTATTATTGTGGTACCATTAATTAAACACCATGTTTTTAAAACTTTTTTGCCTCCTAGTATTTTTTCGATAAGCCAGTTTTTATCGAGATGCGGCTTCTTTTTTAATATGTTTACATAAAAAATTTATGGAGGTTTCGTTCCTTTAACACTAGAATGTCTGGCTTAGCATACCTACCTAGAAAGCCGGAAGGGATCATTTTGGCCCCACATTCTTTAATCAATTAAAACTCAGTTTAAAGAAATTAAATCAACTAGATGGTATAATCTAATTTTATTTTTTACTTTTATTGTTTAACACATTCGCTGCCCATCAAAAACATTCGGAACACCATACAATTATTTGCCACACATTGCCTTGTTACAACCCTGGCAATGATTTGAAGTATGATTTCCTTTACAAAATATTTTCAACTGATATTTTTTTCGTTTTTGGATAGTAACAGTAATAGTTGTTGGTAGACCTGGTGTTGCTAGACGTAGTTCCAAATTTCAGAAGACAAGGTATGGGGCCCATAATTCTTCACACAGCCGAAGAATAAACTTACGGAAACTGAGTCTACTTCCAGTTATTTCTTTATAAATAATCCATGCATTTATTGCTTCCAAGTCAAGAGTATGATAAAACACGTACATAGGCCATCTTCTTGAAGTTGCTTTTGTAGTAGAAATACGTGTCATTTGGTCCTCTACACCTACACCAATAATTGCATCTTTGTGTTCACTTGTGTTCGCCAACAATTGTATCTGTATTATGTAGATGATCAGTACCAGTATAAGGGTAACCATTTACAATAAACATGCATAAATATAATTTTACCCATTCAACAGGAATTTGAAAGAAAGGATCGTCGAATTTACCAGAAAATGATAATAACTTACACGGGGCCAATTTGGCCCCTTTAGACTTTTATGGTAGATTTGTTAAAAAAACCATTAAATAAATTTAGTAAACAATATTTTTTTGTTTTAAACAAGGCTTTGTATCAAAATATTAAAAGTCATAAAATATGAAAATATTATTGCCTCAAATAAAAAAACTACAATAACTATAAATCGCAACAGGGGCCAAATTGACCCCTTCTGCTTTCTAGTGTTAAACCCCCCAAATGTTTGTCTACGTTCCAATTAAACTTTTATTGCGGTACGATTGGTTAAACACAGTGTTTTTAAAACTTTTTTGCCTCTTAGTATTTTTTCATATTATAAAAATGTAAATTATAAATTTTTCATATTATTACCAGGTCTCTATAATCGTACTTTACCATATACAAATATGTGGTGGATTTGACAAATATTCAAAATATCTGGATAAAAACTGGCTTTTCGAGAAAGTACTAAGAGGCAAAAAAAGTTTTAAAAACATTATGTTATGTTTAAGTAACAGTACTTACTGCAATAATAATTCAATGGGAACATACACAAAAGTTTAGGGAGGTTTAAGGGAACAAAACCCACATCAAATTTTTATGGGGTGCATAAATTTCACTATAATTTTTTTTTTCAAGATGCTCCTACCATAAGAATGCCACATGTCCATTTTCAGTAAAAAATCTCTAGTTTTCAGTAAAAAATAGTTTTCGATATATTGGAAAACATTTATTTTCATTTTGCAACTTCAAAGGGCTGTAACTTTTGTATATGTGCACATTTTGTACTAAGGTAAGTAAGGTTCAATCAACCTATTTTTAATCCCAAAATTTGTGGTATAATTTATGACCAATCTTTTCGGGACACCTTGTACATCTCAAGCTAACAGTATCAAACAGCATATTCTGTACAGTAGTCTTTGTTTGTCCAATATTTATTCAAAAATTCTTAATCTACTATTCTAGAAGCCAATAAAATTTGAAAGCCATAGTATTCTATAATTCAGTATAATCTCTTAGTTGGATAGATTTATTAGGGTAAACCTAGCCTCTAGATTAAAAAAAATCTTTCTCTGCAAACCAGGCATCAATTCTGTATTGGTTTCAGTCAAAAGAAATAGGTATAAGAGCTTTTGGACTTATTTTCAGTTGAAAATACACATGAAAGTTAGATGAAGCCAGATCTTGTGAATAAGAGGTGTGTTTGAGTAATTTAATCCCCATATCGTGACTCCTTTGCTTGGCAACATGAAATTTGTGTGTATGGTATCATGTAGGAAGGAGATATATTTGGACAGCATTTTGTGCCTCCTCTTCATATTTTTTTCTTACAGAATGGTCAATAACATTGAATGGTAATTTAAAGTCGGGTCCATAGATATTTCGCCCGTCGGCAAATTCAAACAGATAACATTTGTATTGTTATGAAATTCGAGTAAACCGATGTCCCTTTGTGATAAGGCACACGCCGGTATTTTTACAACCGGGTTACTCATTGTAAATCAATCAGTTTAACACTTGAAAATGTATACTTGGGCATTAGTACAGTTAAAATTGTTAGACGATTATATTTAGATGAAATATTAAGCAATAGAATTGAAACTTTTTTCTACTTTTAAGGACAAAAAAGCAAGTTCATTAGCGGAACGTGATTCAAAATTATTCTGCAGATTATATTTGAAGCAATATTTGATTAAAACATCTCATTTTTGGTGGTAAAAATATATTAAATACATATATTAATTTGTCTGGACTAAAGGTGGTAAAAGATGGTCTGGAGTTATATTTTTGTTTGAATTTGCCGACGGGCGATAGATAGATGGTGTCAACTTTACATTCTGCATTTATCCAGAAAATCAATCATGACCTCTTTGTCAATCACAGAAAACTGAAGCAAATCACTTGATCCCGATTGCACCAATTATATTAAAAACAAAACCTATTATTAATTAGGAAGCTCATGTTCTTCTCTATCTTCTCTTTATAGTCTAAGAGCTGGGAGCGGATTTTGTGCGTGATAAGTAATATGGAAAAACTATACGGGGATATGTTGAATTAGTTGTGTACATGACTTTCACCAACGGCCGGAAACCAGAGTTGGGGCCGAGGGTAGTTATAAGGGGTCAAAGTCGCGGATTTTATAATTTTTTTTATGACGCTCATGATCGAGATAGTGCACCAAAATTTGGGAATAAGTAGGTCATGACGTACCTAAGTAAAATCTCAAGGGGCTCAACGCTGCGTGGCCGACAAAGGGGTGGGGGTAGGAGTGAATATAAAAAATATAACGGGTTTTTTGCGACCTTCGTGATTGAGATAGTGCACCAAAATTTGGGTATAAGTAGACCATGACATAAATAATTAAAATCCCCAGAGCCGGAAACCAGAATGGGGAGGGAAGGTAGTTATAAGGGGTCAAAGTTCCGTTTTTTATTATTTTTTTTGTGACGCTCATGATCGAGATAGCGCACCAAAATTTGGGAATAAGTAGGTCATGACGTAACTAAGTAAAATCTCCAGGAGTGGAACGCTGCGTGGTCGACAAAGGGGTGGGGCAAGGTTGAATATAAAAAAATGTAAGGGTTTTTTTGCGACGTTCGTGATTGAAATAGTGCACCAAAATTTGGGAATAAGTAGATCATGACATTACTAAGTAAAATCTCCAGAGGCGGAACGCTGCGTGGGGGACAAATGTTGTGCCTGGTCACAAAAAAATAATACACACTGCGACTTTGACCCCTTAAAACTACCCTCATACCCAACTCTGGTTTCCGACTCTGGGGATTTTACTTAGCTAAGTCATGGTCTACTTATTCCCAAATTTTGGTGCACTATCTCAATCTAGCATGTCGTAAAAACACCTTATATTTTTTATATTCACACCTACCCCACCCCTTTATCGGCCACGCAGCGTTCCACCCCTGGAGATTGTACTTAGTTACCTCATGACCTACTTATTCCCAAATTTTGGTGCACTATCTCGATCATGAGCGTCACAAAAAAAATAATAAAAACGGCGATTTTGACCCCTTATAACTACCCTCATGCCCAACTCTGGTTTCCGGCTCTGAGGATTTTACTTAGTTATGTCATGGTCTACTTATTCCCAAATTTTGGTGCACTCTGTCAATCACGTATGTCGCAAAAAAAAAACACTTATATTTTTTGTATTTGCCCCTGCCCCACCCCTTTGTCGGCCACGCAGAGTGCCACCCCGGAAGGTTTTACTTAGTTACGTCATGACCTACTTATTCCCAAATTTTGGTGCACTCTCTCGATCATGAGCGTCACAAAAAAAATAATAAAAACGGCGATTTTGACCCCTTATAACTACCCTCATGCCCAACTCTGGTTTCCGGCTCTGAGGATTTTACTTAGTTATGTCATGGTCTACTTATTCCCAAATTTTGGTGCACTCTGTCAATCACGTATGTCGCAAAAAAAAACACTTATATTTTTTGTATTTGCCCCTGCCCCACCCCTTTGTCGGCCACGCAGAGTGCCACCCCGGGAGGTTTTACTTAGTTACGTCATGACCTACTTATTCCCAAATTTTGGTGCACTCTCTCGATCATGAGCATCACAAAAAAAAAATAATAAAAACGGCGACTTTGACCCCTTATAACTACCCTCATCTCCAACTCTGGTTTCCGGCTCTGGGCATTTTACTTAGTAATATCATGATCTACTTATTCCCAAATTTTGGTCGATTATCTCAATCACGAACGTCGCAAAAAACCCTTTATATTTTTTATATTCACCCCTACCCCCACCCCTTTGTCGGCCACGCAGCGTTCCGCCCCTACAGATTTTACTTAGTTACGTCATGACCTACTTATTCCCAAATTTTGGTGCACTATATCGATCATGAGCGTCATAAAAAAAATAATAAAATCCGCGACTTTGACCCCTTATAACTACCCTCGGCCCCAACTCTGGTTTCCGGCCGTTGGTGAAAGTCATGTACACAACTAATTCAACATATCTCCGTATAGTTTTTCCATATTACTTATCACGCACAAAATCCGCTTCTATCTCTCCGACTATTAGGAAAGATAAATCAATTCTATATTACCATTGAATATATTATTCTCAATATTCACCATGTACTTAATTAAGATAAAAGATAATTCCCTACCTTTCTATTCCTCACAATTTTCAGGGGAACTGTTTTATAAAACTGGCTGTATTGTACTAAATATCTCTACTCTATAATTTCTATGTGTATAAATTAATTTTTGTTCTTTTCGGTATTTTCATCTAGTATTTTCATGCAGTACAGGTATCAAATGAAAGAGGACAAGTTATACCATTAATATGTACCAAAAAAAGTGAAAAGCACAATAATTTTTTTTGTATTCTTGTTTTGAGAATCCACAGTTTTTGTAGCAAAAGAACTTCAAAGCAGAACAATAAAATTATTATATTCACAAAAATAGATAATGGTAGGGGAGCTAAAGCGGGGCTTTTTGCAGTTACTCGAGCGCGTCAGATTACCATAATATGGGGAGAAAGCTGGTAGGCGTAAGAAAATGGATGAGTCAAAAAGTTTCACAAAAAAAGCAAATATTTCGCGAAATGAACGTCAGATCGAAAAAATAAAAAATACGTCTTCAATATTTTTCAAAAATCTATCGAATGGTACTAAACATAACCCCCCACGGAGAGGGGTGGGGGGTAAATTTAAAATTTTAAATATAAACCCCGCGATATATCGCAAAATGAACATCAGATCGAAAAACTGCAAAATACACTTTCAAAATGTTTTTGAAAAACCTATCGAATGGTACCAAACACGACCCCCACGGAGTTGGGTGGGGGTTACTTTAAACTTTTTTTGGTTTTAGGACCTAATAATCACAACCCAATAGGTCCCATAACGCTCGAGTGACTGCAAATTTAGCATACTTTGCTCCCCTACCATAAAAACTATTACTAGATCATTATATTCTCAGTTTGAGAATTTCCCTTAAATATCGCCTCATCCAACAAATTTTTTCTTAGAAGAAAGTATAGAAAGAAAGAAGTAATAAAAATAATAGTAATGGCATGTCTTCCTTTCAGGAGTGTCCAAAAATCTGGGTTTATTTTTATATACACAAGTTTTGTTTTTTCAAAAGTCTATAAATGGTTGCCTTGAACATGAATAGTCTGATTGAATTTTAATTATTTCTAAGAGACATGAATGATAAATGATAATGTAATGATATACCTGCACAGTTTGTGGTGACAACTTACAAATTTTCAACAATAGAAGATTTACAAGGGGCGAATATTTTTATTGCTTTATTATTTTTATTTTACCTTTTTAATGGTAATCGAAAATTTGAAAAAATCGCATTTTTCGCACTAAATTGTTAATAATTAAAAAACAATCCTTACTTTCTGGAGAAAACGTTTGTTTGATTACTATAGTTACATATATATCAATGGAAGAACTCGCCAATTTCTATTTTTATTTTCTGAAGAAGTTATTTTTATTGAGAGAACACAAAGAAATCATTTTATCTTTGTTAGTCCGTTCTTTAACGGTAAAATATTGCAAAACCTCTAAATTGTAAAGAACCGCTTGGATTGACATGAAATTTGGCATACACATAGCTAACAAGTCAAAGAAAAAAAGTGATATTGTGCCGATATGTGCTTTTGCCCTGGCGGTGGTTTTCACCCTCTCTTGGGGGTGAAAAAATTTTTGTCCAAAGAAAGTCAGGAAATGGATAAACTGGCTAATTCTAAGTAACTTTTGTTCTATAGAGTTTTTTCACTAAGTCAATACTTTTCGAGTTCTTTGGCAGTGAATATGTTCATTTTTTCAACAAAATAACCACGCTTTTAGACGGTTTTTCGCAAATAACTCAAATAGTAAGTATTTTGCCGAAAAAACATTTTTAGCAAAAATATAGCCTGTAAAAAAATTTTAAACAATGGTGTATACATCACGTCTCTACACCTAGTAGAAACAGAGTTATAGCTAATGAAAAATAGGTTAATATTCGTCAAATTCCAAATGAAATACTTTAACGTGAAATAACCAAAAATGAAGCACATTTCGGGGAAAGCTCATTACAACTTATTTAAAGTGTTTAAAAAAAGCTTCATTTTTGTTTTATAAAAAAAATTTCTAGCATCAAAATTAAACAAGTTACGCTCAAAATAAAGTTGTCCCTTTTGGTTTTGGTAAAAAAATCGAGAAAATCACCCCCTAATTAGTATCTTAAATGAACTTAATCGTTACGACTTCATAAGTTTCTTGACTCCTGTATATATTGTTTATATGATCTGTAAGTTTCATTGGTTCAAAGTCCTTATTATTGAAAGGGCTGTAGTTAAAAGGGGTTAAACGAGTCACTGATCACGAATGTATGCAAATTTAGAAACACCAAATCTTAATCAATTTTTGTCCAACAGAAAAACAAAAAAGTACAAGATATTCAGAAAAGCAAATCTATCTTTTTTTGTTTTTCGAGATTTTTGGTATCTCTAACAATTTTTAAGTTATTTTGAAAAAAAAACATATTTTTCAAAATTTAAATCTTTAAAAATTTTATTTTGAAACCAAATTTTTTCAAAAATAAACACTTTGAATCGATGTAACTTACAGATCATATAAACACAACATAAGTAAAATAATTTGTGGAGCGGTAACGATTAATTTAATTTACGTTGCTAATTAGGGGGTGGTCTTCCCGATTTTTTTTTGCAAAAACAAAAGGGACCAACTTTATTTTGAGCGTAACTTGCTTAAATTTAATGCTAGAAACTTTTTGTAAAAACAAAAATAAAGCTTTTTTTAAACACTTTAAAAAAGTTATAATAGGTTTTCCCCAGAAAGTGCTTATTTTTTTGGATATTTCACGTCGAAATATTCTATTTGAAATTTGGTGAATATGAATCTATTTTTCATTGGCTATAACTCTGGTTCTACGAGATCCAGAGACCTAACGCGTACACCATTTTTTTTTTACTTTTTTATAGGCTATATTTTTGCTAAGAACGTTTTTTTCGACAAAATACTTAATTTTTTAGTTATTTGCGAAAAACCGTCTAAAAATGTGGTTATTTTGTTGAAAAATGAACATATTCACTTGCAAATAACTCGAAAAGTGTTGACTTGGCGAAAAAGCTCTATAGAACAAAAGTTACTTAAAATTAGTCAGTTTACCCATTTCCGGACTTATTTTGGACATATATTTTTTCATCCCCAAGAAGGGGTGAAAGTCACCCCCAGGGCAAAAGCACACATCGGCACAATATCACTTTTTTTCTTTGACATGTAAGCTATATGTATGCCAAATTTCATGTCAATCCAAGCGGCTTTTTAAAATTTAGAGCAAAAACCGTGAGAGAATGGACTATGTTTTTAGTCTAAGATATGATGATAAGGTCGCAGTGGCGTGCGGTGACTTCTTCGAAAGGGGAAGCGATTCAATAAGGATATAAAAATATTTTCTTAAGGGTCGAGGGTCGAGCCACTTCCCTCCTGATAACACTCTAATGCGCAGGGGCTCTCTATCAGCAAAGTACTTATGTGAGACGTCCTGGGTAGAAGGAATCACACACTAAATCCGTGACGCGTGAATGCGTGAGGCCTCTATTCCCGCTAATTCTAGTGACTAGTGACCTATCATTGATCTGTATTGCTAGTTCGGGCCTTGAGTCCTCGCGCCGATCTTGGTTTTCTAAAGAAGAATCCTATTAAAAAAAATTTTATACTCCGAGGCATTTTCCACAACACAAAACTTTCACTAAAATGACACTTATTTATACTCGAGGTCTATTCTCCTATCAAGTTCTGATAATTGTTGAATGCAGTCTTTTTCAGTGGATAATAGGGCTAACTTTCAAAGTCTGTCTTCGCTTGTTGAATTTCTTTTAAACTCTTAATTTGAAACTTTTAATGCATCTTAATACTGCAAAACTTCGTTCAACTGATGCACTTGTGGCTGGGATAGTTAGTACTAATAGGGCTTTTCATCGACTGTCATTTGTTTCGAGCTTCTGTCATGTGTCACATAATATTAATATATCTACGCCATACGTCTTTGGTTTGTAACATTGGTATATATCAATAACGTATGACGTAGATATATTATTATTATGTGACACATGACAGAAGCTCGAAACAAATGACTGTGAATGAAAAGCGACCACTTCACACAGTGACTTGTTTAAACCAGTAGTTATACAGAAATCCCAGATTTCTGGGTATTTCTTTATCATTAATGTCAGTTGTTTCATAAATGACACTTAACTGAGAATGCAAAGCTGGGATATCAAAAAATTTTCATCATTTAATCGTAGTGAAATAAATTCCACTGTGGGAAATTTTGATGAATTATAATTAGAAATATTAAGATTATATATAATTCTACAAATTCTAAATCGTTAAAATTTTGAAAGCTAGAATTCATTTGTTGTAGAATATTATCAAAGGGTCTCTTTGTTTCCTCTGTTTTCTCTGTCTCTCTGTCTCCTCAATTATCAATCTTCATTATTTTTCTTTCATGTTCAAACCCCATATGTTCAGTTTTATCCCAAATATTTTTAAACTGCTCTCGTTTTTTTAATTATCGTATTAATAAAGTCATCAATTTGTCTTATACAAAATGCAATACCATTTAATTTGTGTAAAATGTCAAATAAAAGATCAGCGATCAAATAAAAGATTCTTTAAGCGAATGTATGTGTATGTAATACCTACTAAGCACCTCTTAGCAGCAGTAACAGTCGGAGCATCTCACTTTCGGGAAGGCGATAGGACGATCGCTTCCAGGGTACCAAAATTCGCGCGAATAGTGGGTGCGGTCATTGAACCCTGACAAATTTTTAAACGGGACAACTGCATGACAAGCGGCGATTTTGAGATGCGCTTCTGTCAGGAGTGGACCGAATAGTTGAATTGTATGCATATTGAGTTCGTTCGTACGCGATTAATTTTTAATATTTTTCAATGCCTATTGCCTAGGTAATATGTAGATTACTTGGATTAGGGAAAATTTTTTGATTATTAAATATTAATTAATAATATATTTTCTTATATCGAAGTATAAATAGGGAAGCGGTGCTTCCCCCGCTTCCATGGACCGCACGCCTCTGTAAGGTCGATCTGCACTGATCTGTTGTAACGGATAAAAATCATTTATGTAATTTAGTAGGTTAACAATTATAAAAGACAAGTTGTGCCCGATCTATTTTTTTTCTGAAATTAATTACCTAATAATTATTGAAAAATGACTTTTTATAAATTAAAAAAAAATTGACCCGGGCAGATTATATTTTAGATCTTTTGGTTCATTCCAAAAAAGGTCTTTTGTAATATTTCTGTTGAGCTGATCGTTTTCGAGTTCTAAACAATTTAAAACTGAAAAAAGAACAAAAGATGACGATTTTTAAGGCTCAAAAACATAAGTAAAAAATATCATTTTTGAAATAAATTACGAAGTACGAAGTTAAATTACAAGTTCAAACCCTATTCTATTAGTTCTTGATAAGTATTTTGGATTTATTTCATTTTAAAATATTGTTTTTTGTTGTTAATGATCGCCCGTCTTTCCATAAGGAATCTTCCTCATTAACAATTAAAATAATATTTTTTGGAATAAAACACAGTAAAAATTCATACCGGGACCTGATAGAAGAAGGTTTGAACTTGAATTTAGGTACTTCGTGATTACAAAAATAATATTTTTTACTTGTGTTTTTGACCCTTGAAAATCGTCATATTTCGTTCTTTTTTCAGTTTTTCAGAAAAAATTGTTTATAACTCGAAAATGATCATCTTAAGAGAAACATTACAAAAGACCTTTTTTTGTTTAGAATGATCCAATAAATCTGAAATAATAGATACATATCTTCTTCTTCTTCTTAAAGTGCCGTCTCCTCAATGGAGGTTGGCTACTACAATTGCAAACTCTTCTCTGTCTTCAGCTGTTCTTATTAGCTGTTTAAAATTTAGTCCTGTCCATTGTCGGATATTTCTGAGCCACGATAGTCTTTTCCTTCCTAGTCCTCTCCTTCCCTCGATCTTTCCTTTCACTATAAGATATCTGCACGGGTCGTATTTTTTTTAATTTATAAAAAAAATTCACTTTTTAATTATTAATTAATTAGTCAGACCAAAATTAGATCGGGCACCCCTTGTTTTTTATAATATTGTTAACACACTAAGTTACATATCCCATAATTTTTTATCCATTAAACAGCTCGGTGCAGATCGATCTTTAATCGGTCCTCTACTATTTGTATTTACTTTTAAATATTAATAAATTATCGCTGAACAAAAAATACTAATCTCGTTGTGGCTTCCTTGGAAGAACTAGGCATTTCTTAAACACGGTACCAGTTGCTGATAGTTGGAATACCGAGAAATGGATTCATCAATATCATTTGTGACTATAACAGAAAAAAACTTGTTATCATTTATTATTTATATTTACTATAGATATTGACACATCATCTGCAAACAATACAAGAACTACGTCGTAGCTTCCTTCTTTCGATTGTTTTGACTGAAGATCTGGAATTTTCTAAACTTCGTACCAGTCCTGATTATCATTGTACCAAGAAATCCATTGAAAGACAAGAAGTGATTTAATCAAATGAGACAAAAATATGTAGGCCAAAAAGTTATTGTGATTCGATTTTATTTATAGAGTCGAGATTGATAACCCTTGGTTAGTGTATCAGTCAGTAATTTATAATGTTGTGTTTGTATTAAATGACGTGTAAAGGATGCCGAAAGCTAAATGATAGATGTGTTTTTACTAATTCGTTGTAGCTGTAGAGGATATCGTTTTGATAATATTTGTTTTTTAACCCTTAACTACTGACGTGGATGTTTCAGAACGTAGACACTGACATGCAATATGTCATTGTTATAGCCTTTTTTTTCTATTCGAATTGTCGAATAAAGACCTCTCCCATTTCTCGCCGTTCATCCCTGTTATGTGTGAGGCGTTTCCACATTCAGTGTTGCCACAGGTCTTGGACAAAATTTGGGGAGACTGCTTCTATTGTTTCGGTAGAAATCGTCAAATTTCGGTAGATTTCATTTTTTGCGTCTTTTGCTATCACATTGCAAAAAAATGATACTTTAGGTACGAGTATTCAAAAATAAACTACATTCATCATCATATTATAATGATCAATAATCACCAAAATCATTCAAAGATCAAAATCGGTATACCTTCAAAATTGTATTTTCTCGGCTTTCTAGATATTATAGAGCAATTTTCTTTATTTTTTTGAATCCATATAACTCGAGTAGAGCCATCTAACTAACGTAATAGTAAATATCAAGGATGCTTTAGTTTTGTTATAAGGAATAAATTTATTTATAATAAAATAAAACTGCATATTTTTTCCTGTTGTAGACTTAAAAAATTTACCACACGTGTACCTATTAACTTTCAAAATACAAATATTCCTATTTCAAAGCTGTATAATTGTGTAAACAAGTTAAAAATTTTTTGTTATAATAAATAACAGTTATAAGTTATTAACATTTATAAATTACTGCAAAAATAAGGGTTTTTAGCAATTATCTCCAATTGTTTATGTATTTCAAATTAGAAACTATTAAGATCTATTAGAATATTTATTTGAAACATTTTTCTCTAAAATCTACAAGCAATGTTTTATAGGCAAAGACATGATTTTTTACACTTTATAATCATTTAAAAAAACAATGTCGGATATTGAAACAATTAAGAACGAGAAGATTTTTTATGGTGCTTTAGTTATGTCGAAATACTGTAAGTTAAAAAGGTGCAAAAGAAATTTCTCCTGTTTTAAGATTTTAATTTAAGTACTGTTTTTAGTTTGGAATTATCTTCTATACCAAAATAAGCCACAATCCTTCAGTATTCACTATTCAGATTCAGGTAGATACATTTTACTCCCAAAATATAAAAGGACAAAGGACTATTCATAAAATTGATATCGGTAAATCCGTATCTGCTGGTTCGCACATTGTGTCATAGGCTAGTAAAAGCAATTCAAGAAGAATTCTTGAAAATTGACTAAACTCCGTTGCCAAATCTATCCGCTAATTTTTCTAATAATTTTGATTTTTCGGTAGAAGAAAAAAAATCGGCAGATTAATTTGAAAATTAAGAATTTTGATTTTTCGGTAGAACAAAAGGAGAATGAGGTAGATCGATAGATTTGAAAGGTATTCGGTAGATCTACCAAAAAATCGGTAGCTGTCGCATCACTGCCATACTGGCCCTGCGACTCTTTTGATGTCGTCACAGCATAATAAACGAAACGTTTTGCGTTTTCTATGCTGTGATGTCGTCGCTCTAGCACTCCAGCGCATTTAAATTTGAGGTCTTCCTCTTGGTCTATTCGCTTCGTACGGTCGCCAGTTTCCAACTTCTTTGCTCCATCTACCATTTTCGATACGTTCGTTGTGTCCAGCCCATTTCGATTTTAATTTAGCCGCTTGTTCCACGGCGTCCCTTACTTTTGTTTTGTTTCGGGTTGCTTCGTTTGTTTGCCGATCTATGAGCGAGATACCAAGCATCTGTCGTTCCATAGCTCTTTGAGTTTTTCTAATATTGTCCATGTTCATTTTTGTGAATGTCCAAAATATATGTCATACCTACCGCTGCCTATTCTCATTCGTTTTCAATATGCATTTGTCTTATATCACAGTATATGTTTTTACATCAACTACTGAATGACTCTTCACACTGCTGTAGAATAAAATATTGCTCCAAATAAAATAAACTTTTATTTTTTTTTAACCTGAATTTGTATTTTGTCGGACAGAACTTCCAATTGATTTTTTATTCTTTCATTAAACTATCATGCAAAAATCAGACTGATATTTATCACCAACTGGGCGTTTTAAGTCCGACACGTGGAACATGCCAAATGACAGGAATTATGTTAGTGATAAATAGCAGTCTGATTTTTGCATGAGAGTTTAATAAAAGGGTAACAATCAATTGGATATTCTGTCCGACAAAATACATGGGACGTTTTCGTAGTCTGACGTTCCAAATTTTTAACCTGTTCCACAATTGAAACTTCCCTTGTTCCAGTGTTACCGTATATCAAAGTTTGTCCGAATAGACACCGTTAAGCTATTAACAAATTTTCAGCTTGCTATTAATCAATTTATTTTGGTACGCGGGATTCAGGCCCATATCGACATCCGGATCAACTGTTACCCAAAAAATTCGTGTTCTACGTGTCAAAATACATAAAAAACTTGGGTAAGTCCATCTAAATAAAGGAGGCCGTTGTACCTTCCTGGCGACAGCAGTATTATGTATTAGTTTTCTCAGGATTAGATAAAATAAATGCATTTAAAACACATTGACGCGAAATTTTGCGCCTACGCCCTTAAAGTCTAAAGCTACCGTTAAAATTGTAAAGTAACGAATCACCTTTTATCATAAATACAAAACCAAAACATATTAATTTACGTAATCAAATTCTGGTTTGTCCAGTGCCAGCAACTGCCTTGTCATGGAAAGATTATATTATATTATTTTTATATCATGTTACAAGTAGGATGTATGATGCAAGAATAAACATATTGTTTAGGTATATAATATATTTAAAAGAGAATAATAATACAGTACTTGTTTTGTTATTATTAGCATTGTAAAAAATATATTTTATGTACACAGGAAAACGGTCATTAAATAACTATATTATAAAAGGTAGGTTTAGTAGGTTTATTCCTCTCTCATAGGAATGTCATTTCATTTGTAGAAAAATATACTTATCATATTTATAATATATTTTCATTTATTTTTTAATCTTTTTTTCGCGGACGATCAAGTGAGTATGGCCAATGATGAGGAAGACATGGATTATATGATCCGAAAGTTAACCTAGGAATATGAAGATGGGGGACTTACAATCAGTATAAACAAAACAGAATATCTTAGAATAAAGGACGAAAAAATAAACCCACAACTCTCCATTAAAGATATAAAAAATACCTAGGGACAGTCATAGCGAATGAAGACCAGCATTGGAATGGAGAGAACGAATCAGAGGAATAATGAGAGATAATGGGCCGTTCAAGTATTACGTAACGAAGTTTGGAGGGAGGAGGGGGAAATTTTTGAACGCCCCATTAAGGTGCTACTTGAACGCCACCTAAATGAGGAGGAGTGAACCTATCGAAAAAGGTGGAGTTCGAAATGCAGGATGCGGCAGAGGTTGTAGGACCCCGTAGATATAGTGTGGAAGGCACTTATGGAAGAAAATTATTTCTGCTCTTGTTTCAAAAAATCAAAAAATGCTGAGACCCGTCGATTTTAAAATAAAAATGTGCACTTTCTAAACATAAATTTAAATTTACGGGGTGATTCATGCAAGTCCAGCAGAGTCCATACGCTTTATTTTTAACCTTTAACTACACGCACTGGCGTATTTTGTACGCCAGATATAAGAATTCTACTGCAAATATATTTAAAAATTTAATTATTGACCTTGTTTATCTCTCTAACCTATCACTGGAATGTGCTTTACAATTTGGTTTTAGTTTCGTTATAATCGGAGTTCTGGGAAGATCGTAATTTACAGTTTATTATTTGTTGTTTCCGGTGGTGGACAATAGGTATACGCCACGATTATATTAATATAAGTAGTAATATAAGTACATATTTCAATTGTTTTTTAGTCATTATGGCACAAAATATATTTTTCTTTATAAACAATACGTTTTCTCCTGTAAAAAGTCACACTTCAAAAAAAAAATTATTAGTAATTTTTCCGGTTGCAACTCTAAAACCGGAAGTCCGAGGTCAAATTTCTCATATTTATTACGATCCTTGGGTTAAAAACTTTCATTTCACACCTCATTTGTAATTCTATCTGTATTAATAACGGAGGAGTTCTATTCGCGTACGGACGGCCAGACCGACAGACAGTCATGGTACCGGAAGTATATATTTGTTCTGATCTTGCTAAGGCGCGTCGAATAATATATCGCTTGTACTATCCTAGCGACTTTAAAACACTACTTCCGGTTCCACTTCTAAAACCGGAAGTCCTATGGCAAATTTCTCACCTTAAGTACCATTCTTGGGTGATAAGTTTTCATTCGACACCTCATTTGTGATTCTACCTGATATAATGACGGAGTAGTTGTGTTTACGGACAGACGGACGTGGATAATTCAACGTTTTCACATTTTTTCAAAATTGGGTGAAAACAAAAATGGGTGAAAATGTGAATTCACGAGTGAATTTCTTTTATGGTAGAACCTAAACCAGTCTTTGCACAGATTATTCGACGATCAAGGGCTGAGATAACAAATTAATTACGATCCTATTAACGGTCTAACATAAAATATTGTTTGGTTTCGGAGATTTTCATATATTCAGAAAATATAATTAAACGAAAATAAATCAAAATCACACAGAACTGCTTCTTTCAGTACGTATTTCTCCTTCTATAAAAACTTCTATGTAGTATTTTATTTTCATCTCTAGGCGCTTGATATTCTAGCTTCTAGCCTACTAGTATAGTGTAGGAAACAGATGTTGAACCTCGCAAAATGGACACAAGTTCGGTTTTATTTTTTTTTTCTGGTATATCAAGGGGGCTTATTATGAGACTAACTTTTTCTTAAAAAATTTCGTCCCGGAACACCCTTTTCATCCCTTTAAAGGGGGTAATTTGTGGTTTTTGCGAAACGTAGGTCCTCCTGCACTTTTTGCAAAAAATTTACTCAATAGTAAAATAAAGAGGACTATATTTCTTACTATTTATTTCCCGACAGCATATGTCCTATCACCCACCGGTTAGCGGGAATGTCGCCCCAAAGTTGACATTTTTGACATGAAATTTTTAAAAAAGATGATTGTAAAAAAATTATTTTTCCCTAACTGTAATGAAATTTACGAAGAAACCCTGCGGCAATTAATCACAAATAAGTGGCTGATTTTTTGGTATAGGTTTCATTTAAGGGCACTTGCAAATTTTTTAATTACAGGGTGTTACATTTAAAAAACCCTTTTTATACCATCTGAACCGCCTATGCTAGAGTAAAAAAACTTTCAGCGATTATCCATGTACTAGTGTTATTTACAAATTTGTATAATGCACCCCCATAGTTTCCCCGGAACCACCCCAAAAAAAGGAGAATTAATAAAGAAAATAATCAAGATTGATTTTGGGCCACCACTGTGGCTTTAGGGTGCAAAGAAAATAAAATATGCATACACACACTCAAAAATGTTTTGCATAATGTAATATTTTCAAAATTATCCACCAAATCTGGTGAAATCTATTTTTTTTTAACAAAATAGTTTATTATATATGTTATAGTCAAAGCCCGAATTTCAGGCACTCCTAGGTGTGACTAGGCAATCCTCAGGTCTGACTGACGGTCTTAGTCAAAGCCCGAAATAAATTACAGTTTCGGCCTTTGACTAGTCAAACCTAGGAGAGACTAAGTTGGTCAGGCAAAGGTCGAAATTTAATTTTATGAAATCGGGGTTTGACTAGTCAGACCCCGATCAGCTATTAAAATGTCGTAATTTGTTAGATTAGGTTTAATAAAACGTCATTTTTTAATTGTAATATTTATTATTTTTATACTGTCGTAATTAAAATAAAAAAATAGAGTTTATTCTCACATATTGATGTTGAGGCATTATGGGATTTAAAGTTACACAATAGGTTAGACCAGTGGCCTTCAATTTTTTTGAGTCATGTATCTACCACAAAATTCTTATAATTAGTTTTGGTACCACCTAACTAAAATACCTATGGCGGTAGTTAATCTAATTAACTACAATATGATAAATTTTTGCTGTGTTTTTGTGTTTTGTGTACCACTGCACATAATGATATGTACCACCATTGGTACATGTACCACAGATTGAGAAGCCCTGCGTTAGACCTTTTAGACTTACATAATTTTGAAGAGCAATTCTTATTGCAGTAGCATTTTATAAAGCCTTGTCCCCCAAATTTAGATCTTTTGTACTAATTTCTCTTAGAGACAGAACGTCTTCGAAATTAAGAAAATTTTCTTTGCATTCTCTTATTTGTTGAAAAAAGTGTGTATATGCGTCAGAGCTCTCTTTTTGGCAAATACAACAAACCACATCTGAAGAAGTAATCTGAATTGTTTGACAATTTTCTTCCTGCGCTAGTGACGACGGTCCACGGCCTTCGTTAGTACTATGGTGACTTAGTACCCTTATGGACCTTTACTTTTGATAGTGCTCAGCCTACAGGTGGGTTGACATTATGAGTGTATTACATTTATGCAATGCATAGATACTAATGTACCTACTGCTTGAATTTGAAAATAGATAATAAAATATCTGACAATAGTACGGGCAAAATACGTAAGCGTAACTCGCCTTAATGCTATGAAACAATTAAGTGAAAAAAATTTCCTGCAATTTAGAATGGAAAAACTGTAACAATACCTATCCTTAGCTTTGATAGAGCCAAAGAAGGTGCTCGAAATATTTTGGGTATCATAAAAGATAAAACAATTGACGATTCATATAGAGTTGGTACGAAATAGGGAACAATAAACACACTTTTTTCAAGAAATCGAATAAGAGAATGCAAAGAGAATTTTCTTAAATGTCTCTAAGAAAACTTAGTACAAAAGATTCTAAATTTGGAGGACAAGACTTTATAAAATGCTACTGCAATAAGAAATGCTCTTCAAAATTATGTGTAAAAGGTCTAATGTATTCTGTAACTATAAATGCCATAATGCGTCAACATCAACATGTGAGAATAAACACTAATATAAAAAAAAAATTATTTCGACAATATAAGAATAAAATTAAACATTAAAATTAAAAAATGACGTTTTATTAAACCTAATCTAACAAATTACGACATTTTAATAGCTGATCGGGGTTTGACTAGTCAAACCCCGTTTCATAAAATTAAAGTTCGGCCTTTGCCTGACCAACTTAGTCTCTCCTAGGTTTGACTAGTCAAAGGCCGAAACTGTAATTTATTTCGGGCTTTGACTAAGACCGTCAGTCAGACCTGAGGATTGCCTAGTCAAACCTAGGAGTGCCTGAATTTCGGGCTTTGACTATAACATATATATAAAATTGTATGTTTTGAAAAAAAAAACAATAAACAAAATTTAAATAATTAACAATTTATTATTATTATTTATAATATGTATTATAAATATATTTTTTTAAATTTGTACAGACATAGGAACTAATATTTAATATGTCGTATTTCCACCTCTTGCATCAATGTAAGACTGAACGCGATGTCCCATGTTTCTTTATAAGTGTATTAATGTAGTTCTGATCCATGGTGCCCCATTCTTCAATCGCTGCTATTCTGAGGTCTTTTAGTGTCCTTGGGGATGGCTGCCGGGACTGAATTTTTCTTTTGAGCATATCCCATCCGTGCTCAATGGGATTGAGGTCAGGTGAGCAAGGTGGCCATTGTAATCTGACGATATCTTCTGTCTCTAAAAAATCTGCCACATGTCTCGTACGATGGGGAGGCGCATTGTCGTCCATAAAAATAAATTCTGGACCAACAGCTCCTCGCCACAAGCGTACAACAGGCCTAAGAATGGTATCAATATAAATTTGTCCATTCATGTTACCAACAATAGGAATTAAAGGAGTTTTATTATTTAGCATGATGCCGCCCCAAAACATTATGGAGCCACCTTGATATGGAACTCTTTGGACAGCTTGGTTAAGTCTATCCTGTCGATTTGGGTTTCTCCAAATCCTAATTCGACGATTATCCGACAAAAGGTTAATTTTGGTTACATCAGAAAATAACACGTTTCCCCATCTGTTGTCATGCCATTGTAAATGTTCATTGGCCCATTCCAGTCGAGTCCTTTTCTGCTCTAACGTAAGCTTTGGTACAAACAATGGTCTTCTTGTAAATAAATTCGCCGAATGTAACCTGTTTCTAATAGTCTGATCGCAAATTACAATATTATGACCTTGCTGGAGCTCTCTTCTAATAGCTGGGGCAGTCATAGAGGGGTTTCTCCGGGCAGTTAACATTAAAAAGCGTTCTTGGACATTGGTAGTAATTCTGGGTCTTCCGTTTTTTGGACGATCGCTAACAGAATTCGTCTCTCGATATTTTTTCACAATCCGAGACACATCACTGATTAACTCCAACCCGGACAGCAACTTCGACTTGTGTGTGGCCTTCCTCAATCAAAGTAACGGTTTCTAGCTCTGTTGAACTCAGATATTACTTGTCTATTCATATTGTTCACTACAAAGTGAATAAAACGCAAACCAATTTTTACAAATATCGGTTTTCGAAAACTGATGAACGCAATATGAATACTGAGAATCTTTGCGACGATTAAGAAACAAAAAACAAGCAATAAAATACATTATTTTAGTAGACAAAAAAAATCAGTGCAAAAAATTTCAAATGAGAAACGTTCAGTGGCGTTACAGATAATATGCAAAACATTTTTGAGTGTGTGTAGATCATAATGTGTAGCAGACAGTGTGTTATTTTATTTTCCATAAGTACGTTATCCATAAAATGAATAGGTGACGAAAAAAAAAAACAAAAACTGGAGCTCGCCAAAGCATTTCTGAGGTTTACAGTGCCACTGTGCCGTAACGGTTGCTTATACGAAAAAAATGCATAGGAGCTTATTTGTAGAGAAAATAAGCGTTTTTAATTCTGTATAAGTTTTATTTTAAAAAATGCATAGGTAATGAGAAAATCGTCAAAACATGCTGTCCAAGGGATATGGGTAGTTTCTGCAGTTTATTTTCAAGGATAGGGGTAGTTTCCGCAGGGATTTTGCAGTAATCATATATATTTATGAAAAACCCTATTGATGGAGCATATGTCCATATGGGTCAAAAAGCAAAAAAAAAATTTTTCAACCACCCCTTTATTTATTTTTTTTTGGCTACGGGGTTGCATTAAGAAATCGCTCTTGGTGTCCATGTCCATGCATGGGTAATAAGAACGTGCACAAAATGATATGTGAAGCATTTTAGTAAAGGGCATGGTGTGTGAAAGATTCCAAAAAAAATCACTTTTTTATTAATTCTCCTTTTTTTAGGGGTGGTTTCGGAAAAAAATGTGGGTGCATTATAGAAATTTATAAATAACACCAGCACATAGATAATCGCTGAAAGTTTTTTTACTCTAGCATAGGCGGTTCAGATGGTATAAAAAGGGGTTTTTTAAAATGTAACACCCTGTAATTAAAAAAAAAATGCAATTGCCCTTAAATGAAACCTACACCAAAAAATCAGCCACTTATTTGTGATTAATTGCCCGAGGGTTTGTTCTTAATTTTCATTACAGTTAGGGAAAATAATTTTTTTTAAAAACATCTTTTTTAAAAACTTGTCAACTTTGAGGCGCCGCGCCCGCTAAACGGTGGGTAATAGACATATGCTGTCGCAAAATAAATAGTAGAAAATATAGTCCTCTTCATTTTACTATAAAGTAAATTTTTTGCAAAACGTACAGGAAGGGCTACGTTTTGCAAAAACCACAAATTACCCCCTTTAAAGGGATGAAAAGGGGTGTTCTGGGGCGAAACTTTTTAAGAAAATGTTAGTCTCATAATAAGCACCCCTTGATATACCAGAAAAAAAAATAAAACCGGACTTGTGTCCATTTTGCGAGGTTCAACCTCTGTTTCCTACACTATATCCTGAGCCCTGAACACATATAATCAATCGAATCAATCATAGACTGTCGGGTATCATGGTATCAATAGAAGTTAAATCACGATTTTTTCCTAATTCCTTTGAATGTACTGAAAAATGAACTCAAGGAAAGTAAATATGTGAAAACTGGTGTTTACATCTGCTTGAATATTTATTTTTTTTTATAAAGAAAATCGCATGTGCTGCGAGTATTTTCTCCTCTATACCATTTTACGAATCGATAGCTACAAATTTTGACATAAGGGCTACTGGTGTCCTAAGGTTGTTAATTATGACCTAAACATGTAATGTTAATAGGTCATTTTCCGTTATTTTCTCCTTCCTGCCACTTAAAAGTTTGTTATGTTTTCAAGATAATGAACCTGTAAAAGAAAGGCATAACGGCAGGTCCAGTGCCGGATTTAGGGTACTTGCGGCTCTAGGCCAAATTACCCCGAGCGGCCCCCCATAACTTCACATCACATGAGGTTCTCTTTCTTCATCAAATATCCTTCAACAAAGCCTTTGAACTGTAACACACTCTTCTCCAAAGTCACTATCATGTGGATTCGATACTTTTTAGCCAAAATAGAAGCTTTTTTCCCTGATTTCTTCATTGGAAATTGACGATAAGCTGTTTAAAAATCCAAATTCTTCATTAAGACTGAAATAAACTTCGGACCTTGCATTCAATTCTGAATAAAGCCTGTCAATTAGGTATAACATTGAATGCATTAATGTTTAAGTCTTATTTGCCATTAAAGTGGGGTTCAGTGGATTCCTATTATTTGTCTTTGCCAGGAAGAGCTTTTCTTTTCAGGCGTCTCTTTATTTCAAGAATATAGGTTTCATTTTTAGACAACTCTTTTCCTCTTTTTTCATAGGAATCAGAGGTGTCTCTCAGACTCAATACGTACTCATTTCTTCTTCTTCTACGGCACTACAGCCCAAATTGAGCCTTGGCCTCCTTTATTTTTTGCCTCCACCCTTGCCTGTCTGTGGCTGCTCTTCTCCATACACGGACTCCTAAAAGGGCTTGTGCGTCGCTGTTTTCGTACTCATTTAGAGATTTGTATATGTTGCAAGTCATATTCAGTATGTAGCGGTCTTTTACAATGTTTTGCTACTCTTGTCAAAACGTTGTAAAATATCGTATCACATGTTTAGTAGAATAGCGGCCCCCTTTTGCTTGCGGCCCTAGGCGGCCCCCTTTTGCTTGCGGCCCTAGGCGGCCTAGTGGTAAATCCGGCACTGGGCAGGTCACAAAAACGAAAAAATTTTACTTGGGAAAAGTTGCGGAAAATGAGGAAAATTTGATTTTTAGAAAAACGCTACCTGGTTCAGCACTAAGTTTCCTTTTTTTGCTTATTTTATATAACATTTTCAAAAGGGATAAAATCGTGGTTGAAGTGTCAATTAATCATAAGATATCACAGATGAAATTTAACAATATTTTGGAATGTAGAGATGAATTTAATGCGAAATTTGTTTACCACCATTTTTCATCACAAATTAATAATTTCTTATTAATCTTTTTTAATTAAACTATAAATATATGAAATGACTAATAATGTAGGTGTCTGGCATTTTTGGTATCACCTCAATTACTGTCTTATCAGTATAAAATTGCCGATTTTATTACCCCGCCCTCTGCTTCTGTATCATTGTGTGTTGAGTCATATTTCCACATAGTTTCGGAAAGACGACACCACATACACCTTACAACATAATACAAAAACCAAGGTTAATATTTCAGAATAATGACTATCAAATTTTTCCGCTGAGTTGAATTTATGACTGGTGTAACTAAAGAAAATTTTAAAGTACATAATACATATAAAAATCTGTAGACGTCTGGAAACAATAATAATAATATGCAGTTAAAGAACCAACTTTTGTTACCAGCAACAACGGAATGAAAATAAAAGGAAAACAACAAAAAATAGATCCGGTTAATAAAATGGGTACAGAAAAAACAAAAATATATCGGAATGAACATAGGAAATAGAATTCCCCAATATATCTCAAAGCCGATCATTAATAGCGCGAAGAATTAATGCCTCAAATACAGGTGTCACTGCTATAATATTATACAGTAGAACCCCGTAAATCCGAACCCCGCGAATCCAAACTTTCGGCAAATCCGAACCAACGGAAAGTGAAAAAAATTTAAAAATTCAAGACAAAAACTTAAAAACATGTTTATTATACAGAGTAAATCCAGAAAATTGGACAATGTAGGATTACTAGGACTTTGAAATTTAAAATTTCTTAAAAATAAATATTATACTTTAATATATAGGTTAATAAAGTGTTTATAAAGGTTAAACACAAACTTACTTTGGTTCTCTCGTAGTCAACTTGAGTCCAAAAATATTGTCCACACTCTTGCGAGAACGTTTGGCTACTCAAAATCACAATGAAAGCTTTGAACTACTAGTTAAGGCTAACTTTCGGATAATCCGAACTTTTCGGAATCCGAACAGGCTGTCCCCCCAATTAGTTCGGATTTGCGGGGTTCTACTGTATTATAGAAGATATTGAAGAATGAGTGGGCATTTTATCTATTAAGAAAACAGGATGGGAAAAAGATCCAGATTTTTTGCATACAATTTGTCAGATACTCATCCCTTTTTTTAAATCGAGTTTGCCTATCCGATTCGAACATAATATCCCAGATTCGTAGTTCTCTATTTTTAATTTCTTTATATTTTCTTCTAAAAAATATCCTCCAACATTTTTTTTATAAAAAACAATTAAAAGAATTGGCGTTTAGTTTTACATTTTGTGGTTTTGTTAGTCTTATTGTTGATTTTTTTCTTAAAAACAATATACAATCTATTCCACACACAATAATAATTTAAAAAAGCTTTAATACCAATTTCTACGAAAGGAACAATGAAATACAGGTTTTTATACTATCTAAACATTCCATATTGGAAATTCCATTTCTGTCACAAATAAATTTTATATTACATAATGTATTATGACTGTATAGTCTTAGTTTTTTCAATAAGCTAATACTTCTTGAGTTAATTGCGAGTGAATATGTTCATTTTTCAACAAAAAAAAATACGTTTTTTTGCCGGTTTTTCGCAAATAACTTAAAAATTAAGTATTTTATCGAAAAAATATTCTTATAAAAAATATAGCGTATACAAAAGTAAAAACAGTAGTGGATTAGGTCTGGATCCAGCGTACCAAAAAAAAGTTGATTAATAGCAAGCTGAAAATTTCTTAATAACTTAACGGTGTCTAGTCGAACAAACTTTGATGTATGGGAACACTGGAACAGGGGAAGTTTTAATTGTGGAGCAGGTTAAAAATTTGGAACGTCAGACTACGAAAACGTTCCATGTATTTTGTCGGACAGAACTTGCAATTGATTTGTTACCATTTCATTAAATTCTCATACTCTCATGCAAAAATCAGACTAGTATTTATCACCAACTGGACATTTTAATAAGTTTAACACGAAGAACATGTCAAATGACAGGAATTATATGGGTGATAAATAGCAGTCTGATTTTTGCATGAGAATTTAATGAAACGGTAACAAATCAATTGGAAGTTCTGTCCGACAAAATACATGGGGCGTTTTCGTAATCTGACGTTCCAAATTTTTAAACTGTTCCACAATCAAAACTTCCCCTGTTCCAGTGTTCCCGTACATCAAAGTTTGTCCGACTAGACACCGTTAAGCTATTAACAAATTTTCAGCTTGCTATTAATCAACATTTTTTTGGTACGCGGGATCCAGGCCTATATGTATGAAGTATGTAGATCCAGAATCCATGGTTCTTATTCAACAAATTTCAAATGGAATATTTCAACGTAAACAACCAAAAAACGAAGCACTTCTCGGTGAAAACTCATCACAACTTTAAGAGTGTTAAAAAAGCTTAAATTTTGTTTTTTAAGTTTCTAGTATCAAAATTAAGCAAGTTAAGCTCAAAATAATGTTGGTCCCTTTTTCTCAAAAAAAAAAAATCTTGAAAATCACCCCCCAGTTTGTACTTATGCATTATTTATATAATGATCTGTAATTTTCACTGGTTCACAGTGCTTATATTTCAAAACATTGAGGTTTAAAGTTAAACAGTTTTTTTTAATATCGAAAAAATGTCTTTTTTTTTTTCAAAATAACTTCATTTAAATTATTAGTGATATCAAAAATACTCAAAAATCAAAAGTAAAAAAATATAGGTTTTGCTTTTCCAAATATGTTGGATTTTTGTTTTACTGTAAGACAAAAATTGATTAAGATATGGCTGTTCAAAATTTGCATACACGCGTCATTAGTGACTTGTTCAAGCCCTTTCTACTACAGCCCTTTCATAAATAAGCACTTTATATCGACAAAACTTACAGAGCATATAAACAATGCATAAGTACAGTGGCATGTGAAGCGGTAACGATTAATTTCATTTGGGATGCTAATTAGGAGGTGATTTTCACCAGTTTTTTTTTACCCAAAAAAAGGAATCAACTTTATTTTGAGCGTATCTTGCTTACTTTTAATGCTAGAAACTTTTTTAAAATACAAAAATAAAGGACTAAGTTTTCACTATAAAATATACTTTTCACTATATATATTTCGCTAGGGCATCTATGCCATTTCGTTCGTTGCAATCCGGGACTGCACGCTGGGGTTTGTTTTGGTTGGATCGGGGAGAGCAGCATATGTGCCTCCTGATGAGAGACTAATAAGTTTCGAAACCGGTAGGGGTGCTTGCAGCACTCTCTGATTGGACTAGAATATGGTTCGGATGTATTTTCGTTTTGCAACGAAATTGAAAATGGTTATTCATTTTTGATTTTTTTACAAAAATAAAGCTTTTTTAAACACTTCAAAAGTGCTTTTTGGTTATTTCACGTTGAAATATTCGATTTGGAATTTGACGAACAAGAACAACAACAAGTACAACTTTTTCACTTTTTTATAAGCTATATTTTTACTAAGAATATTTTTTTCAATAAAATATTTACAAATTCTCGACAAAATACTTACTATTTGAGTTATTTGCGTAAAACCGTCTAAAAATGTGATTTTTTGTTGAAAAATGAACATATTCACTCGCAAATAACTCGAAAACTACTGACTCAGTAAAAAACTTTATTGAACAAAAGTTGCTTAGAATTAGTCAATGTATCTACTTCCGGACGTATTTTGACCGTATATTTTTTCATCCCCGAGAAGTGCACCTGAGAGCAAAAGCACACATCGGCACAATATCACTTTTTTTCTTTGACATGTTAGCTATGTGTATGCCAAATTTCATGTCAATCTAAACTCTTCTTTAAAATTCAAAGGTTCTATTTTACCGTGAGTGAATGGTCTATAAGACCCATCGGTGGGTAGAAATTAAAAAAAAAAAACGAATAGTTCTTGAACCATACCAAAATAATTAACAGCTTCTAAGCAAAATTTGCTTGCAAAAAATTACCAAATTGAGGAAATGCTTAGAACATGGAACATAAAATTCCGTTGCAGATAACTGCCTAATTTTGGCTTGAAGTCGGTTGTTTTCCTGACATATTTGAAAGAAGACAAAAGAAAAACTGAGTTTGATTGGAAATCATAAATTCACCTTTCTCTTTTTTCTTTGTCTCCGTTAGCCCTATTTGATTTATTTAACATTTTACATTTTTTTTTAATTACTTCTTAAATAATTCCATATTAATTAATGCATATGAGTGAAACGCGGGCCCTATCAAGTGCGCGGGCCCTTAACGGCCGCCTAATGGTTAATCCGGCGCTGCGTAAAATACGCCAAGTTGTTACATACGACAAGTCAAGCTGTATGAGCGGGCAGTGCCTATCTCGGCCCAAGAAACAGGTAGGTCTTTTAAAAATGTTCCAAGTCGGCGCAAAGATTAAAACTGCCCGATATAAAATATACCAGCTCGGCTCATGGGATATTAATTGTTACTATCAAATAATTTTACATCTCAAATTATAACGTTCACACACTAATAACAATTTTCCTCTTTAATTAAACATTACACTTATACTGGGCTTTAAAGATGTCATTATACTCTATTTTGTCTGAATACTGAACTATTTCGTAGTTAATTGAAAGATAAATTGATTCCACTACGAGGTGTCGAGCGAGTAACATCGTTCTGTATTTTGTCGTGCTTTGTAAAACATAGTGCAAAAACAGTGACATTAGTGTACTTTCAACTAGAAATAAAATGGATAAAGAGCTGAACCTTTACCGTTATACATAGAAGCTAAATTAGGTATAATTTCAAGACAAAAACGTAATTGTTTTTGACTACATGAACAGTGGCGTAGCAGATACCCAAACAGTCAATATGTCTCAAACATCTAACCAAGCTTTATCCTATGTATCAGTAGCGAAATCGATTCCACGGCCAACATTTCCAACGAAGAGAAACTTTTTCTTAAATTCGCAAAGAACCCAAAATTTCTGTACAATATTGAAGGAAGGGGTATTGAGGGTAGGATGTTTTTCTATGTTATTAAGAAACTTTCCCTAATCTATAATTCCAAGATAAAATTTATATTATACATACCTACTAATGCGGTACTATTACCTACCTGTTAATCTTCGAGCCGACCTGGGGTTTTTAAAATGTACATGGGGTATCATAAAGGACTAAAGGATTATAGTGAGCCGAGATGGGAATACCCCGTATGAGCTGAATATGGTCTATTTGGTCGCGTGTTATCTAATAATGAAAACTGGGTTTACTGTTGGTATAGCGAATTGTGCGTTTGGTAGGCCGATTATGCGGACCATAAGTTGCTCTAAGCGCACGAAACACATTCCTCAAAGAACGGCTGAACATTTTCTAGACGCTGTGTCGGGCTAAGATTTTCCAGGAAGAAATTTCCAGGAAAGACAATACTGAATAAAAACCTCAGGTAACACGATTAATGCACAATCTGCCATCAAATCCACGCCGAAAAAGTACCTCTAATTGAATTACCTATTACAAAAACGCAAACAGTTGTATCATATTTTTATCTCTTTGCAGATGACACACAGAAAAAGTTACGAAAGCCCAACCGAGGAAAAGTTCCGTATGAAGATCTTTATGGAAAATAAACATAAAGTTGCCAAACACAACAAGCTCTTTGCTTTGGGATTGGTTTCTTATAAATTAGGTAAGTTAGTACATATTTCAAAATAGAAAAATATATACACCCTGCTACATCCTTCTCTTTGACGTTTTGTCTATAAGGACGCGAATTATTTAATGATTCCCAAATAATCCATCCCAAGTGAAGATGGTTAAATAATTTGTTGAATTATTCTATTTAGGAGGAAAATGTCGACTCATTAATTAATAAATATAAATTACATTTCAAAAAATTTTAAAAGTTTTTACATCTTCTTTTTCTTCTTTTATATAGGCAGTACTGCCTTATTTTCTTCAACGGTGCCTTTCATTCTGCACCTAAGTTGTCATTCCATCTTTTCCTTGGGCGTCCTACAGTTCTCCTGCCTAACGGTGACTTGTCCCTGGCTATTCTTACTATCCTTGATTCAGACATCCTGCTTATGTGCTCATTCGACACTTCTTTTCTGTTCTTTACCCAGGTATTTATATTGTCTACCCTACATATGCTTCTGATTTCCTCACTTCTTACCCTATCCTGTAGTCCTTTTCCAGCAATCCTTCTTAAGATCTTCATTTCGTTGGTTTCCAGATGTCTTCGTGTTTTGCTTGTATCTGGTCTTGTTTCGGCCGTGTATGTCATAACTGACTTATATATTCGGGCCTTTGTTTCCAATCTAGGTGTTTGTTTTTCCAAATTGTGTCGTTTAGGCATCCGGCCGTTCTACTGGCTTTAATTATTTGGTCTTTACCTCTTCTTCGATATTGTTGTCGGCTGATAGATTAATTCCCAGATATTTGAAAGTCATTACTTGTTGTATAATTTGATTGTCTAACTCCAATTTGCATCTTATTGGTTCTTTGGCAATTACTAAGCTTTTTGTTTTTTGGGCTGATATTTTCATGTTCATTTCTTTTGCGTTAATGTTGAACTCGTGCAATAATCTTTGTAGGTCGTCTTCGCACTCTGCTACTAACCCGTTGTCCTAGCTGAACGACAAACGCGACAAGACGCGACGCGAAAATATCAAGTAATGGTTGTATTTGTGTGTGACCTACGTTTTCGGGTTAATCAGTCTACGACAAGACGCGACGAAGTGCGAACTTGTTTTGTTCGCGACCAGACACGACGCACGCAGTGTGACATATCTTAAAGTCAGTAACAGCATCTCTGTAATAGAAATTGGTTTTTGAAAATTACTTATTAACAGTTGAAACTGGGTTTAAAAGCTTCAATGATATAATCGAAAGTATACTCTTTAAACCAACGTGGATTATTTCTTAATTTCGAATATAAATGATGAAATTCTCCAAATTTATTTTGCTCTAAATATTTATATGATATTAATTTGTTGTCTTCCTTCTTCGTTTATGGAATTTTTTTAAAGCTAAGTATTTAGAATATGGCTAAGTATTTAGAAGCGTGGATTATTTATTAATTTCGAATATAAAACAATAAAACTCCAAATTTATTTCGCTCTAAAATACATGATATTTGTTATCTTTCTTCTTCGTTTTTGGAATTTTTTTTAAGCTAAGTATTTAATATGAATTTTCTAGTAGCACTACCGTATACTTCCCCATAGTTAAGAATAGGAATGAATTGACATCGTCACGTTTGTCCTAGATTGAGCGATGCAAAGCGACGCTACATAAGCCACACGTCGCGTGAATTACTGGTCGCATCGTATCGCATCGCACCGCATCGCGTCGCGTCGTTTTCCGTCGCTCACCTAGGACAACGGGTAACACGGTGTCATCAGCGTAACAGAATATTTTTCACAGAACAATCACTTTTAATCACAAACAGAAATGTTTTTTGCTGATACTCCTCAAAAATTAATTTTTTTCGCTAACGCTTTATTAGGGATTATAATTATTTTCACAATCATATAATCGAAAATAATATTTTTCGCGGCGTTCATTGAAAGTTCTACTATTCGCCGCATTTTTCGAAGTTATACTTTTCGTAGGCGGCGGCGATATGTTTTCTATCAGTTTTATGATATCCAGTGGTAAATTTTTGTCATATAGTAGGTGTATCACATCTTTTAATTGGATTCTATCAAACGCTTTCTCTTGGTCTATGAAACAGAAAAAGGCTGGTTTGTTATATTCTAATGATTTCTCCGCTATTTGCCTTATCACAAAAACTGAAAAGTTTTTACATGAAGAATTTAAATAGCTATTTGTATAACAAGGGAGGAAAGTGCTACTTTTCCTCCCGAGAATGAAGTTTACTGCCCGACGCGTAGCGGAGGGCAGTAATCATTCAAGGGAGGAAAAGGTACTTTACTCCCATTTTATACATATGGTTTTTCCACCTTCCTCAAATAACAAGTTATTTTTTCATTTTTACTTAATTTATTTATGTAACTAACCAACAAAATTTATTAGAACTAAAACTAACAAGTAGGTACAATATAACTGTCAACTGTCAAATATAAGTCAAATTATTAATGTAAACATTGTTAAATCAGAATAACAATTTACTGTTTTTCTGCAAAATACATAGTGTTTTTAAATAAACGTTAAAATGTATAGATACGTACGTAATAGAAAATAGATATTGTACAGGGCGTTAATAAGTTATGTTTCATGAATGAAATACCATGACGTCACTTTTACTTTTCCTCCCTAGGGAGGAAAAGTACAACTTTGCTCCGGAACTCCAATCAGGTCCGGAAAAGTATACTTTCGGTAGAGGTAGGTGGAAAAAGATTTTTCCACCTACCTCTACCGAAAGTATACTTTTCCGGACCTGATTGTAGGGAGCAAAGTTGTACTTTTCCTCCCTAGGGAGGAAAATATTTTTCCTCCCTAGGGAGGAAAAGTAAAAGTGACGTCATGATATTTCATTCATGAAATACAACTTATTGACGCCCTGTACAATATCTATTTTTATTACGTAAGTATCTATACATTTTAACGTTTATTTATAAAACACCCTGTATTTTGCACAATGGTAAAAAACAGTAAATTGTTATTTTGATTTAACAATGTTTACATTAATATTTTTGACTTATATTTGACAGTTGACAGTTATATTCCACATACTTGTTAGTTTTAGTTCTAATAAATTTTGTTGGTTAGTTACATAAATAAATTAAGTAAAAACGAAAAAATGACTTGTTATTTGAGGAAGGTGGAAAAACCATATGTATAACATGGGAGTAAAGTGCCTTTTCCTCCCTTGAATGATTACTGCCCTCCGCTACGCGTCGGGCAGTAAACTTCATTCTCGGGAGGAAAAGTAGCACTTTCCTCCCTTGTTATACAAATAGCTATTACATGTTAGCATGCCAGGAGGCTAATAATTATATTCCAACACAAGATTATATCTATACTTCCATGTTACCCTGCGTATCCAACTAATTCCCTCCAGTCCAAACGTCTCAATAAATTCCAACAATTCCTCCCTTTCCAATCTCCGAACCAATTTATTTCTGTATTCACGTAGTACCGAGCATCGCCCCATGAAATGCAGAATATCTTCCACCGCCTCTCATTACACAAATAATACACCTTCCTATCGTCAGGTCTACATTGAGATACAATACACCACTATCTATCTATCTACCGATCTATCTATCTAATCAGCCTTAAACCTCTCATTCCTGGGCATAGTCCTCTCCTATTAATCTCCATTGGTCTCTAATTCTGGGCGATCTGCATCCAGTCCTTTCCTGCCGATCTCTTAAGACAGTTTTACATTACGCTATTTTCATGCTAGACAAGAACCATGCAATTCCTGTGCTAGACGAAAAATTAAAACATGTTCTTCATTTTTCATGCTATTTTGATGCAAGTTGTCAAATGTCATGTTGCCAATATAACAAAATTTACAGTTGAGAATAAAAATTAATCTTCTTGTGTAAATTTAAATGTTATTTATTGGAAGTAATAATAATTTGTGATTTATACTTGAATATATTTAATGTTCGACTGAAATTTCCAAGTGAAAAATCCAAGTTAATGTTTTGGTATATTTCTTTGGTGGGCAACAATGAAATTGGTATCAAAAATTGCACAGAAATAGCTCTGATATAAGAAAGTCAGGCTAGGCAAGAGATATACCATGCAAGACGGACTTGCATAGTATGAGACTTGCATAGCCTTGATGTAAAGCTGCTTTTAAAGTCTTCCGTCCATCTCATGTGGTCTTCCTCTTTTTCTTTTCTGTTCCCATGGTCGCGAGTGTAGAATTGGCTTATTCCATCTTTCATCTTTTTGGTGCAGAGTGTGACTGGCCAAGTTTTGCAACCTGTCTTGATACATCGTTCACCTTTGTTTTTTCTCTGGTCCATGAGTTTCTTTTCCTGTCTTTAAACGATACCCAGCATCTGTCTGTCCATTGCTGAATACTTTCGTACGCATATATTGAGGGTACGTTTTATTTTTTAGAATATAATAATATGATAGTTTACCAAATGATGCCCATGCTAATCTAGTTCTTCTTTTTATTTTTTCTGTTTGATTGTCCCTGTTCAGCTTTACTATCTGTCCCAGGTATATGTATTCTGCCACCTGCTCTAATTTATTCTGTTTGACTACTATTTCTAATTTGTCTTCTTGGTTTGTCATAGTCTTGGTTTTACTATAGTTCATCTCTAGACCCACCTCTGTAGGACAAACCACATCTAATCCTAAATATCCACCTTAAATCATTACACTTCATCACTCATATATAACTCATGTCAATGCCAAGTCCAATTCTGGACCTCGGAGGTAAACTACATTATGTCTTTTCGAGCCACTGTGTTTAGCGTGTGTTTGCAACAAAGTTTACGAGTACTCAGGATGTTAAGAAAAAACTGATATATCCCATAATTGGTTGAAAGACAATATTTTAATGATAATATATAACCAATTTGGATAATCCCACTAATAAAATAAGTTAATTAAAGGAACCTATTAAAAAAACACCATGTCGACATAGTGTAGTTTACCTCAGAGGCCCAGAATTAAATCTCTATAATGATTGCAGAAATTTGATTCAATTGCTCTCTCTCCAATGCTCTTTCCCTTATTCCAGCGCGAATCGCTTCGTATCACCTGTTCTAGCTTATCCACCCACAAATTCCTATCTTCCCACTCTGTATTAAATTCCACTCTGCATCTCTCTCCCAAGTTTTCCCAATCTCTTCTTCAATCATAATTAGCTCTTATCATTTCCTGAAGAAGAAATTTTGGCAGATGTCCTTCCTCATACTCTAGCACTCTCTTGATATAATTATTTTTATGTAACTTCATCGTAAATAGATACACATGCTCTGCAAAGTTTCTAAATCCAACATTTAGTTTAAACAGTAACTCAGAATATTCAACATTTCTTTTATAAAAAAACCTTCTTACCTCCTCAACTTTCTCAAATTCTGCAAGTCCCCAAACTGGAGCTCCATAAGGCAGAATATATCGGACTATCCTTTCAAAAATGCCATGTTTATAGCTGCTCTAACCTCTCGTCTTTTTCGTTAAAGTGGACACTAAAAGATAGCCGCTGTGTTAATTTCACTCCCAAATAGCAATAATTATTAACGACTTTCACTTTCAGCATGTTTCTCCCTTTATTTTCCACTCTTCTTTAATATTTCCACCCCCTTGTCACAGTATAAAGAGGGACAGTAAAAAAATCTCTTCCATGTCGGCACTTTCATTTCAAGAAGGAATACCGGCAGTACGCAATTGGTAATTCACCAGTGGTGGATGCGGGTTTTCCCTGTTAAAAACCGTACGTTTCTATGCGACTAGCAATGCGAGAGTGGGGCAAAAGCGACTGGGAAGATTGCGCGGTCGCTATGCGCGACTAAAGATTTTACTTCCAATTTTTCGGAGAGTGGTTCTACTGTTCTACTGTCCCTCTTTATACTGTGCCCTTGTCTAAACACCATAAGATTTACTCGTCCATGTTGATATTTAAATTCCATAGTCTACAATACTCACCTAATTTATTAACCATTATTTTTTTTTTACTCTTTATCATTACGTGTTCTTGTGTCTGGAGTAATCATATCCCAAGTATGGATTATTACAATTATTATAAACTTATATTACTGTACTGATAAGTTTAGAATATTTTTGTTAATTATTGTTAAATATGTATTATTTTTATTTATAACAAAAAACATCTTGTTTTATATTCTGGTCAACAAACGACTAATGGTTATGGGGGAATAAATATTGTTTGTTTTATGAGGAGAGCTATTTTAAGTAATTACTGTATTTATAAAACATTTCTGAATTTTGAATAATAATCATTTCTGAATTATGCTAGGACTCAACAAATACGCTGATATGCTCCACCACGAATTCATCGATACTCTCAACGGCTTCAACAAAACGAAGAACCTGTTGAGACAATCAGAGTTAGAAGATTCCGTCACTTTCATAAAACCAGCCAACGTAGAGTTACCCTCCGAAGTTGATTGGAGACCAAAGGGTGCCGTTACTGCTGTTAAGGACCAAGGGCATTGCGGATCTTGCTGGAGTTTCAGTGCTGTAAGTTGTGCTTTATTTTTATTTTAATCTTTCGACATGACATAGTTACGAGCTAATGCCAAGGAGTAACTTTAATAGCTTATTTTGTCCCGTATAATTTTGAACTAGATGGACCATATTATATCGCCGCCGCCTACGAAAAGTATAACTCCGAAAAATGCCGTTAAGAGTATAACTTTCAATGAACGCCGCGAAAAATATTATATTCGAATATATAATTGAGAAAATTATAATCCCGAATAAAGTGTTAGCGAAAAAAATTATTTTTTTAGAGTATGAGCAAAAAACATCATTTCTGTTTGTGGGTCCACGAAAATTATAATTACTAAAAAGTTCTCGTTGAAAATAATTATTCTTCGATGAATAACATTGAAAAAAATTATTTCTAATTCTGTATTCATGAAGATTATAACTCCTAATAATGCGCGGTGAAAAGTATGATCCTGAATGAATTAGAGCGAAAAATATTTTTTTGTTCTATACTCTCGAAGACTATAACTTCTAATACGGTGCGGTGATCAGAAAAAGTTCACAATAATTACCTGCAAAAAAAATTAGAATTATTTCTTATTATGTTTCCACGAAAATTAATATTACTAAAAATTTCTCGGCCGAAATAATTACTCTTCGATGAATGACAGCAAAAAAAATCATTTCTATTTCTATGTTTGCAAAGATTATGAATCCAAATAATGCGCGGCGAAAAGAATAATCCTAAAGCGACGGCTAAGACATATTTGGCTTCTTTTCCTAGGACGTTTTGGCATTGTACGGAAATGTAACTTCGTCAATTCACATCAGAAACAACTTAACTTATCACCAATCGATGTAACTTTTCGAGTAGATCATCAGATCTGTATGTGAATGTATGTGTGTGTATGTGGGCGTGCTTGTATGTGTGTGTATGTAATCATAATAATATATTATAATATCCGAAATGGCTGTACAGAATTTAATCTACAAAAGCTTATTCTAAAGGTTTTTGGAGTGATAAAATGATGTACATGCAAAACAATTTTGGTGTTGCCGATTAATTAAATATTTTTAATGTAAATCTTCAAGGAGTTATTTTTTTCGCAAGAACAGAAACGTAAATAATTGTATTCGTCGTCATCTGTTGTTGTTAAGAAGTAGATGTTTTCGTCATAAATATTTTGGGAGTTATGTTCTTCAGGGATGTACAGATAAAAAGAATTATTTTTTGTTGTTCCTGGTCTAAAAATAATTCTTTTCGTCACAAATATTTTTAAATTTATGATCTTCTTGGGCACGTAAATAGCAATAATTATTTTTGCCGACATCTTTAAAGAAGTAATTGTTTTCCCCACACCCTTTTGGAAATTATAGTATTCGCCGGTACATTAACAAAATTATTTTTTTTTGTAGTCACTTATTAAAAAATGATTCCTTCGCTGTAAATCTTCCAGGAATTATTTTTTTCGCGAAAACAGAAAAGGAAATAATTGTTTTCTTCGGCATTTATTAAGAACTAAATATTTTCGTCATAAATATTTTGGGAGTTATAATATTCGCAGACACGCATATAAAAAAAATGTATCGCCAACACTTATCAAAGAGTTATTATTTTCACTGAAAATGTATTAGGAATCACATTGATTATAGGTACCAGCGATATATTTAAACTTTTATTGACCATATCTACTGAATTATCTATAATCATCATCGCCAGTAGCCGTTTTGAGTCCACTAGGTTATAAGCATCACATTAGTAAATCCTCTGCTTTCGGCCTTGAGCCCCTCCAGTAGTGCTAGATGTATACACAATTTTTATGATTTTAAACAAATACACTTCTCCAAGAAATAACGCACCACCTTAAAAATTTGTCATTTTTAATATCTCGAATTTCCTAAACATGTCCGATTTAAGTGATTTTTTTAATATGTTATAGCTTTATTCTTTAACAAAATCGTTGTAATAATATTGTTGCTAGACAGGTAAATTGTCATTGTATACGGACTGTGATTTTTTATCAAAGTTTGCGTGACTCTGTGGAATAATTATTTTTTTTTATACGGTTACAACCATTTACAGAAAAAAAACAATAGATTAAAATATAAATTACATACAATATAGAGAACAAAAAATACATATTATGAATATAAATAAAATATGTTACCAATACAAATTACACATATAATCATACCTAAGGACATTAATTAGTGTGGTCGGAGGACATAAGCAGACAAGTCACTTTTGAGTTTATTATTATTATTATTATTTTTACAGCACAATAAGTCTTAGTTAATGTTTACTAAAACCTGACTCAGGAACTTGCTATAAGTGTAATCTAGCATTTATAAAATACTGAAATTCAAACCCAACTATAGCCTAATGATTTCTTAACATTCTGTTTTTTGATTCATTCGCTTATGTTGGATAACAAAAAAGTTAGGTACTTTAAACAACTAGCTTTATTTTTCATCAATACAGGGTGTTTTTAAATAATTAGGCAAACTTTAAGGGGTAATTCTGCAAGAAAAAATACTGACAGTTTGCTTTATAAACATATGTTCGCAAATGCTTAGTTTCCGAGATAGGGGGTGTTGAAATTTTTCTTTCAAACTGACGATTTCTTTATTACTCTAAAACCGCATGCATGCGATATTCACAGATATGCAAATGAAATTTGGTGGGTTTTAAGAGGTAGTTATTTTACGCATTTTTTGATATACAATTAGGAATTTAATATTTACCATTGGCGCGCATACGGGTAATATGACCCTTATTCAGGAAATTTCAGACATTAAAAATGACCAATTTTTAATGTGAAGCGTTAATTTCTTGCAGAAGTGTATATCGTTCTTTGTGCATCGTTCCTAGTTCAAACTATTCTGTATTTTCTAGACTGGATCTCTCGAAGGACAACACTACAGGAAAACAGGAAAATTGGTTTCCCTTTCTGAACAAAACTTGGTCGACTGCTCTACTAAATTCGGCAACAACGGATGCAATGGGGGTTTAATGGATAACGCCTTTCGTTATATTAAAGCCAACGGTGGTATCGACACTGAAGCAAGCTACAAATATAAGGTAAGTGTCATTCTTTAAATATCTAATGTAAATATAAATATACCTACATGCCCGAGTCGCTGTTTATAATCAAGATGTGATAGCGGTGATGTTTTTCAGCGAAAACTTCGTTTTCATTTATAAATTCACAAAGTGTTCGTTCGTTTGTCCGTCGCCACCCCTGCAATACACGGAGCCGATCTAAACGGCATTTCCGTTTACTTCCATCCGAATCCCAACTATCTTCGAGATAACCGACCTCGAAGTCGAAAAACCAAATTTTTTACTTAAGGCATTTTATGATATATCAATTCAATGTGTTTTTCACGTAAATTACGAATATCATATTGCTACTTAGATGTCTCGTACAGGACCGAATAAAACTATTTACTCCAAAAGAAATTAGAGACGTAATTGCCACCCTAAACCCAAAGAAGGCACCAGGCGAAGATCTGATAACCGCAAAAATGTTAAAAGAAATACCCAAAAAGGGTATAGTTAAACTACTGCACATATTCAATGCAATACTTAGATGTGACTACTGGCCCAAAGCACTCAAAATTGGACAAATAATTATGATACCAAAGCCTGGCAAAAGCCCTCTAGATGTCTCATCATATAGGCCTATCAGCTTATTACCAACAATCTCCAAGTTGCTTGAAAGACTTATCCTAAACAGAATAAATGCAGAAATAAATCCACAAAATTGGATCCCAGATCATCAATTCGGATTTCGACAAAGCCATTCAACGATACAACAATGCCATCGTATAGTCAACGCCATCACCCAGTCACTTGAAAATCGGCAGTACTGCACAGCAGCCTTTATAGACATCAGTCAGGCTTTTGACAAAGTCTGGCATCCAGGCTTGTTATGCAAAATAAAAAGAATTCTCCCAGCAAGTTACTACAACCTACTGAAATCCTACCTACACGAACGGCAGTTTAAAGTAAAAGTTAATGAAGAAGTCTCGGAATGCAAGCCTATTCACTCTGGCGTACCACAAAGGAGCATACTAGGGCCATTATTGTACATACTATATACATATGACTTGCCTACAAATGATAAAACAACCATCGGGACATTTGCAGACGACACTGCTATTTTTGCCAAGCATGACGATCCTATTGCAGCAACACAAAATCTCCCAAGAGCATCTAAACTCACTTGAAATATGGCTGAAGAAGTGGAAGTAAGGTAAACGAAACAAAATCGTCCCATATAACATTCACTCTCCGGACTGGAACCTGCCCACCAGTAACCATCAATCAAATAAAAATACCACAAAGTAATCAAGTCAAATATCTAGGGCTACACTTTGACAATAAACTTAACTGGAAACACCATATAACAAAGAAAAGAATGCAACTTGACCTAAAAACCAAAGAACTTTACTGGCTCATTGGAAGAAAATCCCACCTTTCAATAAAAAACAAATTGGTAATATATACAGCAGTGATAAAGCCAATCTGGACTTATGGCATTGAACTGTGGGGCTGTGCTAGCAAATCCAATACTGTGATTATCCAGAGAGCGCAATCCAAGATATTTCGAGCAATAGTTAATGCACCATGGTATGTATCAAACCAAACTCTACACACAGATCTAAAAATTCCATATGTAACCGAAGTCATCCGAGAAAACAACAGAAAACACCACAACAAACTAGAAGACCATCCTAATCCACTACTTCATCCACTACTGCAACCTGTCCACAATAGAAGACTCAGAAGAAGCTGGCCCTCCGACCTAAGAGGTAACTGAGTAAACATCGCTGGATGTTTACCTCTCCACGTCACCACATTTACAATAATTTAATTTAATGTAAGACCAACAAATTGACTTATAGATGTTTGTTTTATATCTGATTGTCAATAAAGGGAGATAATAAAAAAAAGATATCTCGAACCAAATTCGATATAACCGATCAAATCGAAAAATCGAATTTTGGACTTAAGGAATATGATATTATCATGTAAAGTCAGGATATAATATTGTATTGCATATAAATATACACTAAGCACCAAAATTAACGCACCACCTTAAAAATGGGTAATTTTTGATGTCTCGTATTTCCTAAACCTGTTGTCCGATTTTAGTGATTTTTTTAGTATATTATAGCTTTATTCTTCAAGAATACAGATGTAATAATATTATTGCTAAACAGGTAAGTGTTATTGTATACCGGGTGTAAAAATGATAATGTGTTTTTTCCTCAAAGTTTGGAACACACTGTGGAATATTCTAGCACATATAAAATATTGAAATTAAAACTAAACTGTAGCCTTAGACTTTCTTAACATTTTGCTTTTTGATTTATTCGCCTGTGTTGGATAATAAAAAATTTAGGTACTTTAACAACTAGACATGTTATTCATCAATACAGGGTGTTTCTAAATAAGTGCGACAAGCTTTTAGGGGTAATTCCGCATGAAAAAATAATAACCGTTTGCTTTATAAACAGATGTCCACAAATGCTTCGTTTCCGAGATACGGGATGTTGAATTTTTTCTTATAAACTGATGATTTATTTATTGCTCCAAAACCGGTTGAGATATGCAAATGAAATTTGGTAGATTTTAAGAGGTAGTTAATGCGCATTTTTTGACATACAACTAAGAATTTTATATTCACCATTGGCGTGCATACGGGTATAAATATTTTAGGTACATCCCGTATGCACGCCAATGGCGAATATAAAATTCATAATTGTATATCGAAAAATGCGCAATAACTACCTTTTAAAATCTACCAAATTTCATTTGCATATCTCAACCGGTTTTAGAGCAATAAATAAATCATCAGTTTGTAAGAAAAAATTCAACATCCCGTATCTCAGAAACGCAGAATTTGTGGACATCTGTTTATAAAGCAAACGGTCATTATTTTTTCATGCAAAATTACCCCTGAAAGTTTGTAGCACTTATTTAGAAACACCCTGTATTGATGAATAACATGGCTAGTTGTTAAATCACCTAACTTTTTTATTATCCAACATAGGAGAATGAATCAAAAAGCAGAATGTTAAGAAAGCCTAAGGCTACAGTTGAGTTTTAATTTTAATATTTTATATCCGCTAGAATATTCCACAGGGTGTTCCAAACTTTGAGGAAAAAACACTGTATCATTGTTACACCCGGTATACAATGACACTTACCTGTTTAGCAATAATATTATTACATTGATATTCTTGAAGAATAAAGCTATAATATACTAAAAAAATCACTAAAATCGGACAACAGGTTTAGGAAATACGCGACATCAAAAATGTCCCATTTTTAAGGTGGTGCGTTAATTTTGGTGCTTAGTGTAGTAACATAGAAATGGTGTTTGCTAACCGTAAACAAAGTTTTCGTGATGATGGTGTTCTCATTCTCAGCTTGTTTTAACTGATTTATATGCATACACCCCTTCATTTACGATTTTTTAAAGTAATTTCCTCATAGTTTTACTGTTTTACTATAAACTGATATCGTTTTCAAGTTGGTAGTTATGACTGCATTTCACACGATTGCTATTTTTGTCAGTGTATTCCATTACTGTACTGAAATTCCAAATTCTTTCCTTTTTTATTTTCATTTTTATTATAATTCTTCGCACTGCATATCGACAGTGGTACTTAATGAAATTTAGTGTGCACTCTGTCAACTTTCAGTTATCCATATTATATTTTTTAGGACGCTGTCTGATTTTGACTCGCATTTTGTTTTTTATTTGGGATTTAATTTGTTAATTCATTTTGACAACACTAACATTTTAGTCCAAGAGATGGAAGCGGATTTTGCTTGTGATAAGTAATATGGACAAACTATACGGGGATATGTTGAATTAGTCGTGTACATCACTTTCCCATACGGGAGGAAACCAGAGTGGGGGACGAAGGTAATTATAAGTGGTCAAAGTCGCGGTTTTTATTATTTTGTTTTGTGACGCTCATGATCGAGATAGTGCACCAAAATTTGGGAATAAGTAGGTCATGACGTAACTAAGCAAAATCTCCAGGGGTGGAAACCAGAGTTGGGGATGAGGTTAGTTTTAAGGGGTAAAAGTCGCAGTTTGCATTATTTTTTTTGTGACGCAGCACAACATTTGTCCCCAACGCAGCGTTCCGCCCCTGGAGATTTTAGTTAGTAATGTCATGATCTACTTATTCCCATATTTTGGTGCACTATCTCGGTCACGAACGTCACAAAAATCCCTTAAATTTTTATATTCGCCCCGGCCCCTACCCCTTTGTCCCTCCTCAGCATTCCGTCCCTGGAGATTTTGCTTAGTTACGTGATGATCTACTTATTCCCAAATTTCTCGATCACGAACGTCGTAAAAAATCCCTTATAATTTTTATATTCAACCCTGCTCCCACCCCTTTGTTTCCCCACGCAGGGTTCCGCCCCTGAAAATTTTACTTAGTTACGTCATGATCTACTTATTCCAAATTTTGGTGCACTATCTCGATCATGAGCGTCACAAAACATAATAAAAACCGCGACTTTGACCCCTTATAACTACCTTCGTCTTCCGCTCTGGTTTCCTCCCGTGTGGGAAAGTGATGTACACGACTAATTCAACATATCCCCGTATAGTTTGTCCATATTACTTATCACGAGCAAAATCCGCTTCTGTCCGACTATTTATCCCGCATTCCCTTGCCTAATTGTCCCACTTCTGTTCTTTGTATAAGGAGAAGAAAGTGATGGCGCAAAGTGACGAACGAACTTAGGAGAATGATTTTAATTTTATTATCTCCGACAACTAAAACTACAAAATACAACTTCGCAAATTTTACTTTGTCTATGAGATGCGCAAAGAATGGCGACCATGCTATGAGCGAGATTAGCAGAAATGCATGTAGACTCTACTTACAGTCGGAAAAATGAAAGAATACCCATGAACGATCACATCAATCACTTATTTTGTATACGCTGTGAGCTCGTACGTAGAGGGGATATTTATAAATTCGGGAGCGCCAGTAGTGACAAGTCTGTAAACGTTTACTGGAAATTTGACATAAATGTCATACATTAATTATAAAAAATATTAGTTGGTCAAAGCTGTGGTATATATTTTTACCTTAAGAGTAAACAGTAGCGATCAACAGGTAGCAATAAAATATAACTTCGGGAGATAGTATCATAAACTTTGGCAACATTGGTAATCTTTGACATTATGTAAGATTAATATTATTGACAATTTAACTCATAGGCGCGCTAAATGGAAGTAACCGAAAACAATTTTGTTATTAGTAAATAAATATTTATAAAAATAAACCCAAATGGGTGAAAATTTTATGTTAACATAGGTATTTGTACGAAAAAATAATAATAAATAATAATTTCATTGTGAAGCGAAACGAGAGCAGTCTTATTTTATTTAGTTCATAGAGCGCCAAAGGCACTCTAGAACACCCTTTAACCCTTCTTAGGGTCCCATCAGAGGTGCATATTTCATTCTCTTTGAACTAGTAAAATTCGGGCTACCGTTATCGGTTCACAACGAAATGATGGCATGAATGCCGTGGCGGTATCTGCTAAAGACGAACGAAAGTTTTACTTCTAATATTAACAATATCAAAAATAAAATAAAACTTAGAACTAGTCTTCTGGTTAAACCAATCGTGGCTTGTGGCTTCTAAAATTTGCAAGCCAACGAATTGCCGGAGCTAAGAAGGCCGAGGGAAATCTACAAGGTTAGGTCGTACTTCATGGAATGATTATTTATTATTTTGATTAGTTCTACTCGTAATCTGAGTATTCGGAACTAAGCTTTGTTGGAATTTTACCGTGCTGGACAGGCGGGAAGTGAGATGCAGCCTGATAGATCTTCCTCGGCATTGTTAGCTCCTGCACTTTTTATAAAAATACACTTTCTTCAATTTTTTTATCCGATGCCTAGATTTTGTGTCATTTTGGAACTACTAATGAAATAAAAAATTTTAGTAGTTCCAAAATTACACAAAATCTAGGCATCGGATAAAAAAGTTTATTTGAAGAAATTGTATTTTTTTGTTCTTCTTAATGGCGGTACAGGCTCGTTTTTTAATATTGTATTTAATTACAGAGTAATTTCCACATATTAATATATTTTTCAAATTGGGCCCTGTACCGCCATTCTTTATTTTATTACGAATACGTGTGCCAAATATCTCGAAAAAATATTCAAAATTACAGCCGCAATCTTGGAACGCGTTTTTGCTACCTGTTGATCGCTACTGTATCACCTTTAGCAAAAATAAATTTTTTCGGGTTCAAAAATTGCAATTTTTCGATTTTATGTTCAACCGCGTTTATCTCGAAAACTATGCATCCTACGAAAAAACTTGTCAGAACAGTTTTTGCTTAGAATGACCCAAAAAATACAAAAAAAATGTTTTGTTTTGCGAGAAATCGCTGTTATGTAATTCCTCAAGTTCTTTGTTTATAACAATCTTATCGACATCCGGATCAACTGTTACCCAACAAATTCGTGTTCTACGGGTCAAGATACATAAAAAAATCTTGGGTAAGACCATCTGAATAAAGGAGGCCGTTGTACCCCCTTGGCGACAGGACTATGAATATCTACCTAAAAAAATTGGCATTTGTACTGTAGTCAGGATTTCTGTACCTAAACATAGATTTATTACGAATTTCATTTTCATGGGAAACAACTTTTCACACTTTTTTTATGTATGACAACAGTAGATTACTTCTCATAGGTACTTACATTGTTAAAATTTGTGGTGGCTCCAATTTCGATGTTCTCATAATTTTGGCACGGCTTTTAATGGACTTTTTCTTGGAATTATTCGCTTTATTTGTCGTTTGATTAACTTTTCCCATTTCGTTAAACTATTGATAATATGTTAAAAATAAAATATCCTCCTAAATCTTTATACTCGCATTAGAATTCGAAATGTTTTTACGTAAAATATACTTACCTACCTACATAGAACTGAACTAAAACACAATTAACAACAATCTATTATTTCAAACAGGCCAACAACTTATACAACAACAACAAAAATATAATAAATAACTATCAATAAACACTATTTTCCTATGAAACAACTATAACGAATTCTTAAATTAACACACTACTGCACTGGACTGATATCAATAAAGATGACAGAACAAATTAGAGAAAATCTGACGCAGGTTTGTCAAAATGACACTGATAATTTCTCTATGTTGCCTAATTAGTTATTTAGTTATAATATGTTCGATTTCTTATTAGAAATAAAAAATTTTAGTAGTTCCAAGATTACACAAAATCTAGGCATGAGATAAAAAAGTTTATTTGAAGAAAGTTTATTATTTTTTTCTTCTTAATGGCGGTACAGGCTCCTTTTTTCAATATTTTATTTAGTTATAGAGTAATTTCCACGTACTAACATATTTCTAAGATTGGGCTCTGTACCGCCATTCTTTATTATATTACGAATATGTGTGCCAAATATCTCGACAAAATATTCAAAATTAGAGCCGCAATATTGGAACGCGTTTGCTGCTACCTGTTGCTCGCTACTGTAGCCTCTTAAATATACTTACGTTTTAAATACCCAATTTACGTTTTTTAATGTTCCGTAATATGTAATTATAAATTACGCCATCTACACGATAATTGTGAAAGTATCCGAAGTAAGAAATTAATATTTCATCAATAGAACGTCAAAATGATTAGCAAAATCTTAAAAAAATCTTTTACAATTTAATTACTTTTTAGCGTTGTAAATATTAAGCGATATCAATTTAATAATAAATTTAAAAATTACCGGTAAAAGTTGAATTATAATCCACTAGGAGCGACACCAGCGAAGCTCAGAGCGAATAGGGCTTTTCATTCACAGTCATTTGTTTCGAGCTTCTGTCATGTGTCACATAATATTAATATACAGTGTGTCAATTTAAAAAGTTGCCACCCCCTATAATTTGGTCCCTATAGAAAATCTAAAAATATGCAAAAACACGTCAAATTTATTTGTGAGGGGGACATTTTGTAGACCAGTTTTCAACTAAATTACATCAACCCTATAGCGGGGGCGGACACAACCCCCAAAATCTTTAATGGAAAGGGGGGTTGAGTGATACCTCATTTTGAAGGTCATTAAATTACCTTTTCAAAAATACCCATACGTTATATTTCTGTTCAGTACTTTTGGAAAAATCTTGGACTCAATACTCTAAAAAATTTTGGAGTTCTGAACTCTATACTTAATATCTTTACGGTTTTACTTGATTTTTCCAAAAATACTTCAAAAAAATACTCTAAATACTTTTAACACCCAAAAAAAAATTCAATTTGGAGCTCAATACTCCAAAAAAAAATTTTGGAATTCTGAATTCGATATTTAATTACTAAAATTAATTATAAAAAAATTAAAATTACTGAAAAGAAATATAATGTATGTGGTATTTTTGAAAAGGTATTCAAACGACCTTTAAAATGAGGTATCCCTCAACCCCCCTTTTCATTAAAGATTTTGGGGGTTGTGTGCGCCCCCGCTAGAGGGTTAGTGTAATTTAGTTGAAAACTGGTCTATAAAATGTCCCCCTCACAAATAAATTTGACGTGTTTTTGTATATTTTTAGATTTTTTATAGGGACCAAATTATAGGGGTGGCAACTTTTTAAATTGACATTGAATTGAGATTTAATTTAATTCTTAGATGTTACGTCTTTAGTGTCCTCCTATACGGAGTTGAAAGCTGGAGCCTGACAGAAGATGCCATAAACCGGTTAGAGGCGTTTGAAATGTGGTGCTACCGACGTATGTTGAGGGTCTCATATATACACCACACAACTAATATAACTATTCTCCAGAGGCTAGGAAAAGACAAAGAAATAATTAACATCGTAAAGAACAGAAAATTGGTTTACTTCGGCCACATTATGCGTAATGAAAAATACCGACTGCTGCAGTTGATTCTACAAGGCAAGATTGAGGGCAGGAGAGGCCCTGGACGTAGACGTATATCCTGGCTGGCCAATCTTAGGAAGTGGACTGGTCTAACGTCAACTGATCTATTTCGAGCTGCCGTAAATAAAATACGATGGGTCAATGTGGTCGCCAACATCTCCAGAAGATAGGCACTTTTAGAAGAAGATACATGACAGAAGCTCGAAACAAATGACAATCGATGAAAAGCCCTATTTGCTGCCTTTTTCTATAACAAACATTTTTTATTTATAGAAAAAGACAGCAAATACAAAATAAGTGATTGATGTGATCGTTCATGTGTATTCTTTCATTTTTCCGACTGTAGAAGGAGTTATAACTTTGAATTTCAATTAAGGCACTAGAGTTTATTTTAATGTGATCACTTTTGTCAAACATAAATATTTGTTGATTTGTAGGCCGAAGACGAGAAGTGCCACTTCAATCCCAAGAAGGTGGGAGCCACTGACAAAGGTTTCGTAGATATCGAATCTGGAAGCGAAGATGCCCTTAAGGCTGCTGTCGCCACCGTCGGACCAGTCTCCGTAGCCATCGATGCTAGCCATGAAACCTTCCAACTCTACAATCAAGGTAAGTATTTATTGAAAATTCATGTTTTTCATCTGCATATAATATGACTTTTTGTCCACTATCGGTGTATTTTAGTTTATACTCAGTATCCAGATTTAGCCATACGGCTCTCACTCCCGCTAAGGGGAAAATTGAGTCATCTCAGATACCTACGGTATCAAAGGATTGAGCTCTGGTGGGACTCTGTGTCTTGGTGTGAACATCTGGCTGTCGAGATAGAATCTGTTTACGGGGGTCGGTCAAAAGTATTCTTTCGTTACACTGCTCCCCTCTTAAGATCTGAGCGTCCCCATCAACAGAAGGTTCAGGATGGCGGAATCTACAGAACTCTCCAGCTCTGCATACACCCTTTCAAAAGAAATAACAGTCCACTGTCTTTGTAGTTTAGGAGACAAACCTCGACGATGTTGTGGATTATAAAGCCAGACAAGATCACCTACTTTAAAGCTTCTATTCGTGCATCGAGAATCATATTGATCTTTCATTCTGTCACTGGATATCTGGATGTGTTGTCGGGCAAGTTCATGAATGTTGTTCATTCGTAACTTCAGGCGGTCGACATATTCGTCGCCTGCAGCATGTTCCTCGGTAAGTCTGCCGCCAAACTGTAGGTCGCAGGGCAAATGAACTTCACGACCCAACATCAGGCAGGTTGAGGTCTGATCTGTAGTTTTATTCACGGCCGAGCGGTAGGCCATTAGGAATAAATGAATGTGCCGGTCCCAATATCTCCAGTGTTCACGTACAACTTTGGACAAGTGCTTACCCATCATTCGGGTCATCCTCTCGACCATTCCATCTGATTTAGGATGCAGGGGTATCGTTCTGGTCTTATTGACACCAATCATTTTACAAACGTTTTGTATTTCGTAAAATAATCCATTGCTACCAGGATCTATTTATTTCCAGCATCGGTTCCCGGAAATGGACCTGCAATGTCGATTGCTACTCTTTCCATAGGACTACCAACGTTGTATTGTTTCATGGGTGCTCTCATTTTACCAACTGGACCATTACTGGATGCACACAGTTCACATTTCCGACACCATCTTCTTACATCATCTTTACACTTCACCCAATAGAACCTTTATAGTTCTTGAACCTTTTGCAGAGGCTTCGTAATACCAAAGTGTTCACCTGATGCTCCATCATGCAACTGACGCAATACTTCTGACACTTTACTTTAAGGTACAATCAACTGAAGCTTAGTTTCTGTACCGTCATCGTTCTCAAAGGTTCTGTACAGAAGATCATCTTTTAGTGGCAGACAATTCCATTGGCTCCAGTAGGCCTTGACTTCTGGACTACATGCACTAATGTTTGCAAGAGTCATTAGGTCTCTCACCTCGACGCATCCAATCCCATACTCTTTTTACACATGGATCATCTTCTTGGGCGTCTTGTAACTGGGGCTGCCATTGCTCATTAACGACGGTGGTTCGTCGCACAGGACAAAGCTGTTCCTCTACTTTAAGCCAGTGATTACAACTTTCACCGCATGGCCGTCTCCAGGGAGCATCTGTATTTGAACGAACTCTTCCAGCCCTCTTCGCGCGTCTCTTCGGCGTTGTGTCAACCACGCTCCATACCATTTCCTCCAAACGTTCATCCTTTCGTTTAGCGCCTTTTTCCACGGTTGGCTACCTGCTTCGTGCTGCAAGGCAGTAGCGAGCGCTTCATCTAAAACTTTCGGCCTCGCTAGTCGTATAGTTCACTTTCTTTCAACCTATTGACGAAAGTATCTACTACCACACGAGCAACATCAGCTTCAAATTCTTACAGATTCTCACTTGCTCGTTGACTTCTACTTCGCAGTTGTGCTTTGTATACTTGTAGATGAGCGTCTCCATAGCGTTTTTCTAGACGGGTGAACAAGGTCTGGTAACATTTTTCTTGGCCCTTAGAAGTTGACCTTAATATATCTGCAGTATCGCCTCGTAGAGCAGCAGTCAACTAAACAGCCTTTTCTTGTTCAGCCCAATGATTGGCGGTCGCAATAGCTTCAAATTGTCAAAGGTATATGGACCAAGAAGACTTTCCATCAAATGGTGGCAATTTGAATCTCATATGATGCGACGTTTCGTCTTTCGGTGATTCTTCTTTCACTACAGGATCTAAAGCTACTGCATTAACTGGTGGTTGCACTTTCGTATTGGTTATCATGCTCTCTAGTTATTTTATCTTCTCTTCTACGGCTGAAATTACTGCATTAACTGTTATATTATGTTATGTTATGTTATTACCACATTACTGGTGGTAGAACTTTCGTATTGCTTATCATACTCTCTAATTGTTTGATCTTCTCTTCTACGTCGTCTACATTTTTCTGTATCTTATCGAGTGTTCTAGAAACTTTTTCGAATTTCTCATTGTTCTGGCTACAAACTTTTTCAACTTTCTCGTTGTTCTGTCAACAAGCTTCTTTAATTACTTGAGAAGTCTCGTCAAATCTTTTAGCAACATTTTCGAATTTTTCGTCGCTTTTTCTAAATGTTTCATCTATCTTTTGAGAAACACTTTCGAATTTCTCATTATTTTTTGTAGACGTTTCTTCAATTTTCTTTAGTACTGCTTTTTCCGCTGACTGGAATTGGAATGTCTCAGGTTCATCTCCATTCTTCTTAAGAACATCCCTGAGTCGTGCTTGCAGGATTTTCTTGGACCCACTGACGTCTTCCTCGCGTTCCTTGAGTTGTTCGCGCAGTTCGCCAGAATTCATTCCCCTCCCCTCTCGCTGCGCCATTCACCACGATATTTCGGTAAACATATGGCTGTCAAGATAGAACCTGTTATACGGGGGTCGGTCAAAAGTATTCTTTTGTTACAACATTATTGGATTTGCTGTTATAACCATGCATTTTGTCTTTTTTGGGAAAATTAACATGTTAAATCTGGCGGTTATATTCAGTTGGTGCAGCATACGTTGTAAACCATCTTCACTTTGAGAGATTAGTATTGCATCGTCTGCATAGTAGAAGTTGTTTTTCTCCCATTTGCTACACTTTTTTAGTTCTTACTTTTTTTTATTATTTCATTCATGGTCAGGTTGAACAATAAAGCACTCAGGGAATCCCCCTGTCTTCTCCCATTGCCAGTATCAATTGGGTCAGTTAGTTAATCTTCTACTTTTACTGTGTTGTTCTGGTAGATATTTTTGATCGTTTTAATTATTCCTAGAGGTACCTCTCTTGAGTATAACAAATGGTGGATAACGTCCTTTAATTTGACCCTGTCAAATGCTGTCTTAAGGTCCACGAAACAAATATGCCGGTATGTTGTATTCTAATGATTTCTCTTGAACTTGCCTCATTTATAAATATAGCGTCGGTGCATGATCTTCCCGACCTAACCTGGTCGTTCTTCTGCTAATGTTATAATTTCATAAAGTTTGTTTGTTATCACTTTGGTTGTTAATCTTAATGTTGTGTTAATGTTTTTTGTTATTATAGGTGTATATTATGAGCCTGAATGCAGCTCAGAAGAATTAGATCACGGTGTCCTCGTTGTTGGCTATGGTACTGAAGACGACCAAGACTACTGGCTTGTCAAGAACTCCTGGGGTCCATCTTGGGGACTAGACGGTTACATCAAAATGGCCAGAAACAGGAACAATTCCTGTGGTATTGCAACTCAAGCCAGCTATCCTTTAGTTTAAATTTATAAATAATGCTCAGTTTAAACAAAAAACCAAAAAGTAGAGAAATAAAAACAAGAAAGTAAATTTTTAGTAATGTAATTAAAATAGCGAAAGTCTCGAATCATGTTTTGAGTTTGTCCTGAAAGTATCTGTATTGTTCGGTTAGGTTAGGTTAGGATGTATGTTTTTTAATATTGGTGATATTACAACTTAAAATATAGTAAATAAATAAAAAAAACAAAATAGGTGTGCCATTTTATTTTCTTTTATGATTTTTACCAATTCTAATAGCTATATATTGAAGTCTGTATATTTTAGAATAAAATTTGAATTCGATTTGTGTATTTTATTTCATAGAAACTTTTAAATTTGAAAGAAAAAAATGGTACAGTTAGCTGGACTGTAGATAGTGGCGTAACAAACTACGTCGTCCAGAATTGGAAATGGGGCCCCCTTTAAACAATTACTAAATACGACTTGTGTAACAAAAACTTATTTGTGTTAATAATGCACTGTGTAACAAAAACTTATTTGTGTTAATAATGCACTGTTTATAACAACTTACATTTCTCATCTTTATTGGTATAGAATTTATAGAATAAAATGGAACAAACATTAATAAAAGATTACATTATTACATATTGAGTATTATTCTATGAGATGAACAACTTTCTTCGTGCACTACTATCAGCAAATTTATTTACAATTTTATTAATATCTATCTGATGAGCAACTTCATTTTCAATGCTTGTGACATTGTGCTAGGAAGATATGATTTTATTAATTTAAGTTTAGAAAAAGATCTCTCTGAACTAGCGGTTGTGATGTATAGTTTTGTCTAAGATTAGATAAAAAGTCTTTACAGTTATGTAAAAGTACTGTTACGCGTGAGAGATCCATATTTTTGGACTACAAAAGAGTGAGAGCTAGATGTATAGATTCCAAAACTTTATTTTGTAAAAGGAAGACAAATTCAAACTGTTCCATTTTACTTTTTAAATTATTAGCCGTCATTCTCTCCTCACGGTCTGAGGAAGTTAGTATATTTTTCTACGACCGTGTTAAAAATGCAATTTTTAGCACTCCATACGAGCGTTAAAAATGCTACTTTAAGGCACTAGTGCTTTAAAAAATTTTTAAGGCACTGCAGTTCGTATTGACTGTATAGGCAATTTTGATGTAATGTCAAAAAATATAAAAATTGAATGTCGGTCAAGTTCAAGTAAAAGTTATTGTAGATATTGTCCTGTAATTACGTTTGTAGAAAAAATATTGTATGATATGCGTGTTAAAAAGTACATTTTTAAGGCACTCATGTGAATTGCAAAACTCGCTATCGCTCATTCTGCAAACTTTCACATGCGGTTTCACAAACTTACATCATAAATAACTATTTAGATATTATTTTTAAAATTGTCATGTAGTTCTGCTTTATACCATGCACAATTTGAAATCTGGATGACCACCTAGTCACCGATAACGTTTTTAGTGTAACGGTGTGTTTGCGTAATTTGGAACCTATGGGAAATTTTTTTATTATCAATTTTACGAAAAAAAGTTATTCTTCATAAAATTCTGTGCTTAAATCTAAGTTGCAATCATCAGATATTAAATTTTATGGATTTTATACGAGGTATGTCAAAAATATTAATTTTGCTCGATAGTAAAGTAACTTTATATTTTACAAGATTAAAAAATTTTACTATAAAAAGATGTTCGCAATTAAAAACTATGTTTAAATATGCAATTATATAATTGCAGTTGAAATATTGTAAAATATCAAGGTACTTGACTCTTGAGCCAAATTCATGTTTTTAGACATACCTCGTATAAAGTTGATAAAATGTGATATATTACGATTGAATCTTAGTTTTGAGACAATGCAGAGCTTTTTATAAAGAATGACGTCTTTTCGTAAAATTAATAATAAATTAGTTATCATAATTTGTAATAAAATAATGTTGGGCATCCGTAATTTGAGAAAAATTGGCAAAAATTAATTTTTTAATTAGGAGGATGTAATTGCATCTTAAAATTAAAATTGTATATTGTGGAATATAAACGTACTTTAAGTCTTGAGTTAGATTCATATTTTTTCTGATATGGTTGTATCTTAGATTTAAGACCATTCAGAGCATTTCATGTAGAATAACTTTTTTTTAGTAAAATTGATAATAAAAAAGTTTCCCATATGGTTCGAAGTCACGCAGACATACTAAAAATTTTTTTTGAAATTTTTGAATTATAATGTTATATTCGGATTCAGCATAATAAAAAGAAAATAGAAAAATTTTGGATCAAAGTAAAATGATGAATGATTATAATTCACAGATATTTTTAAAATTATTTATACAAAACAGTTTTATTGTTTAAACAATTAATAAACAATTAGAGGCTAAATCTGTGGGTAGAACTTTTTACTTTAACATAAAATATATAAACTATCAAAAAATGTTTTAGAAAATTATAAGCTTGTTTGATTTGTTCCGAAACAATTTTGGAGTGTTATAATTTCCTTATCTTATCGTTTATCTGTTGAAAGATTGTCCAATGATTACACAAGAAAAGTCGTCAATAAATTGATAAATAAATGCGTACCAAACTGATGCAACTATAACCGTGAAACAACACAAATAACCCAAAATTCAAACCAAACAAATTAAGATAGATGAAACTACTGCGGATAGGTAATTATTGTATAGAAATACTAAACGTAAACGTAAAGAAAAAACCCATTTCTAGATGTAGAAATATTGTTCCAACATTCCCAAAATTGCAATTCTCAAATCTTTGAATAGTCACGTACCTTCTTCTTCTTGTGCCACTGCTATCGGAGATTGGAAATCATCAAGGCTACCCTGACTTTGTTTACAGCTGACCTAAAAAGTTCATTAGTGGTGCAGCCAAACAACTCTTTCAAATTCCGCATCCATGACATTCTTCTACGGCCTGGATTCCGTTCTCCTTCTATTTTTCCTTGCATTATATTTTGAAGTAATGCGTATTTATGACCTCTCATCAGGTGACCCAAATATTCGAGTTTTCTTCGTTTTATCGTTAACAAAATTTCTGGGTCTCTTCCTATCCTTCGTATTACTTCAAGATTTGTGATTCTTTCAACCCAACTTAGCTTCAGCATTCGACGGTAGCACCACATCTCAAAACTTTCAATATTTTTTATGTTGTTCTGTTTGAGGGTCCAGGCCTCTACACCGTATAATAGCGTGTTAAATACGTAGCCTTTTAGCATTCTTAATCGTAGAGGGATGCTTATATCTCACGTACCTACAAAGCATTATAGTTTATCGTCGCCACCATTAAAGTTCGGGAGACCGGAAGCGATTAAATTTCTAAAATGATTCACTTGCCGAATATGTCTATTTAGAAATTTACATTCTTAAATTTAAGGGGTGGGGGGTGGGGTATGGTTTGAAATATTTAATTTTTTTTATTATTTCATATAAAAGTTCATACTTTCAAGAATACTCTCTGAAAATTTCAAAATAATCGGAGTAAAATTACAAGAGATACAGGGTGTTGAATATCCCTATGTTCGACTCGCTTTGCCGCGACTTCGCGCCAACACGCTTGAGCGTAGTGAGAAACGTTAAACAACTGTTCGCCTTCTCTTTTGTAGATTAGTCCTCGATTCAAAAAACATATTCCAATGTGCATCACTTTACGATTTGGCAGACAAATAAGAAGATGAAGATGCAGTTGTCAAAACTTTAAACGCATTTTTCTCAAAACTGCTTTTTCAACTGCGGTGGACATTGTAACTGAAAAACTACTCGGCCGATCTACCTGATATTTTGCACAGATTTTCTTTAGACATTTCATGTTCATGAGGTAACAACGTCGAGATATCTTTCTTTTTTTGCTTATTTTTTGTTCAACAATAATAAATCTGTTGATTTTCACAAAATTTTTACCAAAAATTTCATTTTTTTTTATTTCTGAGTGATACCAATAATTCAAAAATCATTAAAAATAAAAAAACTCGACGTTGTGACCTCGTGAAACTCCTAAGCTAATTAAATCTTTTTGAATTTTTTGTTTCGTATGATCGAGTGTCGAGTTCTGATGTCCACCGCAAAATCCATTTTTTGTGAGCTGCCTGTCAAAATTTGTCACCAATGGCTTATTTTTCGATATTTTGGATTGATTTTTTTTCTAAATATTCTTTGAATTGTACTTAATATGCTTATTTAATTTAAAAATAAAATAATTGTACCATAGCTTCGAAAAAAATTCACGAAAATGTGATTGATTTGTTGATTTCAAACCATACCCCCCTCCCCCTTAAACACATAGCGTAAAAGAATATAACAATAACCGATTTTTACTTACCTGATATCAGACTTCATGCTGCGGTGGCCTCTGTTACGCCGCCCCTGACTGTAGACTAGCATGAAGCTTCATACAATTTTTTTTGTGTATTTTTAAATTTTAAATAAAATTGAATAAATTAAAAACAGTTTATGTTTCATTTCCGTTCAAAGATGATCCACCATCCCCATACGTCCATTTCCGTCTCTCCAGACCCCTTTAGTGGTGCTAAATGAACACCTCTGAAACGAAACCAAACTGCCTATTTTTTGATGCCGAAATTAATCATAAGCTGTTTTTAATTTTTAATTTTACTCATATTTTGAGTACACGGAATCAACTTTCGTTGGAAATTTTCCTAGACGAATAGAAGGAATGTGACTGCATATTGTAGAATCCCTTTCGTCTCCTTTATTCATCGTCTGCTAGCCTTATAAATTGTAAAAGGCAGAAATTAAGGATGTTACCAGAAAGTGGTTCCACGAGAATTTTCAGATTTATTGTTTAGATCTGGGTTCTCATTTCGCTCTAAAATTGAATAAAGTATTTTTTTTATTTACAATTCGATTGAACCTCGAAAGTGTTATAGCACTGAACTGTATTTACATGAAGTGAACAAAAAGTTAATATCAAATTTGGTTACTCAGTCCTAAGGCACGTAAAAAGAGAGGACATTCTATTAATATATATGTTGCACTCTTAGTTCACTATCACACTCATAACACGTCGCAGGAGGTTCATTCGTTAATATAAAATCATGAGTTATCTTAGTATGTCCAAGTCGCAATCTCGATGATAACTTGGCCTCTTCTCTTAGTAGAAAGTTTTCACCGTAACATGTTTTTTTGTGTTGTCATTGTTTTTAAAATATTGCTTTAAATCAGTGTGAACGCAGGCAGTAGTTATGATGTCTTTTTAACGGATTCTCACTTGCATTTTTTGTTAATAATGAAATGAAATGTTAATTAATGAAATTTTTAAACATCACGACGTGTTCTGAGGGACTAGAATCCTCAAATTATTTTAGTGATAACAACTTTAGCATGGTTCTGATTAATATTCGTTCTATAAGATATAAAACTGATGAATTATTTCTGTTTCTAGAGGAATTAGGGTTTCCACCGATAGTTGCGGTTACTGAGCACTGGCTTGAAGTCAACGAGCCTTTTTTTGTAGAAAAATATTCCACTATTGCTAGGTATGACCGTCCAAGTTCAGCTCATGGAGGCACCCTAATTCTTTCTACAAATAATGATTTTTCTCTGGTAACAAAATATGACTTTCTATTAAGTGAAGCATTCTTTGAGTTTTCCTTAGTTTACAGTAAGAACCTTAATCTTTATATTATTTGCATTTATAGATCACCTGACTCTTCCGTGGAACTATTTTTTCAGAACCTACTTAATTTGTTAGATGACCTGCCCCATAAAAGCAGAAAAATTTTATGCGGGGACTTCAACATTAATTATGCTGCTGCTTGTGCTACACAAATATCGCTGGTCAACATATTTGAATCATATGGTCTATCAATGCACATTGATTCTCCTACAAGGATTACAAAAACTTCATCTACCATAATTGATTATATTGTCTCAGATTTCTCACCCCTTGATGTCTGCGCTACAACTGTTAATGCGGGACTATCTGATCATGAAGCGGTTTATACGAAGTTTAACATCTTTAGCAAGTCCTCCTCGAAAACTCGACGTTTAGGCAGGATTTTTTCCGGTCGGAACTTTCGTAAATTCCAAAATTTATGCTTAACCTCTGAGTGGCACTTTCCTTCCATGGACGTCGATTATAATTTCAGTGATTTTTTGAATAAGCTGGTCTGTATCTTCAATAAAGCATTTCCTTTAATCACAATTAAGCAAAAACATCGCAAACCCTGGACTACCAAAGGTGTCCGCATATCAGCCAAAAACATGCGTTCACTACTGTATATCAAGAAATTTACTACCAACGTCTCTGTTACTGAATATATCACCAAGTACAGGGCAATCTATTTAAAACTTATAAAATCGGCTAAAAAATTGTATTATCAAAATCGTCTCAGAAGCTCCAAAAGTGTTGCAAAAGAAACTTGGTCCATAATAAACGATCTTCGAAATAAAACTCACACAGCTCAAACATTTTCCCTTCCAGACCCAGAAAATCTAAATGAATATTTTGTTAATGTGAGTAAAAATATAACATCAACTATTGTGTCACAACAAGATCCCATTTCCTATCTCCCTAATTCAGGAAAGGTTTCGAATTCATTCTTTATAAGACCGGTTGGTAAATCTGAACTGATCCAAACAATCAATAGTATCAAAAGCAAATCTTCCTGTAGTACCGATGGACTATCAATAAAAATTTTCTCAAATCTCCCAGACAATGTGTTGGGAGTCCTCATCTCTCTAATAAATGATTCTTTTGAGAAAGGTAAATTTCCAGAGTGCCTAAAGACGGCCATCATTATTCCTCTTCATAAGGGTGGTGAAAAATCTATTGCCTGCAATTATAGACCTATTGCATTACTACCGGTACTCTCCAAAATTATTGAAAGACTCCTAAAAGCCCGACTTATGTCCTTTCTCGTTGATAACAAGATTTTATCACAAAATCAGTTTGGATTTTTAAATAATAAATGTACCACCGATGCCATGTTTTCTGTACTACATGAGGTTTATCAAGCATTAAACAATAATCTCCACACTGCCACTGTTTTTTGTGATTATGCCAAAGCTTTTGATTGTGTAAATCACGACATTTTGATAAAAAAACTAGATTTCTATGGAATTCGAGGTATTTCTTTGAACTGGTTTCAATCTTACTTGGAAAATAGGAAACAACTGGTTAGAGCAAATGATACAGACTCTAGTCTCAGAAATGTTGTATGTGGGGTACCGCAGGGTTCAGTATTGGGTCCTCTACTTTTCCTTATCTTTATTAATGACATCACTAGTTTAAAAATCGATGGAAAAGTTTTTCTTTTTGCTGACGATACCAGTATCACTTGGAGCAACTCAAATATCGCAACTCTTCATGCTACTATAACTTCTGATCTACTCACAATAAAATCCTGGTCAGATTCTAATTTACTCTCTTTTAACGTAGATAAAACAGTAGCATTACCCTATAAAGGAACTCTTCAACCCTTACCTCTTCATAACAGCCAGATCAGTATCGTTGATTCTGTAAAGTTTCTTGGTATTTTTTTAGATAGCAACCTTAAATGGTCCCTTCATATCGATGTGTTAAGCAAGAAACTATCCTCAGCTTGCTTTGCAATAAGATCTGTCTCTAAGGAAATGGATTTAGCCTCTTCCAAAATAACATACTTTTCATTGTTCGAGTCCCATCTTCGATATGGTCTGCCTTTTTGGGGTTTTGGTACAGCTGCCCAATCCGATGTTATTTTTAAATTGCAAAAAAGAGCAATCAGATATCTGTTTGGCCTCAGAAGAACAACACATTGCAGAAGCTACTTCAAAGATCACAGAATTCTAACATTACCTTCTTTATATATTTTAGAAACTGTTTGCTTAATTCGTAAACATCTACATGTTTTTCCAGAAAGACCTAGACATGACTATTTCACCAGAAATTCTACTTTTGACATCTATTTACCGATCCCGTCCAGTGAGTTAGTAAAGAAATCTATATTATATTCTGCAAAAAAACTATACAACCATCTCCCTCTACAACTTAAATCTGCAACATCTTTCCCCAAGTTCCGTAAAATGACTAAAGCCTATTTATCTGAAAGACCATATTATTCAATAGCAGAGTTTCTTAACCAATAACTAAGAAATTACAGTATTGTTATGTATAAGTAGAATCTTAATCTATATTTGAGTGTCATATGCAGCAGCATAACTTATTAAATTTCTTAAGGTAGATTACGCAATTTGCAATTTTTTTTAATTTTGCAATAGATTGTTACTGATTTTTATTTGACTTTATTATGTTTTATTTATATTGACGATTTGTATAATTTTAGTAAATTGTATTTGTTATTGTTTTTATTTATGATTCTTGTAAGCTTTGTCTATAAAATTGTTAAATTTTTCATGACAATAAAGCATATTTCTATTCTAATATGTCAGCTTTATTATTTCCAATTATCTCGCAATTTGAAGGTACAGTGGAACCCCGATAAGTCGGCCTCCGATAACCCGGAAGTTCGGCTGAACCGGACCTATTTTCATCAGACAAGACTTCAAAGACTCAAGATGGACCAGAAAACTAATTGACTGGCGCCCAAGAGAAGAATAAGAAAATGGCAAAATAAATAAAACACTCAGTATCTTTTTATTAATGAAGTAAGACACATTAAGTTAGTATGGCATTTTTGAGACTGCCTAAGTGTCTTCTTTCTACAATAATTAACGTATGTTACTTTCCCAATGAAACACCCTGTATATGCAGAAATATGGATATGGATAAAATATGACAAAAATTACGATTAAAATCTATGGAAATGGATGTATGGAGATCATGAAGAATATTACAAGACAGAAAAGAACACATATGGGAAATCATCGGACTGAAAACACAATTGTGTAGCATGTTGAATACCTAACAAATAATATGGTGTGGATGTCTTGCATACTTTAAGTATGGCAGAATACAACTGAAGGATGTACAATATTTGGTCTCTAATATGCATCGGTTCTTCAGTTTCTCAAATTTGACTTTGGTAGAGATATGAAGGTCGTTTGCACAATATGAATTTCATATTTTGCAATTATTAATTCCTTTTCTTACAGGTAGCCTTGTAAGAAAGTTGGTTTAAACATAAATTTAGGAAAGACAAAATAAAAGTCGACTCCAACGAAATAGCATTGGTCCATAAATATAAATACTTAGGGCATGGGCCGCATATCGAGTTCTATCAGACATCTTCAAGAGCAATATGCCAAATTATGTTCGACCAATATGTGCTTCCAGTTATCACTTACGTTACGGCGCAGAAACATCGTTAACCCAGGCCACAGCAACCAAACTTGAGTGACCCAAAGAAGAATTTACTGACCGACTGACTCTCAGAGACAGGGCTAGAAACGAGGAAATCAGAAGAAGGACAGGCGTCACAGAGCGAATAGCATGGCTGAAGTGGAATTGGGCGGACCATGTAGCCAAAATGAAGGACGGGAGGTGGACCCCAAAAATTACAGTGTGGAGACCACGAGCAGACAGAAGAAGTAGAGACAGCCCACCTACATGACGGACAAACGACGTCAAAAGGGTTGCTGGGAATTGGTTGCAGGAAGTCCAAGATCGACAGAACTGGAAGAAATTAGGGGAAGTCTATGTTCAACTTTGGATGCAGAAGGCTGGATGATGATAATATTGACTTCCTTTTTTGAAAATTGAAAAACTGATATGCTTTGTACACACTTATGACACTGAAAGAATGGGAAAACGAAAGTATTTGTGAAGTGTGTAAAGTTCTTTTTAATTAATTGATGGATTCGACCGTTACTTGATGGAAGTTCATTTTATCTCACAATAAAACACTGAAAAACGTTTGTTTTCTATACTTCCACAAAATTTATTACAACTATGTTATTACTACAGCTGTTTCGGCAAAGTGCCTTTCTCAAGTGATATATTTTACAATGTGTTTGCCTTTTTAAGTCTTTAACTGAAGAGGTTGAGGAGTGGGGAGCTGTTTGTCTCGAGTTGGTCATTCAGAATTATATCTGTATTTTTCAATTTATTAATTTCCATTGATTCTAAAAGTGATAGCTTAAGGCCTTTATTTTGAATATGTAGAATTTGAAACTCTTCACTGAAAGAATGATTATGATCTAGAAGGTGAAGTGCGTATGTAGAAGTGTCTGTTTTTCTACTGTTGAAAGCCCTTTTGTGTTCTGCTATCCGTTTGTCAAAAGTTCTGCCAGTTTGACCGATGTAAGTTTTCGGACAGTCACCACAAGTTAGTTTGTACACACCACTCTGTAGTTGCTTTCTCTTTCGGCTTTTATTGTTTTTAATATGTTTGCTTAAGTTGTTGTTAGTTCTGAAAGCTGGCGTTATTCCTTTCTTTTTTATGTATCTGGCTATTTTTGTTGTTATTTTGCCAGTATATGTGAGAGGGCAGAAGGTACTGGGTTCTTTCTGTGGTGGTGGATACACTAATTTCAAGGCTTTCTTATGGAGTTTTTGGTTTAAAATGTTGTTAACTGTTTGTTCGTTATAGCCATTGTTTACTGCTATTTGTCTAATATTTAGTTCTGTCTCGAATTTATTTTTTGTCATAGGAATTTCTGTCAGTCTATGTATCATGCTATGGTAGGCTGCTAATTTGTGTTGTGTAGGATGGGATGATGAATTGTGTATAGTTGTGTCAGTATGGGTAGGTTTATGATATACGGAGAACTCATGTTTGTTGTGTAGTCTGGTAATCGTTACATCTAGAAAGTTTATGGAATTATTCTGTTCTGTTTCTATTGTGAACTCAATATTACTATGAAGTGAATTAATGTATGATAGAAATTGGTCAAGTTGTCTGTTAGTTCCTGTAAAGCAGACTAGTATGTCATCCACGTATCTCCACCAATATAAGAACTGTTTAAATACGGGGTGTTTAGAAATTGTTGTTTCAAGTTGGTTCATAAATATATCTGATAGTAATGGGCTTAGAGGATTACCCATAATAAGTCCTGCACTGTTGTTTGTGTAAATTTGATTATTGAATTCAAAATAGTCTTGATTTATGCAAATTTCAAGAAGGTGTAAAATTTCAGATGCAATGATCGGATTTGTACTATTATGTTCTAAAAGGTTTTTAACTAAAACAAAAGTTTCTATAGGAGGAACACTAGGAAAAAGATTTTTTAATGCTACATATTACCAACAAAACAAATGAATACAGCATGCTCAAGTTTGATACTATGAAACATTTTACACAAATTAATTATTCAATCTAACATAGTCTGGCTAATTGGTTCACACCAAAGCCATAAATTCCACGGAAAAAAATTCCTAGCTGAGTGCTTTTATCATCAGAGCTATGCTAAAATGGAAGAACTCTATAACTAAATTTGGATTGCACTTACGTCAAAGATTTAAAGTACCACTGAAAAAAGAGAGGGATTCCATTTTTGAACTGCCAAACAAGGTTTTTTTATAATAAAAAACTTTGGTCGTTGGTTGCAGATTTTAATTTTTAAGAAGTGATAGTTGTAAAAAATAAAAAATAAATCTAGAATAACACATGAGACTTTCACAAAACATGTTAAAATACTGCTTTCACTCTGCCGGTTCAGAAGGTAGGTTATTTAAAACCTTACCATGCTCAAAATTATTTAAATCTGTTTTGTGAAAGTCTCATATGTGCTGCCCTAGATTTTTTTTTAAATTTCTTATAACTATCACTTCTTAAAATTAAATTAGAATATTCAACCAACGACCATCCCAGAAATCGAGTACAATAAACCAGCATATCTATGTTTTATAGACCTGACAAAGGCTTTCGATCGCATCCAAGTCGAAGACGTCCTACACTTACTCTATAGAAGAAACATATACCAATCAATATTATACAAACCATCGAAAACGTCTACTTCCATAATCGAATACAGGCAAAGATAAATGGAAAACTAACACAGTTTATACCAGTACAAAGCGGAGTCAGACAAGGTGAGTCGTTAAGCCCACTTCTCTTTAATATAATAATGGACGAAATAATAGAAGCAGTACGTAAAAGTCATGGTTACAGGATGGGGAACAAAGAAATCCAAATATTATGTTATGCAGACGACGCCGCATTAAGCGCCGAGACAGAAGACGATCTCCAAAGATTAACACACATATTCAATACAATAGCTAAGAAATATAATATGATAATATCAGCAGAAAAAACGAGAGAGAAGCGAAAACATAAGAAGATCATGCAATGTAGAAGACATAAATGGATGGGTGACAAAACGGAAACAGGATTAGAACGAACACATTAGTAGAATGGCAGAGGATAGGGTAGTAGTACAAATAGCACGAGATTAGTGATGTAAAATTTCCGGGAAGATTCAAACGCCGGAAAGTTTCCGGAAACTTTCCGGGAATATTGGAAACTTTCGGAAACTTATGGAAATATTGTATTTTTATTAAAATTATTTTAATAAATTATACAAATCAGTTGTTAGCTTTACTTATTTTTGTGGTATTACGACTACAGAAAAAATCTGTTAAAAATTAAATGTCCAAAATTTTAAAATTTAACTTAATTAAAAAAAAATACTCCGAATATTTGTTATTAGTCGTTATAATTAAAAGTAAAAAAGTTGTTTTATTTAAAAATATATTAAAATAAAAAAGATAACATACAATAACCTAACCAAAATTGATTATAGGAACTTACTTCAGGTAATCTGTATTCCTATATAGTATTAAAGCAGGAACTCTTTTCTTAACAAATAATAATAAAAGACACTACAAAATTCCAAGGAATTATTTTTTTTTTATTATATATTTTCATTTACAATCTGCTTCATCGAAGCTATAAGCAAATAGTTTGAATGTTAAATACATGAGGGAGAAGCTGCCCTGTGGCAACCCTCCTATTATAATTTTTTACATTTGATCACAATATGTATATATTTAATTTATTAAATCTGTTGGCCATAGTTTCTTCAGTCGTCTTGCGAATTCGGGAGGAGTGTTCAGCAGTCTTGCTTCATCATTTGGATGACTTCTCAGTCCATCAAGGTAGCTCTTTGTGATCCTTGGAATTTCTTCCTCTACCAAGGGTGTAACTGAGTCCTCGTGTAGGGTTTTATTGCTTACATACCAGGGTGCGTTGAATATCATCCTCAATATTTTTGATTGGACTCTTTGTATTATCTTGATATTTGATGGCTTTGAGCATCCCCAGAGTTGAATACCATAGGTCCAAATTGGTTTTATCATAGTTTTATACAGGAGCAGTTTATTTTCAATATTGAGTTTTGATTTTCGACCAATAAGCCAGCTCATTTGTCGTATTTTGATGTTGATCTGGGTTTTCTTGGCTTGGATGTGCGGCTTCCATGTTAATCTTTTGTCAAGGGTTAGTCCCAAATATTTGACTTGTGTGCTGACTGGTAATTGTGTATCATTTAGTGTTATTGTTGGGCATACATCTCTTCGGTTTGTAAATGTAACTTGGGTTGACTTCGTTTCATTTACTTTCACCTTCCATTTGTTGAGCCATGTTCCCAATTGGTCAAGGTGGTTTTGCAGTTGTGCAGACGCGATAATAGGGTCCTCATTGACAGCGATTATGGTGGTGTCATCAGCGAATGTTGAGATTTGGGTTGTTTCAGTGGTTGGGATATCTGCGGTAAATAATAGGTAAAGGAGAGGGCCCAGGACACTACCCTGTGGTACACCTGATTTAATGGGAAAATATGTGGAAGTTGCTGTGTTATATTTTACTTGGAAGTAACGATCTTCAATGTAGGATTTCATGATTAGGTAGTAGGGGGTTGGAAGAATACATTTGAGTTTGTATAAAAGTCCAGTATGCCATACTCTATCAAATGCCTTTTCTACATCTAAGAATGCCGCTGTGCAATATTTTTTTTCCTCAATAGCAGTAAGGATTTTTGTTATAATTCTATGAGTCTGTTGTGTTGTGGAGTGTCTCTCTCTAAAACCAAACTGGTGTGTGGGTATTTCTACATCTAGGTTAATGTCATTCTTCAGTCTACCAAGTAGTAGTCTTTCGAAGATCTTAGACATTATCGGCAACAAGCTGATTGGCCGATAGGATGATGTTTTATTTGGAGGTTTACCCGGTTTGTGAATCATTATTATTTGCGCAAATTTCCATGTGATTGGGAAATATGTCAGTCTGATTGCACTATTGTATATTGTAGTTAGCATGACCAATGCTCTTCTCGGAAGATGTTTCAGTATTAATCCTGTTATTAGGTCAAATCCAGGTGCTTTGTGGTTATTGCATTTTTCTATTTCTAGTTTAACTTCTGATGTATTGAATGGTGTTATTGGAAGCGTCATAGGGCAAGCACTATCCAGGAAGTCTCTTATTAAGTTTCCATCATCATTATTCTCTACTTGGTGTTCTTTAAAAATACCAGCTAAGTATTCTGCAAATGCTGAAGCTTTTTCCTCGTCTGATCTTCCCCAAGTACCATCATCTTTCTTAATTGGCGAGTTGTGTTCTGTAGGTCTCTTTAAGTGTTTTGTTGCCTTCCATATTGAGTGATCTTCTTTAGACAAGGTACTAATGTAGTGTTCAAATGTGGCATTGCGTGCTTCATTTAGCGCTGTTTTTAATTGTCTGGTTAATCGATTATATTCGTGTTTGTCATTAATGTTGCGGCTTCTTTGCCATCTACCTCTTGCTCTTCGTTTTTCGACTATTAGTTGTCTAATATAATTCGAAGTGGTATTTTTGTTTTCTTGCTTTGGAGTTGATGGTGTAGCTCGATATGCAGCTTGCTGAATTTGACAGGTGAAGTGGTTTATAGCCTTATCTATGTCATCTTTTTCTTTGAGTCTGATTCCAAGATTTATATTCGTGTCAAGCTGGTACTTGAATTCACACCAATTAGTTTTAGGGGAAGTCAACTTGGGTATTTCAGGTCGTTTGATTATGTGGGTGCTGATTGTTGCTATGATTGGTGTGTGGTCAGACGAGAGATCCCAACTTGCTTCTATGTTTGTGTAGTTTGCTGCAATTCCTTTTAGGATAAAGAAGTCGAGTAGATCTGGTAGTCTATTTGTATCGGACGGCCAGTACGTTGGTTGTCCCGTCGATAAGTAGGTGCAGTTTGTGTTGTTGATGGCATCTAGTAGGCTTCTGCCTTTTGGTGTAATGAGTCGTGAACCCCAATTCGTATGCTTAGCATTCCAATCACCTCCAACAATGAATTTGTTACCTAGCTTGTTGAATAGTTCTTCGTATTCTTCAGTTGTGATTCTATGTCTAGGAGGGCTATATATTGCAGCAATTTCGAAGTTCCAAGGCCTGGCATTTATATTAAGTATTGTTGCTTGTAGCTTATCTGTTTTATGTTCCGGCATTTGATGATGTTGTATATTGTTCCTTATAATTATTGCAGATCCTCCATGGGCTGTTCCATCTGGGTGACTAGTGTGGTAGACTGAGTATTGAGGTATTTTAATTAGGCTTCTTTCTGTGAAATGCGTTTCGGCTACAAAGAGGATGTCTATTATATAATATGGAATGGAACCCAATCCTATGCCCAAGCAGTAAGAGCAGGAAATCAAGTAGCTGACATAGGGTCTCAGATGAACTTATTCTTAAACGAATTTAAAGCAATGTTCACCCAACTAATGAATCGAAACAGCATGATCCTTACCACGCTAACAACATTAATTAATAAAATTCATTAGATCTGTTCGAATAGCCGAATGGAACGCAAATGGTTTAGCAAACCATAAAGCAGAAGTAATCCAATTCCTAGAGGACAACATATGTTGTCCTCTAGGAATTGGATTACTTCTGCTTTATGGTTTGCTAAACCATTTGCGTTCCATTCGGCTATTCGAACAGATCTAATGAATTTTATTAATTAATGTTGTTAGCGTGGTAAGGATCATGCTGTTTCGATTCATTAGTTGGGTGAACATTGCTTTAAATTCGTTTAAGAATAAGTTCATCTGAGACCCTATGTCAGCTACTTGATTTCCTGCTCTTACTGCTTGGGCATAGGATTGGGTTCCATTCTGTTGTTGGTACTGTGATTGTTGACTCTGATACTGTGAAGTTGGTGCTGGGTTAACATTTTGATGTGGGTTCTGATTATTATGGGTTGACTGATTTCCGCGTTGTCTATTATTTCTTACATTTTGCAAGTCCTTGTAAATTACGCAGCCTTTATAGTTTGCAGTGTGTTCTCCGTTACACAGGGCACATTTTGCTGGTGTATTTCTGGGTTTTGTACATTCTGGCGTTGGATGACTTCCTCCACATTTCACGCATGCGTAAGGTCTTGTACAATACGCTTTTGTGTGTCCATAACGTTGACAGCGCTGACACTGTGTTATATTTTTCTTTCTGTGAGGAGGTTCAAAGCTGACTTTCATATTGCCGATAGAATCCAGTGTATAGATGTGTTTGTTGTTTTCTTTCGGTTCTAGGTCCACATAGAACATTGACAGTGGTGATTTATTGACTCTGTGTAATACGTTAATGATATTACGGACAGTATGCCCTGATTTAGCTAGTTCACTTTTTATTTCTTCAACTGGCATCGAGTGGTGTAAATTTCTTATAACTACCCTATAAGCTCTATCTTGTTTTGCTTGGTATGTGTGGTGAACTATTTTGGTACTATTTAAATGCTGTATAAGTTTTCTGTATGACTCAATAGTTTTTGTGTTTATTTTTATTGTGTCATTTGGGAGAGCTTTCGACTGGTAGTCTTCTGCTTTAATGACTGTCGATAGGTTTTCAGTCATCTTTTTGATATCATTTACCCCATAGATAAATATAGGTCGAGGTTTAGGTGTTACTGGTGTGTTATTATTATCAGTTAGGTTTTCTAATGGTTCAAATCTGTTGTTTGTACTCACTTGCATTGTTGTTGTGTTATCATCTTTGGGGTTTGCTTTTCTTTTTTTTGTAATTTTTTTGACTGTTTGCCAATCATGGACATTTTCTATGGTTTCGTCGTCTTCATCGCTTGAGTTTTCCATGACAAGTTCCTCTCCACTGAGGATGTATTGGGAAGCATTTGATGTATTTGGTTGATCCATTTGAGGTGCAGGGAGGTTTTGGTTATATTGGTGATTATTGTTTGGGAATGGAGTAGGCGGGATATATTGGTTTGTTGTCTGTTGGCTGCTCGGGAATCCATAAAATGGGGGCGATATTACTGGAGGTTGTTGAGGCTGTGTATATATTTGGGGCACATTATACAACCCCCCATTTGGCACTTGATTTTGGTGGTACATTTCCTTAATATAGTACGCCACTGAGTTAAAAATTAATCACATAAATAGTAATTTAGAATTAATCACTCAAATCGTTTTTTAATTATTATTTCACTAATTACCATAAACTAGTCCCGGCCGATAGCCGAGACCGGCACAAAAACTTGGATCTCGAGAGCGATATGGTACGTCTTTACTGCTCGGAATCCAAATACACACTGTCCCAAGGAATTATAATTATAAAATATATAAATAAGTAAGAGTCTATTCTTGTGTCAACGAAATTGTCTTCACACAAGCTGGGCTCTGTATTATGAAGAGAATATAATGAAGAGTCTCTCTCCGTCTCGCTTAATCTTTCATTTTCTGATATGGATTTAGAGTCTTAC